>NC_142593.1:41160791-41468846 GCF_965207765.1 Zootoca vivipara
AGTCCTCAAAAACTGCATTTCAATCAAGAGAAAGCTCAGGTGATGCTGGAAAGATAACTTCCCAGGTAGGAAAAGTGATAAATCCATTAAGTTGGATTTGTGGTGTGGAGGGGTTCTTTTGTGCTTCTTGGTTCAGCATTTTGATTTTTTGGATATTGAATGCTAGCTCTTCCTATGGTGAGTGAATTCCACATTAGATCTACTTGTGCTCATCAATAGCTGCCAAGATTGTGGAGTAATTAATATGGAGATGTTCATAATGGCAGTGAGTCATGGGGTAAATTGTTATGACTGGAGCAGGATCATTCAGTAGAGAGGCCACTTCCATCTAGCTGAATTCCTATCACAACCAGAAATGCCAAGCTATACATGACAGTTGCTGAATCTATGATCTCTGATACTCAAGTTGTAAGAACATGTGGGGTCCAAATTAAGGAGCAAAAAGAGTGCACTAAAACCTTATCCCTTCCACAGCTTACCTCCTTGTAGTCTGTTGCCTGAACTCCTCCCTCACAGGCTCCAGGACTGGAAGTGAGTCCTTGGAGAGAAAAACATCAAAGATGATGGGTGAAATGTACTCGGAGTCGAGAGTGAATTTCATGCTCTTTATTCAGCTCATAGTCATCGAGGAGAAGAGGAGAAGAAGAATGGCTCTTTTCCCAAAACCATCTGCTTATATACATTATTTACACAATGGGCCTTGCGTGATTGGCTACTTCAGGGCTACACCTGTGGGCCAATTATATTGTGGATTGACTTCTGCCTGCAGCCTGATTGGCTGCTCCTACAGGCCAATCAGGTAGCAGATTCACTTCTGCCAGCCGCCTGATTGGCTGCTCCAGCAGGCCAATCAGGTTGCGGATTCACTTCCACCTGGAGTTGGATTGGGTAGCTCCCGCTGATTCTGAATCCTATTGTTCTAGGATTCAGCTCAGTACATAACAATGGGCTATGGAGAAATAAGTTGTGGCAGGTCAGGGTTCATTTTCCCTCACTCACCCACTCATTCCTTCTGCTGTTAAATTCTCATCCTATCCCACAACACATAACCCAGCATATCTGGGTTTTAAGCACATGAGTCTGCAGCCTTCATATCTAGTATTAAAAGAAGATTTATGTATTCATGATTGATAAGTCCATCCGTTGCTATTGGTAATAATGGTTATATGGTGGTTATATGGCACTTCTATGTCTCAGACTCCCAGTTGCTGGACAGCAATAATAATAATTGTCTTCATGCCCCATTCATGGACTACCATGAAGCATCACCTTGCTTGCTGTGGGAAGTGCTGGACTTGTTAGAGCTGTGGTCTGACCTAGCAGGACTCTTTATGTTTTATGGATTGCAGTTTAGATGGCTAAACTGGCCCTACGATAAAGCTGAACCGATAGCTCAGATCTAAGATATTGCAAAGGGATTTTCAAGGCAGTTTAAAATCAAGAATTAAGAATTTTAAACTGAGACAGCAGCAATGAAATATCACTAAAACCCTACTAAAAAGTGCCACCTCAAAAAGAGCAATGTAGGTATGGTGGTCAATAGAGGCCCTTAAAGGCCAAGGAGCTTTCTAAACATAAAGGTTTTAAGACTATATTGGAAGGCCAATAAGCAGGGGGCAAAGTTGATCTCTCTGGGGAGAGAGTTCCAAAGTCTGACTGCTACACATTTTCTTAATTGAGGTTTTCAAATGTTAGCTGATATATAAGTGAATTATTTACTTATACTTTCTTTAAACATGTATACATAGCAGGGGCATTGCTAGCCGCTTTGGCACCTGGGGCGTCAAAGCGGAGGCACCCCCGGGGGCGGTGACGTCATGATGTGCGGGCGTGGCGCCCCTCGCTGGCACGCTACTCGCCTCCGTCCACGGAGAGAGCGCACCGCAGCAGGAAGGGAGAGCGTGCATTGGCTGAGCAAGCCCTTAGAGAGATTTTCGCCGAGTGGCTGCCGGGACCAGCTTCCTCCCTCGGCCAACGCACGCTCTCCCTTCCTGCTGCAGTGTGCGCTCTCCCTGGACGGAGTCGAGGGGGGCCCCAGCAAGGGGCATCACAAGCGTTGCCTCGCTGGCCCGCCCCTCACCTCCACCCAGGGAGAGCGTGCAGCAGCAGGAAGGGAGAGGGCGCGTCGGCCAAGGGAGCAAGCCGGTCCCGGCAGCCGCCTGGCGAAAACCTCACTAGGCGCTGTAGGGGCTTGCTCAGCCAACACGCACTCTCCCTACTGCGGCGCGTGCTCTCCCTGGACAGAGGCGAGGGGTGGGCCAGCGAGGGGCGTCACGCCACCCACAAGCATGATGCCACCTCGTGTGCGTTTTGGGGAGGGGCACGTGTTTTGGGGGCAGTGTGGGCAGCCGTGATGGTGCCCCTGGGATCACGTTGCTCGGGGCGGCCCGTCCCCACCGCCCCTATCTTCCTACACCCCTGATACATAGCACAAATGATCAAGCACATGCCAGAGTTTACTTTCAGTTTCAGTTGATTTCTTGGATTAGGAAGTTGCCAAAGGTATCGGGGAAGGTCAGTTAACAGTTATACTTAATTATGTGGCACCTAAGTCAGGGTGGTGAGTGCTGCAGGAATAAACAGAACATATATTTCTAAATACCACTCCAATTTTTACTTAAAATGTTACTTAAAATGTTTACTTAAAAGTGAAAACTCCTGATTTTCATGCAATTTGGGAAAGTAAGTATGCTGAAGATTGCAACTGAATTGTGTTAAGCTTTGGGGTGTAAAGAAAAATGTGGTTACAACAGAAGCACAATTTATTTGGAGAGCAGAACAGACTGAACTCCATGATCTGCTGCCCCAAAATAGCTATACTAGACATAACTTGGTGCTGTTTGTACCAGCTGCCTCAGGTCCCATGGGCCAAAATGCTACTTGTCTGGCCTTATGAGTAGGATGAAATGGCCCTTGTAGGGCTGTGCCAGGCAGAGACTAGGGGAAAATACCAGCACACTAGAAGTGTTGTAAGTTACCTCTTTATGCATTTTCCAAGAAAGTGTATTTTTGGCCTGGCAACTGGTGTTATGACACACACTTATGATATACAACAGAGATGGTAAATATTTGCTTCATGGGCCAAATCTAACCTGTCAATCCAGCCTATAGCACTCTCCTTGGGCCACATTCCTTCCTCCTCACTGATGGCTGCACAATTGTATTAGCAAGTGAAGCTTGTATATGTGGATGTGTGAATAAATCAATGAATGGATAGCTCTGTGTTTATGCTTTGACCCCACCATCACTGATACATGACCCCAGTCAGTTCTCTCTGAGAACGTCTGGCCCATAAGTGCAGGAAGGTTCCCCACTTCTAGTGTAGCATTAGACGAGAGACATTTACCATATTTTCCTGTGTATAAGATGATTTGGGTATATAATTTGAGTCGTCTTATACATGGATGGTGAATGCACAGGGGTTTGGGCTCAGGCGCGGGCGGTCTGGGCTCAGATTCAGACTCAGGCTCTTGAAATATTGTAACCCTAACTTTGCGTGACCTCCACATTTTGAAAATAAAAACAAGAGGATTTAAGGCTTAAATGAGAACTGTAGTAGGGCTAGAACTGGGGACCGCAGGAAATTTGAGATAGATACACTAAAACAGATTGACATCAAATGACCTCTGTACTTGTGTATTTCTTGGTGTGTAAGCAGTATATAAATATGTAAATAAATAATACCAACAATTCTCATCTAGTGATGTGATTCTTAAAAGGAATGTATTTTGTTCCTTTACTCAAAAAGTAAAGGCAGCCCTGTTTAGGGAGGCTTTTAATGTTTAATAGATTACTGTATTTTATTTTTCTGTTGGAAGCTGCCCAGAGTGGCTGGGGAAACCCAGCCAGATGGGCGGGGTATAAATAATAAATTATTATTATTATTAATATTATTATTATTATTATTATTAACAAATAGGCAATGCAGATTACAGTTTGGCTCCTCAGCTAAATGCAGGCACAGTTCTGCTGCATTAGTGTAAGAAGCTTGAGCATAAATAAGGTTTCTGACTCAGGGCTAAGCAGCACTTAGCTCTCTACTTAACTTAGCCTTTCCCTACAGAATGACTCTTCCACAGGCAGGCATGAAATAATTAAGGAAAATCTCTCTCTAGGAAACCAAACGGATACGGTTATGATTTTTTTTTGGGGGGGGGGGTAGCAAGTATTATGAGAATCTTCTAATTCCTGGATCCAGCACAGATTCAGTTCCTGGAATAGCCAGCCTAGCTTCCTGGTGAAGTAATGACCTAAGAAAGGGTCATTGAGGTAACAAAGGAAGTGGCTCTGTGCCAGAGAGCAAATGGGTAGGCCCTCTCCCTCAATTGTCTGGTACTTAGAAAGACAAAAGCCAGAGTTAAGATTTGAGCTATGTCAGCTGGAAGCTGGCAGGTAGCAGGCTGGGCAGCTGGGAGACACAGCTATATTTGATTTCTGTTGGAATCCAAGGCTGTAGCTAGGGGGGAAGCAAGGCCCTTTTGGCGTTTTAATGCTGTGAACCCATCCATTGTAGGCTCAGGTTGTATATATGTGTAACTAAACCGTATATCATAAAGACGCCACAGTCTCTGCTGTGCCTTATTCTGAGGAAACCAAACCCAGTGTAAGTGCCTGGAACCCTGGAATCTTGCACTGCTCTGAGATTGGGATGGTGTGCTCAGACATTCCTAAGATAGTAATATGCATGTCTTACTGATGTTACCGGTCAACTTAGAACAACACTACCAATATTCCTGGATTCCAATACAGTGGATGCTCGGGTTGCGAACGTGATCCGTGCGGGAGGCATGTTCACAACCCGCAGCATTTGCAACCTGCAGCGACGTGTCTGCGCACGCGTGGGTCATGATTCGGTGATTCTGCGCATGCGCAAAGCGCGATTTGCCGCTTCTGTGCATGTGTGAGCGCCGAAACCTGGAAGTAACCCGCTCCGGTACTTCCGGGTTCGGCGCGGTGCGCAACCCAAAAACACAACCTGAAGCGTCTGTAACCCAAGGTATGACTGTATATTGAAACCTTGCAGATGTGGTACTGTACTTGAAATGTAGTACAAGTTCTAAAGGGCATGTTAGGATATTTAAAAGACCTTTATAAGAAAACATCTGTGGCATACAGAAGAGGCATGGTCTGCAGAACGTAATAGATAATGAGTCTATGTTGTTAAATTTTATACCATTACATTGCTCTGCAGCCTTACTCCTTTAAAAAAGCAAAACAAAACTGTAAGCATAGTCCAGGCACCCCCAAACTTCAACCCTCCAGATGTTTTGACCTACAACTCCCATGATCCCTAGCTAAGAGGACCAGTGGTCAGGGATGATGGGAATTGTAGTCCAAAACATCTGGAGGGCCGAAGTTTGGGGATGCCTGGCATAGACAATACAAGTTGAATGGCACACTCAGAAACAGAAGTTTCTTGAACATTCAGTGTGGAGAACAATTCTGTATTATTTGAAAGTTCACTCTTCGTTTTAATGTTAGTTGGCTTTTATAGAATGTAATCCTAATTTGGTATTTTGATACTTTGGGACCTGTACAGTTACCCAAAATTTGATCTGTAAATTCTAAACACATCCCCAGGAAAATGTATTATACTGACACCTTGTGGTTTGGAAAAAATACCACAGGAATACTTTAGCGCAGAGGTTTTCAACCTTTTTGAGTCCATGGCTCCATTGACCAACTACATACTTTCTGCAGCACCCCTGTAGGATTCAGGTGTCCAGTTATGTCACCCCTTTCCTGCAGAGCTGGCAGCCTCTCACCTTTTTTCAAACATCCTCCCTTGTGGAGTGTTCCCTCAGCCTCCTCTCCTCTCCTTGGGAGTTCTCTGGGCAGCTGCCGCCGCCGCCACCGTTGATCTCTGATAAGCATCGCTCCCCTGCCCCAAAGAGAGACGCCCCTTACTTACACTGCCCCACATGGGCCTGGGACTTGTCTGTCCATTCCCAGCAGCAAGGGCTGGCAGACTAGCTGGCTGGGTTCCCTCTCCCACTTGCTTGCTTGCTTTGATGCCACATCAGCTCCAGGCAACCAGCATCTGCTGGCCAGCTCCAGAGGCACAATTTACCTGGGCAGCTTGTAGCCAGGGCAAGGTGAATAGAGAGAGAAGAAATAGGATTTAATTTTGCCTAATATGAGAATGGTATTATGAAATCACAATAGCTTTGCAAAGACATGGAAAGCTAACTACACACTTCAAAGTACATGACTTTCCCCAAAGAATCCTGGGAACTCTACTTGTTAAAGGGTGATGTGAATTGTAGCTGCAAGGGGGAAACTTGAGTTCCCAAGACTTTTGGGGAAAAGTCAGGTGCTTTAAATGTATGGTGTGGATCTGCCCTTAGTATGCAATCATATTCAGCAATTTTCATTTCTGCTAACAAGCATAGAACTTAAACAAGTCATGAGTACAGTTGTACCTCAGAAGTGGAACAGAATCCGTTCTGGAAGTACGTTCGACTTCCAAAGCGCGGCTTCTGATTGGCTGCAGGAAGCTCCTGCAGCCAATCGGAAGCCGAGGACATTCAGCTTCCAAAAGTAAAATAAAAAAATTCCTTCAGTAGCACCTTAAAGACCAACTAAGTTTTTATTTTGGTATGAGCTTTCGTGTGCATGCACACTTCTTCAGATACCATGCATGCACACGAAAGCTCATACCAAAATAAAAACTTAGTTGGTCTTTAAGGTGCTACTGAAGGAATTTTTTTATTTTACTTCGATCCAGACCAACACGGCTACCTACCTGTAACCAGCTTCCAAAAGAACATTCGAAAACCGGAATCCATTATGTTTTTTGGGGGGGGGGGGTTAAAGATGAATTTAGATTTATATACCACTTTCTTATAACAAAAGATTTCCCCACTCTTTAGTGCTTATGGGTTACCCTCTTCTCTCACACTTTCTCAGACTATCACTTGGGATCCTCCTATTTCACCACTCTAGAATAGCCACACTTTTTCACTCACAGTTCGTAGTAGAAGAGCGGATTAATGTTCTTTGCCTGATCTCATTCCTTCCTTAACTAAAATGTATTATGCTTTTTCTGGAGAAATCTAAGTCAGAAATCTAAGTTGTATATGACAGGTAAAAATGGTTATGGTTAATGACATTTATACTATGATATATATTTATTTAAATTTATTATTGGCCATGGTTAAAGTCTTATATGATATATTATTGATTTTATAACTTTTGTTTCAGTTAGTAGGTTGTTCTATTCCAAATGTGGGTAATTCCAGAGTAAAAATACCTTTTCATAGACAGAAGGAAAAATACACTAAGATGCTGAGGTCACAATCCTGCAGCTCTAGTGCATGTTTGGAAGTGAGCTTTGCATGCACAAACATGTAATGTACACAAACTGAGAACTGCTGCATGCATGTAGACATTTTCCATAAAGAGAAAAGAAAATTCCTGAATGAGAGGGGCTCTAGTTGAGCTATTTAACTAAATTAATATCCAGACATGACTCTTCGGAGTATTAAATTAATGATATAATATTCTCAATGTAGCCTTTGCTTCTGCTACAGTAGAAAGTAGTAACTTACAAAATATTGTCCCACAATTAAAAGCTCCTGTTACCTTGAGAGTAGAGGAACAAACCATACTTCCTAGTTTGTTGCTTATAATTGAATGTACTGTGCTTCGTTAACACCCATAATTCACCTAGATGCCACAGTTATCTGCTGTTCTTGTTTTGCCCAGGGCTGTATTCTGCTTGTTGCTTTCAGAACACACCCTGAATTAAAAGGCTTTACATAGTGCAACAAAAGTTTAAAATCTTACAGTGGTCCTTTTATCAATTAGTTTACAATGATTCCTTTTGTCCTTCCCCCTGACACTGACACTTAAGCTAAGAGAAAATAATTGCCCAAATGATGGGTTCTAGTGAGTGAGGTGTCACAAGTGGAATGCTGACAATTTCAACTTGGTATCATGATATAGCCGATGTGTCCTAATTTCTCTTCAGTTTCTACTACTTATTGTGTGTGTGTGTGTGTGTGTGTGTGTGTGTGTGTGTGTGTGTGTTGAGACCATGCCTTCCCTTCCCCTCAGCTTTTTCTGTTCAATTCAATAATATATTGTGATTGAGATTGTTGTTGTTGTTTAGTCGTTTAGTCGTGTCCGACTCTTTGTGACCCCATGGACCATAGGATGCCAGGCACTCCTGTCTTCCACTGCCTCCGGCAGTTGGTCAAACTCATGTTCGTAGCTTCGAGAACACTGTCCAACCATCTTGTCCTCTGCCGTCCCCTTCTCCTAGTGCCCTCAATCTTTCCCAACATAAGGGTCTTTTCCAGGGAGTCTTCTCTTCTCATGAGGTGGCCAAAGTATTGGAGCCTCAGCTTCACGTTCTCTCCTTCCAGTGAGCACACAGGGCTGATTTCCTTCAGAATGGATAGGTTTGATCTTCTTGCAGTCCATGGGACTCTCAAAAGTCTCCTCCAGCACCAAGAGTCTCCTCAATAACCATGATTGAGATTAATAACAGTTAGGTACAAGTTTACTTGGTTCTAGGTTCCAGTGCTGGTGGTGGGCCACCTTGGGGTAAGGTGAATTTGAAACCTATAAGGATACTAGGCTGGATCAATGGGACTCCACTAACTGGATCCTCCTGCAGGAGTAGTCCCATACCCCTCCCCCAAATCTGCTCTGGAGGATTGTTGGATCATCTGGGAAAGTGTGGGAGGTGGTACAGAGTACAGCAGAGGGAAGTGGGGGATTGCTGAAAATTGCTTCCTCTTCCTTCGCACTAGTGAGTCCAGTAAGCAGACTGAGAGGCTCTGCTGGCTTGGAGTTTTATTTACACATGGAAAGTGCCCCTTCATTGACAGAGGGAGAAATCTGAATACAACCCATTATCTTTGCCACATAATTTTGACTAATGGAACAAATGTTGGCTAAAGTACTCTGATTTTACTTAATCGACATCAACTGAAGCAATATAACTCAGATAAGCAGCAATGCAAATGAAAATATTTAGACTGCAAAGTAGTGTTCCATCCTGGAAAGGAACAATACAAAGCTAGGCTAAACAATGGAAGGTCTGTAGACCCTGTTTCGGCTGTGTTTTAATTTAGAGTTGCTACTTAGCCTGAGTATGGTTGCTGGAATTATTATGTTAGAATGTTGAACTAGTTCAACTTCATCTTCAGCCCTTGTGCTCACTGTGACCATGGCTGGGACCATAAGTATATCTCAGCCTGAGCAAGCTTGACAGGATTGTTGTGAAGACAAAATCAGGGTAGATAAGGCAAAAAATACTATCCTCAGCATCCTTGTGGGAAGGGTAGAATGAACACGTTATTCATAAATAAAATAATGCAGACATTAAATTAAATATGTTAATAGCAAAATCATACATTTCTGAAGCATCAATGAGGACAGATGAAGGTGGGAAATTGAGGAAATGGTGTTTCTGTTACTAACTGAAAAAAAAAGATGGGCACTATTCAGCATGGTTAAACATATTTAAAACCATTGAAATAAAAAGGTTTAAATGTGCCTAACATGTATAATAATAATAATAATAATAATAATAATAACAATAATAATAATTTATTATTTATACGCCGCCCATCTGGCTGGGTTTCCCCAGCCACTCTGGGCGGCTTCCAACAGAAAAATAAAACACAGTAATCTATTAAACATTAAAAGCCTCCCTTAACAGGGCTGCCTTCAGATGCCTTCTAAAAGTCTGGTAGTTGTTTTCCTCTTTGACATCTGTTGGGAGGGCGTTCCACAGGGCGGGCGCCACCACCGAGAAGGCCCTCTGCCTAGTTCCCTGCAACTTGGCTTCTCGCAACGAGGGAACCGCCAGAAGGCCCTCGGTGCTGGACCTCAGTGTCTGGGCAGAATGATGGAGGTGGAGACGCTTCTTCAGGTATACAGGACCGAGGCCATTTGGGGCTTTAAAGGTCAGCACCAACACTTTGAATTGTGCTCGGAAACGTACTGGGAGCCAATGTAGATCTTTCAAGACCGGTGTTATGTGGTCTCGGCGGCCGCTCCCAGTCACCAGTCTAGCTGCCACATTCTGGATTAGTTGTAGTTTCCAAGTCACCTTCAAAGGTAACCCCACGTAGAGCACATTGCAGTAGTACAAGCGGGAGATAACTAGAGCATGCACCACTCTGGCTAGACAGTCTGCAGGCAGGTAGGGTCCCAGCCTGCATAGCAGATGGAGCGGATAGACAGCTGCCCTGGACACAGAATTGACCTGCGCCTCCATGGACAGTTGTGAGTCCAAAATGACTCCCAGGCTGCGCACCTGGTCCTTCAGGGGCACAGTTACCCCATTCAGAACCAGGGAATCCTCCACACCTGCCCGTCTCCTGTCCCCCACGAACAGTATTTCTGTCTTCTCAGGATTCAACCTTAATCTGTTAGCCACCATCCATCCTCCAACCGCCTCCAGGCACTCACACAGGACATTCACTGCCTTCACTGGTTCTGATTTGAAAGAGAGGTAGAGGTATGCGCAACAATTCAAAGTGGGCATGGATTCTGATTTAATTAATGCAATCAGTTGTGAAGAACACATAACCTGTTGGTATACTGCCCATTTTATTAATGTTTCTGCAGTGATTTAGATTGCAAATCACAATGTCCTGGAAAAATATTTATATCACCTCATTCTGCTGTGTGTGTATTGTGCATACATGCCATATCTTGGACAAGGAATGAAGATTCGGCTTAAGATATAACTGAAAGTCATTCCACATTGACCTTCTAGTTTCTTCTTCTTCTAAACCCTGATTATATGAATTGGCCATTGGGGAGCCTAAGGAACATCTACTGCAAATGAAATCTCCTTACAACACAGACATTATGAATATATCATATGCATCCAGTGTCATAGATGAGAGGAAGTTGAACAACTTGACTAGCAGCATTCTTAGCTTGACATACAGTTGCTTAATCTGTTTTCTTTTTTACAATATGTTGAAAATGTGTATAGGAGGCAAACTTGATGTATAAATACGGTAAATACTTTCAAATACTTTCATCAAGTAATTTGGATTTATACACTTTGTTAGGCATTTAACTACTGGAAGCAGATTTTTTTTTTTGTCTCAGTGTTGTCTCAGATTTGCTCTCAGAGAAAACCCAGATGCCTAGATCAGGTTCAGTGGCCTGACTCCAAAGAACATTATACAAATATTGTGTTGGCATCCATCCATCCATCCACCAGGGGTGAAGTGAAACCACTGGATAATCACAGCACCTGTTGTGGCTGAAAAGTCTAGTACAGGCACCCCCAAACTTCAGCCCTCCAGATGTTTTGGACTACAATTTCCATCTTTCCCTGACCACTAGTCCTGTTAGCTAGGGATCATGGGAGTTGTAGGCCAAAACATCTGGAGGGCTGCAGTTTGGGGATGCCTGGTCTAGTAACTCATAACTGCTGTCTCCTGAATTGTTTTTGTTGCATTAGCAGCACCAAAGTGACCTTTCTGGGATGCAAGCCTGGGTAGTATGTATGGAGGTCCTGGGCTCAATGACAAGACCTCAGTGATGTGACACCAGCTAGGCTGCAGGACAATATTCAACCATCTTAGGACTTCACTCTGGATTTTGCTGGTACTCATCATCATCATCATTTTTTATTTGTATACCGCCTTTCCACAGTTAAAAAAACAATGCACCATGAAGTTGTTACAGTAAGTGCCACACTTTTTTAACCAAAAAAAGAGAGAGGTGCTGGGACTGTGTACTCTTGAGTACCCCCTGAAAAAAAGCACTAGGTTTATTCCTTAGCCTTTTCCTTTCCTGAAGATGTCCTGCAAGACAGCAGGTACAGATTTTTCCTCTGTGTTTACTCCCAAAGCCTTTGTCACAAATGAGTATATAGCCGCAAGATAGCGAGGATTAGGAACAGAGTTTTCTTTTTCCTAGTGGAAAAAAGGAACTGATTTATATTTCTGGAGTATCAAATTGAAGGAAATTATCCATTTATCGTACATATTTCATTCTCTAGTATCTTATCAGAAACGAAAGTGGGTGAAAATGATGTATTATGAATATTACAGACTCTCAAGCAATAAAAAGCTATTTGAGCACTTGTTGGAATTCCACTCTAGCACTTAGGAAAGGTATAAAAGTGGGAGATGAGGTTTGCTGACTCAGTCAGCAGAACAACCAACAACACTTTTACAAGTCTTCCAGTCCTGCATTTCTAATGTTTCTTCATAATATTGTTAGGCCGACATGCCACCCCAATCTCCATGAGGATCATAGCTTTATCTGCGTTTCCAATTTCTCAGTTGAAATGGCAAACTTAAGGGTCACCAATCAAATGACCCGCTAATGATGAAGCCTGAACCAACAATTTAGAAATGCAAGGCACTAAAACTTGTTCCCAAGTTTGATTAACTTGACTGAGTCTGCAGACCGACTGCCCCTGGTAACTACAGCAAACAATGCAGCAGTACTAGCAACCTGCGCTTACCCTTTCTTAAAACACTGAGGTTCATTTTGTATGAGCTGTTCTTCAATGCTAGAATTAATCATTATTCACTTGCTATGGCTGAGTATAAAATCTGAGCCTCTCATACATTTTGGCCTCTATTTATTGAACCCTGTTTTGTTTTTTACATTTCCTGCTGTTATTCTGTTACTAAAGCCAAACAATCACTCCAGGAAATGTGGACAGGGAGGAGGGTAGTTTGAAATGAAAATGCTTTCCAGCTTCCTTTTTTCCACTTTTCTGTTCCTTCCGCCGTACCCTCCCTCAGATAAAAGGGGGGTGTACAAAGCCAGGAAAGTTATATGGAGATCCTTGTGTGGATGGGATCTGTTTGACTTAGTTTGAGGCAGCCTCACCAGAGCTTATCTCCCAAACATGTACAGTATTTTAAGGCTAATGCTCTGCCCTGGAACATGATGATGTTGTGAGGCATGTATAAAATAATATTAGGTACCCTAAACTGGCCCCACACCTGAGATTAAAGAGTTTCTAAAGCAGTTCAGTGATTTTAGTGCCAATTTGGGCTCTAGTACCTTTGTTAAACCACAGAGCCTAGGGCTTGCTGATCAGAAGGTTGGTGGTTCGAATCCCTGCGACGGGCTGAGCTCCCATTGCTCGGTCCCAGCTCCTGCCAACCTAGCAGTTCGAAAGCATGTCAAAGTGCAAGTAGATAAACAGCGGGAAGGTAAACGGCGTTTCTGTGTGCTGCTCTGGTTTGCCAGAAGCGGCTTTGTCATGCTGGCCATATGACCTGGTACGCCGGCTCCCTCGGCCAATAACGCGAGATGAGTGCCGCAACCCCAGAGTCCGTCACGACTGGACCTAATGGTCAGGGGTCCCTTTACCTTACCTTTCAGAAACTGAGCACTAATTCCAAGGAGAAAAGGAGAGGTTAAGACATCCCTTCAGATGTCAAGGAGTTAAAAGAATTACACAACTTTTAGAAGACATCTGGAGACAGCCCTGTATTGGGAGGATTTTAATGCGTAAGGTTCCAGGTGTATTCTCTGGCACCTTTAGTTAAGGAGCCTGGCCAGCAGGGCTGGGAAAGATCCCCACCGGAAACCCTGGAAAATGAACAACACTCAATTTTATGGACAAGTTAACAATATAAGGCAGTCTTGTCTATATGAAGGGATCCCTTCCCTGCACTTTTACAGGCCAAGTGCACATTTTAAAAAGGCATAATGTAGAATGGCTTAACTCTGGGTGTGTGTTTTAAACAATTATGTGCTTTTTGTGCAGCTATTCATGTACATTGCTGCTTTAAAAACATTGCACACTGAATAGCACTTAAAACAACAACAACCCACCACCACCACCACCATAATACTGACTATGCAGCAAAGGGCCAATCATGTATACTTCCACACACCACTAAATGCAGTGTTAAAATACTCAAATTAGCAGCTGCAAATTAAGGATCTACAGAACTTGAGGCAAGCAGTTAACGTCTGTGCCTATCTAATTGCTGCTGAACTTAGCTAGAGGGACCCTACTTATGCAGTATGTAATTGATGGTGGAAAGTACTGTCTTCAGCTTACTTAGCAAGGCAGCTATGACTCTACTGAGAAGATGATTAAGCAGGAAGGGGGGTGTTTATTGTGACCTTGGGGCTTCTTCAGTGCCACCAGCCCTGGGCTTCTGCAAGGAGTGCTCCCCACATGAATTGTAACCTGTAGGCCAGCCTTCATTTTTCAAATAGAAACTTTCTAGTGTTTATAGAACTTGTGACATGAGGCAAAATGCAGGTACTATGCAATAAATTAGAATACAATTTTTCTTAAGGGTTGTTTTTGCGAGAAACTACCCTGTTCTCACCTTTCACAGCTTTTAGCCAATGACTGTCAAATTTAGGAAAGCAGATCTCACCAATTAGACCAATGAGAAGGCTAGAGTGAAACATCCAATGTGTTTTGTTTTTAAGCCTTTTCTGCTCGTCTTCCCTGGTGGAGAAATAGAGAACAAGGTTACAATATTGATA
Source organism: Zootoca vivipara (assembly GCF_965207765.1). Taxonomy (NCBI): domain Eukaryota; kingdom Metazoa; phylum Chordata; class Lepidosauria; order Squamata; family Lacertidae; genus Zootoca; species Zootoca vivipara. Next base: position 41,175,249 of record NC_142593.1, read on the forward strand.
CCAGTTGCTGGGAATTGCAGATGGGCAGAGTGTTGTTGCGCTCAGGTTCACCTGGTTGGCCATTGTGAGACCAGGATGTTGGGCTAAATGGGCTATTGGCTTGATCCAGCAGGACTGTTACGTTCTTATGCTACTCGATGGAAAACAACTCAGATATTCGGGATTTTAGTGTAGTTGTGATTGGGAAGTACTGTGTCAAAAACAAAAGGAAGCAGCAATGAGCTTTCTTACTCCAGATCATATTCACATTTAGGGAGAATAGGTAAGGTTCCATTCCCAGAGAGAGCAAGGGTTTACACAAAATGCATTGGTGTAAAAAAAAGTTACCAGACAGACAGTTTGGATCTACTGCAAGGATCTGCTGCCACAAGCAGGGGATTGATGACGAATGAGCCACGATGAGTGCTTTTGACAGGTAATGTAATTTTAGGCAGTGCAGCAGGAGATTTGAGGTGCAGCTTTCAGTTTTCTTGTATGTAATCCAACCGCCTTGCTTCCAGTTCATCATTGGGTCCTGGTCTTGCAGCAGCTCTCGTTCCTGTCCCGCCCTAAACTGCTAAATCCCTGCGCATCTTGTGGTGGGGTGGACAAGAAGTCAGTCTATATCACCCTCCAATGTAGTCTCTTTCAAAACAGACAAAGAAAAAGGGGAGAAAGTACTGTTGATGATGCCGGTTAACTAGCAGAGGAAGAGGATGCAGAATGTAAAATCGCTGGAGTAAACATGCATAGGATTAGTTTACCTCACTGCATCTTCCATCCCTTTCCAAGTTCTTCTTCCGACCCACCTCCATGCCCCTCTTCCTGTTCTAAACAACTCGTGGTATTGCAAAGTCTGTGCCAGGGATTAGGAACCTGTGGATCTCGACATGCTTCTGGACTACAATTCCCATCAACCCTGACCACTTGCCGTGTTGGCTGGGACTGATGACATCTGGGTCACAGGTTCCCCATTCCTGGTCTGTACCGGCCCAGCTTTGAAACCTGCATCCTCCCCGACCGGCTTTCCTCGCCGCTCCTATTGCATTGCAGCCCTCCCATTCATTCCTCCCCTCTGCCCTACTGCCGCTTTTCTCGTGCCTTCTTCCCGTGAACTCCCCTTCGTCCTCTGACGCACAGCTCCCTCCCTCCCTCCCCCATCCCGATCTCCCCTTTCAAATTCCCCCGCTCCTCCTATCTGCCTTGAGTTGCCCCACGCCCCAACCAAGTAGGGAGGCTGAGAAAGCATGTGTGTCCCTTTAAGAGCCTTCTTTCTTCGTCTCACGTGTATGATCAGATGACAGTGACGCTACAGGGGGAAACTCTGTTCCTGAAACATCGGGCGCTGCAGCGGGTTGCACGGGCGCCTGGTTGGGCTGGGCTCGTGTTTTGCTTCTCAGTCGTCTCCTGGGTCTGGCTGCAAAAGCAGCGCTGCTACCGTTGCTGAGTGCTTGCTCGCTGAGACTGAGCGAAGAGGGAAGTGTGCCGGGTTCGCGCGGGCAGAGACAGTGCAGGGCGAGCAGCGGTGCATTGGCAGCCTTGGAGATCCATCCCTTTGCCCATCCAGTTACTGAGACCGCTGACCGAGATCTCCCTGATTTTTCCCCCGGGAAGCTTCCTCACAGCGACGGCAACTCCATACTGTAGTCCCTGAGATTTTTCCTTCCTTAGGAGCCGCTGAGACGACAGCCACTTCTTATCAGTCTCCAGACGTTTTCTTCACCCACCTTGAGACTGCGTGATAAGAAGCAGGCTACTCTGTGACCTATTAACTCCTAATCCCAGTTGTTACCCTAGTTCATGGATTATCTGGTAGGTACTTGACGTAAACTGAATGCAATCGTCCTTCCTAATACATTTCTAGTTTGTTTCCAATCCTGCACGTTCCTATATCTTGATATCTGTATGCTTTTTTCTTTTTTTAAATGGTTCATGGTGACAGCACATTCTAAAAGGTCTCTTGGATTTAACAGGGAATTGTTTGTGCTTTTTGAATAAGTGAAACTTAGTAGTTCTGTAAAGGTCCTTTTAGCATCAGTTTCACAGACAAACCTGAGTTTCTCTCTATTGTTGACATGGCAGGTAGGGTGATGGGAAGAGGCTTTTCCTATTGTGTCTTGTGAGCTCTCGATTAGGAAATTGCATTCTTCACGCTCCAGGGTTTTTTTTTTATATCAGACTTAAAACTATTAAAGGCCAGTGAGCAAGAGTGGTTTTCCTAAAGAGGACTATAGTCCCACTCATTTGGTTATTAGGCTTCTAAACGCCTGACCTCGGTCACTAGTTTCCCTCCTAAATGTATAAACTGAGAGAACGCTTGAATGCATCAAACTGAAACTGGGCATTTGTAGTTCTTTACCTGACTAGTTTGGTATTCAGCAGTAACATTTAGCAGTCTTTAATGACTGTTGCCCTTATTTGTGCAAAAAGAGATTTTATCTTGGGTGTTTGCTCCAAGGTTGAATGACTTTTAAGGTTCATGAAAACACTGGCAAGTACAAATCCGAATTGCGGTTACATATGAAAGAAGAACTTTACAGTAACGTGTTTGCTTGGATGATTTTTCAAATCTAATGTAAAAACAAAACAAAGTCTACCTAACTGGTAGTAAACAAACGCACATGGTTTGGTGTGCTTGTGTGTTGATGTACTTTCTATTGCTGGATTTTTTCCTGTGCTTTTCAAACAACTCACTTCTTTGCATTTCAGAATACATCTCGCCACTTAATTGTTAACACTTGCAAGTAATTAAAGTAAATTATAAGCTATTTAGTCATAAAGTGTTAGTGACCTGATATGCTGTTGCATGGAAGAGGTGTGAGTTGCTATGTCTCCTTGGTTTCAGATTCTTATAAAGTGGTTGAGAAGTAAAGGAATATATAAAGAGATGTCAACTAATGTGACCAACATCTGTGCAGACTGCACCTGTGAAACTTACATTATGGTTCCTAGTAATTTCACTGCTTGAGTTCTCAAATTGTCAAAACTTCGTAGGAAAGGCCTGTGCGAATAAATTGGCCCATAAAATCTATGTGTAAGATTGGTTTAATTATCCTAACAGGAGTCAGAATTTTTTTTTACTGTTTGATATTTTGTTTTGAGGTGGAATGTGCTGCTGTTTGTGACACCATCAATATTTGGGTGGGTGGGGGCCTGCTTTAAATAAGAGTTACCTTAAAAGGCTAACAAATTTAGTATGGTGTAAGCCAGTGGTGTCCAAACCTTTTTCAAATAGGGCCAGATTTGATGAAGAGAAGGGCTTTGAGGGCCGACCAAAGTAGTTAACCTTTTTTTAGGATTGAAGTTGGTGAGGGTTTTTTTAGGATTTTACCCCAGGAAATAAACTGCCACAAGGACCATATGAAAGTGACTGGTTGGCCAGATTAGGCCCCCGAAATGTACTTTGTACATGCCTAGTGTGGTGTAAGCTTTTGTGGACAACAGTCCATTTCACCAGATGTATGAAGTGTTACCTGTATACTATATACAGGTATATAGTAACATATTTGAGAGAAGGGGCAGAATTGTAATTGTGAGGTCAGAAGGAAATGAGATGTAGAAAGTGCAGATACAGCGATAATTATGTAATTAACAAAACTGTAGTTGGTGAATAATATCCTGGTATTTGTATACCAATTAACACTTGTAGTATGCTAATAAAAGTACGACTACTTTGTCCCAATTCAATTCACAGGAGATGGAATCTACCCAAGGGTTTGCAAAGAACTTAAATGTGAAATTGAACTTCTCACAAAAATACGTAACTTTCCTCTTACATCAGCCTCCATACCTGAGGATCAGAAAACAGCCAATGCAACACCAATTTTTTGAAAGGGAACCAGGGAGGATCCTGGAAATTACAGGCCAGTTAACATCTGTCCCATTAAAACTGGTGGAAAGTATTTATAAAGATAAAATAACCAAGCGTATAGAAGAGTAAGCCTTACTGAAGCAGAACCAGCATTGCTTCTGCAAGGGAAAGTCCTATCTCATGAACCTATTCAAGTTCTTAGACAGTGTCAAGAAGCATTTAGATAGAAGTGATCTGGTTGACATATTGTACTTTCAAAAAGCTTTCAACAAAGTACACCACCAGGCTCCTGCGTAAGCTTAGGAGTCAAGGAATAAGAGGAGAGGTCCTTTTGTGGGTCACAAATTGGTTAAGTTGCAGGAAACAAAGTGGGAATAAATGGACAGCTCTCCAAATTGAGAAACTTAGATATTGGAGACCATCAAGGATCAGTATTTGGACCTGTGCTTTTTAACTTGTTCATAAACAATCTAGAGTTAGAAATGAGCAGTGAAATTGTTCAGAGTAGTTAAAACGAAAGGAGACCACAAAGATTTCCAAAAGGACCTCTCCAAACTGAGTACAGTGGAACCTCGGTTTATGAACACCTCGGTTTATGAATTTTCGGTTTATGAACGCCGCGGACCCATCTGGAACGGATTAATTCACTTTCCATTACTTTTAATGGGAAAGTTCGCTTCAGTTTATGAACGCTTCAGTTTATGAACAGACTTCCGGAACCAATTACACCCATGTTTCAGTTTATGAACGCTTCAGTTTAAGTACTCCGCAGACCCGCCTGGAACGGATTAATCCACTTTCCATTACTTTCAATGGGAAGGTTTGCTTCAGTTTATGAACGGTTACTCCGCGGACCGTCTGGAACGGATTAATCCACTTTCCATTACTTTCAATGGGAAAGTTCGCTTCAGTTTATGAACGCTTCAGTTTATGAACAGACTCCCGGAACCAATTGTGTTCATAAACCGAGGTACCACTGTAGTAGAATGGCAAATGCAGTTCAATGTAAACAAGTGTAAAGTGATGCATTTGGGGGACACCATTAATTTCACATATCCGCTTATGGGGTCTGAACTGGCAGTGAAGGACTAGGAATGAGACCAGGGTTCATGTTAAATAGTTCAATGAAAATGTTAACCCAGTGTGTGGCAGTGGAGAAAAGGGCATAGTCCATGCTAGGGATCACTAGGAAAGGAATTGCAAATAAAACTGCCAATATTATACAGTAATGCCATTATATACAAATCTATTGTGTAGCTGCATTTTGAATACCATGTACAGTTCTGGTCACTTCATCTCAAAAAGGATATTGTAGAGTTCAAAAAGTTTCAGGAAAGGGAAACTAAAATGATCAAGGGGAAGGAGTGGCTCCCTTATGAAGAAAGGTTGACACTTTTGGAACTTACTAGCTTAGAGAAGAGTTGAGTTAGAGGTAACACTATAGAAGTTTATAAAATTAAGTATGGCATGAAGAAAGTGGATAGAGATTTTTCTCTCTCTCCCTCTCTTATAGCAGTTAAACTCACAGAGATCAATTTGAAGCTGAATGTTGGAAGATTCAGGACAGATAACATAAAGTACTTCTTCACACAACACATACGGTAGTTAAACTATGACTCTTGCTCCTACAGAAGCCAGTGATGATCCCCAACCTAGATAGCCTTAAAAGAGGATTAGGCAAATTCATGGAGGAGAGGGCTGTCTAAAGGTTACTAGCCATGAGCTGTTAGCAGTAATGATTTTGAATACCAGTTGCTGAAAGTCACATGAAGGGAGTACCGTTTTTGCTCAAATCTTCTTTGCAGGTTTCCCATGGGCATCTTGTTGATCGCTGTGAGAACAGGATGCTGGGCTAGATGGGCTATCAACCTGATCCAGGATCCTCCTCTTATGTACTTATTGTAATTTGGCACTTTCATGATCCCCTTGAAGTTTTTTGTTATGATGTTCTGTATTGTTACTAATCTACAACACACACTGAGCAATGGCACTAACCTCTTGCAGGGCTTGCTTCTGGAGAGCTCACCAACCTAAAACAGTTACTCAACAGCAATGGCAGGTTACAAAACAGAAATACGAACAAAGGAATTAGTCTCTATTTATTGGACATGGTTGCCAACTGTGGCAGCACTATTAAAGGACCTAACAATGTCATTTACAACATTAGGGATTCATTCACCTGCTCATCTTGCAATATAAGGTATACCACTCTCTGCCAGCAATGATCTTCTTGGCAAACAAACTAGTCTTTGTACAAAGGAATAAATGGACAGAAATCTGTCATCATTAATGACAATATTAAGAAACCAGGGTGGGACTTCGGCATCTGGAATATTCTGTAACTGACCTTAGAAGTACCCATCTTTGAACATAGAAACTTCAAAGAGAAACTGGAATGTGAAACAGCTCATCCACAGTTCACCAGGAGTTTCAGTTCTATCAATTCTGGACTGAGCTTGTCAAAGGTGTGTTGTTGTTTTTTTAAAAAAATAATGCTACATGTGTTGATTGGCTTACCAATCATTGATCACCAATGACTGTTTTGTGAATGATCACAAAATTATCACTTTCAGTACCATCCCACATTTCATTTACCTCTAACCCCTTTCTCTCTCTCTCTCTCTCTCTCTCTCTCTCTCTCTCTCTCTCTCTCTCTCTCTCGCACACACACACACACACACACACACACACCAACCTCACCTGTAACTTAGGATCCTAGCTCATGAAGTGAACTGTAGTCTATGAAAGCTTATGTCATAATAAATTGGTTTGTGATTAAGGTTCGGCAAGACTGTTATTTTAAATGGGAGCAGTATTTGACCCAAATAGATTTCTCTAGCTCTTCGGTTAGCCTACCTTACTGCATCTTCCTAAAATGAAAACAAAAACAAATACTGTAGTTTACTGCTGAAAAAAAATTAAATGGTGAGGTCTGAGAGAGTTTGCACATTATATTTATGTGTAAAGGATTCATTTGTTGAACAGATTGTGTTCAGTCTTTATGCTGGGAAAGAAGATGTTTAACGAGAAGGTATGTTTCTTTTTAAGAGCTTAGTTAATGGACCACTAGTAATGAACTTGAATGTTCCAAGAGCAAGCATGCTGCAGCTCCTTGGGAACCTGGAGATTTCTCAAGTGATTTTCTGGAAACTTGTATAAATCTGTCTCTCATGTGTATTTGAAGGAAATATTGAAATGCATGACTTCTGCAGAACTCTGTTGAACACTTAGTATATTTAATTGATTTTGAAATAGGCTCTTGTATGTGGGAAATTTACAAAATGCTCTTAGCTGAGCTCAGACTGACCTATTTCTCAGTTACTTGCCCTTCCCTTCTGCTGTCTTACTGTGTGGAGCATCACTGTTTGCTAATGGTGTGCATTGTGAAAATATGACATACTTGCTTTTCTTTCTTTTCAAATGTTTTCAGCACCTGCTCTTGCTGTTCTTAAAATGTACCTGTATCAGTTCTTTTTCTGCCATAACTCGCCCAAAGGATGGTACCTTATTATATTTATGATATCTTTTATGAAATGTGGGACTAGAATTTCAAATCTCTACTTTTTGACATGTCTAGGTATTATGGGTTGGTAGGTATGAAAGGAAAGACAGAGGAATAGAGTTTGGAACTTTTATATGATTTCTTTCCCCACTTCTTGCCAAAAACAAACAAACAAAAAAGCCCAACCTCTTAAACAAAACTAAAAACAGAACAATAATCATAGTCATTGTGTGCATGTACTGTACATATTTCTCTTAATGATGCAGGTTTGCCGTCTTTTAAAAAATGGCAGATTCAGCCCATTGCATGTTCAGCAGGCCGTGACTTTGGTGGACCTAACTCCATAGAATCAGGTTGCAATAATGCTAATGTTGGAAGTATCTAGTGATGGATGACCAACACTTTTTAAATGTTGGTTGCCTAGGCCATGTAAATTGCCTCATTTTTGTTTTAAAAAGCTGTCTAGAAAGCTTCATGGATAAATCTGCGCTAGTAGTGGGGCTTCAAAATCAAGAAACTTATACTGGTACTTGCATGAGCGATTTACTGCTTCCAATATAAGTTTGCCTATAAAACTGTATTTAGCCATGTTTGTATCTAGAAGAATTTAGAGATGTGGCTTTCAAATGGTCTCCTAAGGGAATCCGAGGTTCCCTTGGAAGCTGATCAAGTATTCTTCAGTGGAATAATAGTAGTTGGTAACAGCATGTCTAAAAAGTGTGTCACCAACATGAAACGTTTGGAAACCTCTGCTGCAGAGGGTGAACTTTGGCCCTCGTCTCCTGGATGTTGCAATCCAGAAAGTCCCCCACCACTGGACCTGGCTTTTAATTGTTAAAAAATACATGTTGTGAATGCTAATCATATTGTTAACATCAATTGGTAATTAGACCCTACAGTCGATCAGTGTTCTGAGGTGGAGGACAAGGAGGAGAGTGATGCCTGAGTTCGTGTATCCTTGTTGTGGGAGCAGATGGTAGGGCAAGTGTTGATTTTGTTCCCCTGGCTATGACTGATCACTCATCATTGTTGTGCCTGGGGTGAGTGCAGAGCAGCCCTGGACACCAGCTCTGTCACCATGGTGATGGTGACATCTACCTCATACTGCCATCAGATATGTTGATTTCATAGAAGAGGAAGCAAACAGCAAGCTTAGAATCATGGAGAATCCCCAGAGTTCTAAAAGGCTTGAAGTTTTGGAAGGGGGGAAAGGAAGCTGGTTGAGAAGCCCTCCTCCCTACAATCACTAATGTAAATTTGATTCCTAGTCAACCCTCAGTAATGCAAGAGCAAAAATATAGCTCTAATAAAGCCACAAAACAGAGAAGTGGCAAATAAAAACCAGGCTTATGACTTGCTTTAGGTCAGCAAACTTTTTCAGCAGGGGGCTGGCCCACTGTCCCTCAGACCTTGTAGGGGGGGCAGACTATATTTTTGGGGAAAAATATGAACGAATTCCTATGCCCCACAAATAACCCAGAGATGCATTTTAAATAAAAGCACACATTCTACTCATGTAAAAACACCAGGCAAGCCCCACAAATAACCCAGAGATACATTTTAAATACAGTGGTACCTTGTGTTACAGACGGGATCTGTTCCAGAGGCCCACCTGTAACATGAAATGCCCGCAACTCGAAGTGCTGCACCTACGCAGGTGCATGGCGCAATTTGGCATTTCTGCGCAGGCGCATGGTACGATTTGGTGCTTCTGTGAAGGCGCAAACAGTGAAACCCAGAAGTAACCTGTTCTGGTACTTCTGGGTTGCCGCGGGACGTAACGCAAAAAGACGCAACATGAAGCGGACACAACACGAGGTATGTCTGTAAAAGGACACATTCTACTCATGTAAAAACACGCTGATTCCCGGACCATCCGTGGGCCAGATTTAGAAGGCGATTGGGCCAGATCCAGCCCCCGGGCTTTAGTTTGCCTACCCATGCTTTAGGCAGTTGGCCCTGATACTCTTGTTTTTTGTTTGTTTCTTATAGAGATCCCTCAAGCCTGAAATATCTGCTCTAGGATAGCCTTCCCCTTTGTAATCTGGTTAACATGGAAATGGTTCAATGAAAGTAGAAAGATCGAAAATAGCAAGGGATATTTATTAAATACAGTAACAGAAGCTTTCTATCAAAATAACAACTCCTGAGAACAGGAAGAGTGGGAACGCCCTATAACAATGTAATTGTCAAAAACTTCTCACATGTGGCATACACTGTGCAAGGATGCTGTTAATATGGCAGAATGAGTATATTCAGCGTTGATCTTAGGGTGGTATTATAGAGTGATTTAACCACAATTCAACATGGCTGACTAAGTAAGAGCTGCAAGTTGTGCTGATAAAAGGTGTGTGATAGGTCTGGAATGTTTTACATGCTCATACTCATGTACTACTCTTGTGATTATGTAATATGTCAACAGGACACACTCCTGATAAAAGCTTCACAGCTATCAAGTTTGGTCTTCTTGCAGGGCTCCTATGTATTTTAAAGCTTCAAAATAAATCTGCAGGCAAAGCTTTCTCCATCCTTATTGAACTTCTTAAAAAGTACTGGTGATCTGCCCTGGGAGTTGTTAAGGGGTTGCAGCAAGCTTGCTACTTGTTTGTAGTTAGGAAAATTGGACAACTGCAGATACACTTTTGATAGAGGGCTTTTCTGAAGGGTCAATTGGCAAAACATAGGAGCAGGAAATGGGAAAATGAGAGTAGCATAGCTTGGGGGTACTCCTGGATCTATCACTGTTGTTTGAGGTTCAGGTTGCCTTGGTGGCATGGAGTGCTTTGCAGCAGCTTTGGCTGGTGGCCCAGCTGCACCCTTATCTGGACAAAGATAGCCTAACTATTGTTGTCTGTGGTCTGATAACCTCTAGGTTAGCTCACCTTAACACACTATATACGCATACCTGCCAAGTCTCCCGCTGAAAAATGCGGGATCAGCAGCGGCGTGGCACCGGATGTTGCGTAGAAGCAACTTCCGAGGCTGCTCTGACCATGTGTGGGCACCGGAAATAGTGCAGAGCGGCACCGGAAGTCGCTTCTACGCATGCCCGGCGGCCATCTTGGTGGTGGCTGCATGGCAGTGGCCATCTTGGTGACGGCCGCCGCCATGCGGCCGCCACCACGATAGCTGCTGGGCATGCGTAGAAGCAACTTCTGGTGCCGCTTCCAGTGCCCACATATGGGCAGAGCAGCACCCAAAATGGAGGCTCCCTGGCAGGTAGGAAATCCGGGGGTTTCCCGCAAAAAATGGGATACTTGGCAGCTAAGTATATACGGTATGTGAGGCTGCCTCTGGTGACAGTAGACATTTCAGCTGGTGCAGAATTTGTTGGGCAGTTTGCTTACCAGGGCCAGATGGTTTGGGCATACATCACTGTTTCTGGCCCAATTGCAGTGGCTGCCAATCAGTTTCCAGGCCTAATTCAAAGTGCTGGTTTTGACCTATAAAGCCTTAAACGGCTCAGGACAGCAATACCTCAAGGTCAGCCCTTCCCCATAAGAACCAAACTAGACCCTGCAATCATAAACTGAGACCCTTCTTTGTGTGCCCCCTCCACAAGAGGTCCGGAGGGTGGCAACACAAGAACAGGCCTTTTCTGTGATGCCCCTCATTTGTGGAATGCTCTCCCCAAGGAGGCTCGTCTAGTGCCTTCATTGCATACCTTTAGGTGCCAGGTAAAAACATTTCTCAATTATCAGGCCTTTGACTGATTAAATAATCAGTATCCTTTTAAATGTGTTTGTGGGAGGAGGGTTATTTAGTGGTTGTTGTTTTGGTTATGTATTTTGTGTTTTCATTTTGTAGTTCTATGTTGTGAACCATCTTGTGATCTTCAGATGCAGGGTGGCATACCAATTTAATAAAGAAAATAATCATAATCATAAAACAGTATTGGATCGTTATAATTTTTGTACACTGAGAACAAGAAAGTCCTTATTTGTAGACAGAGCACACCTCTTGAATATAAGACCCGGATGCACTAACATGTTTTTAAATACATCAAATCAAGAGACAATTTGATATATGAAAGGGTAGAGAATCTCTTCTTAATTTTGACAAACCTTCATTTTTTATAAGTCCTTGATAAACGACAAATAAGAAGCAGAAACTCAGCAACGGCTCAGAAAATAAGATTAAATAAATTTCATGTAGTATTCATTGAGTTTATTTGCCCCACTTTTTCCTCAGCTCTTTTTATGGAAATGGTTGGTTATGTCTGCTTCACACTGTGGAGGCTGGAAGAGACATAATAATTCTCAGAGTATCATAAATAATTTTCTTTTTATGATAATGTTGATTGATTATCCTGTTTTGGATGTCAAGGAAGAGTTCCCTGGGCAGAGGTATTGATGGTTAAATGACTCTGAGAATTGTAGGTCTGTGAACTACAGTGCACAGATATTTTTTTGCGGGGGGGGGGGGGAGAGCCATGACTGTTTAAAGTAGTTTGATAATGCTTTAAATTTATAGTGCAGATGAGGCTTGAGAGTGTGCTGCCTTGCCAAAGGACACCTGGTGAGCTCTCAGCTGGGAATCTCTGAGTCTCACTTGTGTTCAATATACCATTTAACAGCTGAATTAGTTTACAAAGGATAAGCAGGGTTCATTTGAAGCAGATTGGATGTATGTTCAGTGCACCTTGGCAGTTGTCACTTTTGGTAACTCCCAGCTTCTTCACATCCCTTGTTGAAATGGATTATCGAGAGATCACCTGAACTGTGCAGTTATTGTGCTTTCAGCATGGAGTTAAATGATACCTAATTTGTTCCCAACACTCAACAGTCCTTGGTCTCTATGCACTCACACATTTGGCTTCTGTGCCTATGCAGAGCAGTGTTCAAAAACTTGTACAATTAAACCAGTAAGATATTTTTTGGTGTAGAGGTCTGCCACAGAAGCTAGTGTGCATGCCTGTTAGGGCATGGCCAACATTTTCCTCATGGCTGCGTCCTGAGTTTTTGGTCATTTCCTGCCATTTGTGTATATCTGTGGTGTGTATTACCACACTTTAATCATATGTGCTATAATATATTTTTGAGACCTGTCTGTTTGTTTTTGGCTATAGCCTGCATTCAGACTCTTCCACATCTTGCTGGAGGGAAGGTGGTAAAAGAGGACCATACAGTACTTCCACTTTTGGTGGGAGTGTCCAGTAGCACAAGAGTTCTGGTCTCTAGTATTCAAAGAGATTGGCTAAATTATAAAGGAACCCATCCAAATCATGCCCCAATTAGCTTTACAGTCTTTATTTAAGAACCAGAATTAAATAAAAAAAACCCTCTTGGTCTTTTTAAGATCAAGCAGCCTGTTTCACGATACCGATAGTACAAAAATGAGAAACTTTATTGGACATCAACATCTCATATTGGTGGAACTAATGCCTGAAACATTGCCTTACAAGAAAAAGTCATATGGTACATGGAATATTTATCTGGAAAAAACAAACTACTCTAGACTGTTTTGTAGCAGGTTAGTGGGACTTCTTCTTTATGCCAGTGATGATCACCTAAAATTAGTTTTTCTTACTGGTCTTGCAGGAAGTATAATAGAAAGAAGATTTTCCTGCTTGACTTTCTGACTCACTTCTTCACATTTTCAATCCTCTCATTCAGTGATACACTACATATATATTCTAGATGAGTCAATTGCCTCAAATATATGTACTTAATTATTATTATTATCATTATTATTATTAGATGGCCAGACAAAATTGATGCCTGTTTTCCCAGTGAAGAACTCTTGCCCACATTGCCAAAGTCAAATGCATACCAATACAAAAATACTTGTGCTACTTTATTACCGATATACCCCTGTGGCTGTTCTTAAATCAGTACAGCCCTGTGTGATTAGGAATTGCAACAAAAAATCTTTATCTTTTATGCAAGTAAAATTAAGTCAAAAGCTTATAGAGAGATGTATATATTGTATGTGTTGTTGTTGTTTTTTTTAAAAAAGTGGAGCTATTTTATAATGGGATCCGTTGCAAGAGGAATCTTCAGGTTGGACTTTGGAACTTAAATATTATTGTTCTATAATGTTACTTCTCTACTGTTGAATCAAGCATCAGCTTCAGTTCTGTGGAGTGATAACTTAGGTTTTATGTTTGCAGTGGAAACAGTCTCTCGCTGGCTCCCTGTGGACACACATTGCTTATTTATTCCTGCATGATTTCTGAGAGCATTCCTTGGTGTGGATAGTTACAATATAGCATCATGACTTAGTTCCCTGTTGCTTGTTCCAAGGCTTTGATTAAGCATCAAATGAAGGTGCCTGGCAGTCTTGAATGTTTAACTTGAAACAACTTGTGAGTGCAAATGTTTTGTTTTCTCTTTCATGCTCGCCATGTAAACTCCTTGCAGAAAACTGCAGTAAACTGTAAGTAAATGAAACTTAAAAATGGCCCACAATTGAAAACTTTGGCTGGTTATTGAACCTTTTCTTAAGAAATCCTAACTGACACACAGCAGAATATTCCACTTCAAAGCCTGTCTTTCTGTTTTAAGTTTAGAGCACGGAAGTCCTAAAATGAAAAAAATAAAATAAAATAAAAGCAGCTATAATCAGGAAACAGATCTACCATTTCTAGGAGATCTGGTGTCTGAATGGTGCCAGGCCTGTATAGACTTGTCTTCTGTGAATATTGTATTCCAGGAGTACCCCTCTGTTGTTTCTCAGTGGTAAATCTGCCATCCATTTACAGGTAGACCTGCCATCCAGACAACATATTTCCACCCTCCACTGAAACACTTGTTATTTTCTGGCACTTTTCATTCCTTGTAATCCTTAATTAGTTGAACTGCTGCTATACACAGCCTCCCACCCAGGTAACTTTTAAAATATCATAAAGGTCATAAACGTCTAGCATTTTCTGCTGCTTTTCCCAGCAGCGTAGCAAGCCTGGGGCGGACCAAAGTTATTGAACTTTCTTTTAGCTTAGGGTGGCCAGCTATGTTTTGCCACTCCTCCCCCTTTTTATGGTTTCTTATCGTGACAAGAAATTTAGACTCTCCAGAGTAGGACACATGGCCATACAGTGGTGCCTCGCTTAACGAATGCCCTGCTTAACGAAATTTCTGCTTAACGAAAGGATTTTTCGAGCGGAGGTTGCCTCGCTAGACAAATTCGTTTTATGAAAAATTTGTCTAGCGAATCGCAGTTTCCCATAGGAATGCATTGAAATTCAATTAATGCGTTCCTATGGGCAAAAAAAATTCAATGCATTCCTATGGGATTCGCTAGACGAATTTTTCGTTATAAGAAAAGACCCGTGGAACGAATTAAATTCGTCTAGCGAGGCACCACTGTACTTTGTTGGCTTTGTTCACGTCATGGCAAGCCATGGTAAAGCAGATTGCTCCCACTTTGCTCCTCTTGTAGAGCAAGTGGGAGCAACAAAACACAATCCTTGGCTTAACATTATTACACCCCAAACTGGACTTTTGGTTTGTTTTTCTCCAAACAAGCCACAGTTGGTGAGCCATGAACAAGCATTGGCCTTAGATTGTGGTTATTTTGGAACCCAACAGAGTACAACACCTAGTTGGGATGTATGCCAAGGATTGTGTTTTGTTTCTTCCACCTGCTCTAGGGGAGAACTGGAGTGAGAGCAATCGGTGCATTCATGGTTAACCATTAACCATGGCTTGCTATGGCACGCAAACACACCCAATATTTCATGAATTTCTATGGTTTTTCTTTGAAACCTGTTGCAACCCTTTGCTGTAGCCTGTGACAAAGGGTATCTTTTAATTATTTACTGTTTCAGAAAAACAACTGTAAAAATCTGTGTTGCATGCTCCAGTTACACGTGTAAAAATACAGTATACATTTGGATGCTCCTTAATTATAATGGTGGGTAAAGGATTACCCTGCTTACTTTTCATAACCATACATTTATCCTACCTTTTCTCAATTTTCTTATCATAGGCCCACAGGAATCTCCTGCAGTAGTTTTGATAGTCTTAACTCACTTTCTTCATAATCTGCTTAAAATACACAAACATTGATATATAAATATCCATGGTTAAAACTGCAATTTGCAGCCCATTATCCACAGGAATACTTTTAACAATAATCATTTATTTGTACAGTATAGGGTTGCCAGACTCAATAGAGGACAGGACTTCTGTGCCTTTAATTGCCCTGCTCTCTTTTGAGTCTGGAAACCTTAAAGAGAAACCAGCAGACCCATTGTTTAATTTCCAAGCAAAGGGTCTGCTGGTTTCTCTTTAAGGTTTCTAGACTCAAAAGAGAGCACGACAATTAAAGGCACAGAAGTCCTGTCCTCTATTGAGTCTGGCAAGCCTATATTTGTATGACTTTCATACCACCTAAGATCTGTCCTCTGTTGGACACTGTAGATTGCTGTGGGGAATATCTCTAAGAATATAAGTGGCTCTTACCTAGGCTACAGTTGGAAGCTAGTGAACAGTCCATGCCGTCCTGACAGTTGGCCTGTTCTGATAGGTGAGGCCTGCCCTGCATTTAGTCTGTGAACCTGAGGTTACCATATGAAGGGCATTAAAAAGTATATATTTCCATAGTGTTTACTTGTTGATACGTCTAGTTGTTTGACTGATAATGCCTGTGCAAATTTTGCCACCTTTCTTAATGTGTTTTTCCAAAACCATAAGCTGCAGCTATTCAGCATACCATTGTGAAAATTGACCATAGCAAATCTGCCTGCTGAGCAGTAAAAAAGAAATTCTTTTCTATGATGACTTCTCTTTGTTTCTCAATTAGGTTTGTGATGTGTAGTCCCCCTGCCACACACACACACACACTAGCTCAGGCACCCCCAAACTGCGCCCCTCCAGATGTTTTGGCCTACAACTCCCATGATCCCTAGCTAACAGGACCAGTGGTTGGGGAAGATGGGAATTGTAGTCCAAAACATCTGGAGGGCCGAAGTTTGGGGATGCCTGCACTAGCTGTTTGCTATTGCCTGTATTTCACACTGAAAAAAACCAGGGCTTTCTTATGCATTTCTATAATATATGCTTTGAGAGTACAATCAGCAAATCAGCCCACCTGTGGATGTAGTTAGATATTTCTAAGCCTTTTCAGCCACTGTGCTAATGGGTATAGCAGCCGCTTGCTGCACATAAATTGTTAGATGGGCCTGTTCACCCATTTCATAATCGATGTGAACAATATATCCAAAAATAAAAAAATTCCTTCCAGCAGCACCTTAGAGACCAACCAAGTTTGTCATTGGTATGAGCTTTCGTGTGCATGCACACTTCTTCAGATACACACACTTTCGTGCATGCACACGGAAGCTCATACCAATGACAAACTTTTTTTTAAAATTAGATATTTATTGATTTTCCACAATAAAAAAGGGTTTACAAAAAATTGGAAAGGGGGAAGATAAGAGTACAAAAGACAAAAATACATAATACAAAAATAAAAAAAGAAGGAAAAACCACAAAATAAGGAAATAGAAAACTGTATAACTTATCTTTATCACAGTGTAAATTGGGACCTCCTCGGGTTCCCGTCCCTGTGTTTCTCAAACACACTTCTAATTTAGCAAATTCTACCTCTATTTATTCACTTTTAATACTACATTTCTTATTTTCTATTCTAAAATAACCTCTTCAACTAATCCACAGTTTTATTTACCACTTAATTTCTATTCTTAAAATATTACTTTAACATAATTTTTTTAATACAATTTAAAGTCTTTCCACTCTTCTTCAATTGCTTGTTCTCCCTGGTTGCGGATTCGTCTGGTCATCTCTGCCAGTTCCATAAATTCCATCATCTTCATCTGCCATTCATCAATCGTTGGTAATGTTTGCTGCTTCCAGTATTTAGCAATCAAAAGTCTCGCTGCTGCGGTGGCATACATAAAAAAAGATACCTTTCTCTTAGGAATCTCCTTCCCTACAATGCCCACTAGGAATGCCTCTGGTTTCTTCACAAATGTGCCTTTTAGCACTTTCTTAAGTTCATTATATATCTTATTCCAGAAGTCATTCACCAGTGGACATGTCCACCACATGTGGTAAAATGAGCCTATTTCTTTCTTGCATTTCCAGCATTTATTATCGTTGTTGTGGTAAATCTTTGCTAACTTTTCTGGTGTAAGATACCATCTATACATCATTTTCATTATATTCTCCTTTAGTAAGCTACACGCAGTAAACTTAATATTTTCCTTCCACAACTTCTCCCAATCCTCTATCATAATATTATGTCCCACATCCTTTGCCCACAAAATCATAACATTTTTAGTTTGTTCATCTTTTGTATGCCATTCTAGCAGCAATTTATACATTCTAGAAAGTATTTTCATCTTAGGTTCTAACAATTCTGTTTCCACCTTTGACTTCTCAATTTGGAAACCAATTACTCTATCCGTTTTAAACGCTTCGTTTATCTGATGGTATTGGAGCCAATCATCCAATTTACCTTTCAACTCCTCATATGTTTTTAGCTTAAATTGGTCTCCATCTTGGATCAATAAATCTCTATATTTCAGCCAACCAGTCTCCATATTTAGCCTTTTACGAACCTTGGCCTCCAAAGGCGAAAGCCAATTAGGTGTTTTTCTTTCTAATAAATCTTTATATCTGGACCAAACCTTAAACAATGAATTTCTAACTATATGCCTTTTAAAGCTTCCATGGGCCTTGACCTTGTCATACCACACATATGCATGCCAACCATAAACATTGTCATAACCTTCTAAGTCCAAAATATTAGCGTTTTCCAGTGTAAACCACTCTTTCAACCAACAAAAGGCAGCTGCTTCATAATAAATTTTTAGATCAGGTAGAGAGAAGCCTCCTCTTTGCTTATCATCAGTCAATATCTTATATTTAATTCTTGGCTTCTTCCCTTGCCATATAAATTTCGATAGCACCTTTTGCCACTCCTCATACCAATGACAAACTTAGTTGGTCTCTAAGGTGCTGCTGGAAGGAATTTTTTTATTTTGTTTCGACTATGTCAGATCAGCATGGCTGATATATATCCAAATATATCCAAAGTATTTGAAGTGGAATCTGACCCTCTGTATCAAATCTATTATTAACTGTGCTAAAGTAAGAGCAGATACTAAAAATACTGGTTCTTCATCAATACTTAAGAATATTACTATGATTACTTATTTCATTAATGAATTGCTTCCTATGGGACATCTCCAGTTGATTTATAGTGCAATATAAGAGACTTTCTGTTATGCGTACTGGTCCACTCTTCAGCCCAAAGGCTTGTTGGAGCAGATAACAATACAAATGATTAGGACACTAAAAACAGCATGATAAAAATGGAAAATCAGCAAGATAAAATAGAAATGGCCCATGACATACTGGATTAAAATTGTAGATCTAAAAAGATACCTGTTGATATACATACAGTATACCTTGGATATGAGGTTCAGACAGTGGTTTTTTTCAAGTCCTACAGTTGCCAAGAGACATCTCCCCCCTCCCCTGTGCACTCAGGATTGTACATGACACAGGACATAGATAGGCATGCCACACTTGGCTAGTGAGCTGTGAGCTATGTATGCAGAACGATACTGTCTTGAGCCGGAAGGATTACAGATGACTGGAGAGGACAGTAATGCCTCCTGAAAAGACCCCAAATGGAAGCAAAGGTGCCTGTTGACCAGAATTCAAGTGACACTTCACTTTTGTGTTATGTTTGTCAATTATACAACTCCTCGCAGAAGTGAACATTAGTGTAGGATCCAAGTGACTTATTGAGATGGATCAGTGTTTCCAAACTCTTTTCCCCATGGACCACTTGAAAATTGCCAAGCGCCTTGGCAGACAATGATTTTTCTGCTTGTTTTAGCAGAAAAGATAGGATAGTGACCTATATCAGATATGGAATATTTTCTATATAAGGCTGAATTTATTTCTAGAGGGGAAGCACCTTTAACAATTTTTTTTAGCTGTGTGGGTTTTTGTTTTTGTTTTTACAAAAAAGCTGCTGAAAGCAATAAACTGCTCAGGACTCAGCTATTCAGCTCCAAATAAAACGTTTTAAATGTGTTGCAAAGTGCAATATACAAATGTGACACTAGATCGCGACAGCGAGCTATGCAAAATTCAATGTATTCAATATATTTTTTTAAAAAACATTTTCACAGCGTTTTTTATATGTGTAGATTCCACCTCAGTTTGAGTTAAGGAGTTACTATAGAGAAGCTACAGTCTTGCTTGTACTTGTTCTTTCAGCCCTCTTGTAAAACTAATTACAAACTTAACCTTTCCCTCTTGTATGTGATGGCTGAATACAGGTGAAACTTGGAAAATTAGAATATCGTCGAAAAGTGCATTTATTTCAGTAATTCAACTTAAAAGGTGAAACCAATATATGAGATAGATGCATGACATGCAAAGCAAGATATGTCAAGCCTTTATTTGTTGTAACTGTAATTTTTGTCGTTAGGCGGGTCAATTATAAATGGAATGTAATTAATGAAATGTAATAGTGATGTTGATTTTTGTTTTATTGTACGGTAACTATTTGTTTTATTACTGTGGAATTTCCAAAAGAAAGCATTTGTAAAAAATAAAAATAAAATAAAATGCACTTTTCGACGATATTCTAATTTTCCGAGTTTCACCCGTATATTAATTACATTTTCTAGTCTTGTTATTCACAAGGGTGTTGTACAGATACACAGAAAGTTTTATATATAAGTTATACTCCTTTTGTATTTATCTTGGTTTTGTTTGCAGCTGAAAAGCCTTATTATTGTAGCATTTGCTAAAGGTCAAAAGCAAATTAATTGTGTGCTGAATAAGAATCCAGACTGAAGTTACATAACCTTTGTTGTATGTGTTGGCTTCCCTACAAAAATAATGACTCTAAACTTCTTGTACTAAGCTTTGTCATGTTGAAATTTAGCTGCATCCTTGTACTGGAAAATTGAGGGCTGGGAGATATCTCAATATTGCATACACTTGCTACATTTTCTTTCTTAAGAGCTTGTTTAACAGAAATATGCACACCGAAAGCAAGTTGTATTCTGTGACAGCAAACAATCCAACTAACTAAAGCAATGGCTAATACAGTGGTGCTTTGACTTACGAATTTAATCCTTTCTGAAGGCACCTTCGTAAGTCAAAAAATTCGTAAGTCAAAAAACGCCATTGGAAACGCGATTTCCCATAGGAATGCATTGAAAACGGAAAAATTCGTAAGTTGAAAAATCCTATCTAAAACCACCACAGTTTTTTTTCCGGATGTTGAGACATTCGTAAGTGCGCGGCCATTACCCCCATTCGTAAGTCGAAAAATTCGGTTGTCGAGTCGTCCGTAAGTCGAGGTACCACTGTAGTAGCCTTAATAAGGTTACCAGACGTCACCGTTTCCAGGGGACAGTCCCCACTTTTGCAAATCATTCCCCATACAAAATCCATTGAAGTTGAAAAGTGTCCCTGGATTCATTGAAAAAATCTGGTAACCTTACCTTAGAACAATCTACTGTGTTTCTACGATAATAATATACCGTCTTATATTTATTTTTTGTCAAAAAAACACACTATGGCTTATTTTCAGGGGATGTCTTTCTTTTTTTCCTCCTCCTGTCGCGGCTGGCATTGCTGCTGCGCCTATCACTATGTCTTATTTTCAGGGTATGGCTTATATTCCTTGAATGCTTAAAAATCCTGCTACGGCTTATTTTATGACTACATCTTATTTTCGGAGAAACAGGGTAATACAGTTACAATCCAGTTTTTTTATTCCAGAAATCAGATGCATGCTAGATACAAGTCTTTAAAGCTCAACTTTTAATTATATTTGGAAGACAGGAAAGTCATTGTCAATACACAATATAATCTGAAAGTTTGATTTTAACTTATATTTTGTAACTTTGGTTTGTTACTTATATCTTATTTAATTACACGTTATCAAAGATGATGTAATAAACAAATCCATAATCAACATCAAAATATATAGGCAGAGGGAGGTAAGCTAGTGTACTAGATAGGACTTTCCTTGCAAGTACAGTATAAGTTCAGCTTTATAGTTTTGCATCTAAACCATATATCTTATTCCTAAAAAGAAAAGAAAAATCCAGAGCATAACTGTAGGTGGGTGATATTCAACTAAGTTTTATTCAGAATAGACCAACTGAAATGAATAAACATGACTAAGGGTCATTAATTTCAGTAGGTCTACTCTGAGTAAAGATTAGTTGCATACAACCCATTGTTCTTTAGATAGCCAGATTGTTGTCACAGTTAACAGACAGCTTGTTTTGGTATCCATACAACTGAAAGAGATACTATTTATTGAATGCACAGGAACAGAAGAGGTGGTTAACTCCCTGCTGCAAAAGAGCTAACAATCTAAGTAGGGCTGCAACTTCAAAGGCACAAATTCATTCCGTAATCCCCTGCTGTTGTGTACCAATATATATTTGCTCCTCCTCCTTTTCAACTGTCAGTAAGGCAAAATGGAACAAAATACTGTTCTTCCATGATTGATCAGGATAAAAAAAATGAACCAATCAATCAGGACCAAATAGGAACCATTTTTGTGGCCTGCGTTATCTCTCACATTTACTAAGGTATCTGAATAAGTGTGCATGCACATTAAAGCTCATACCAATGACAAACTTAGTTGGTCTCTAAGGTGTTACTGGAAGGAATTTTTTTATTTTGTTTCGCTTTGCTAAGGAAGCAATTAGTAGCACAGCTCATGGAATCTTCAACACACTGTGCAGGCTTAGTGTATTGTGCGTACGTGCCAAATTCCAGAGTGAAAAATCTGGGATCAGCTGCGCTGCGGCACCGGAAGTCACTTCTACGCACTTCTGGACATGTGTAGAAGCGACTTCCAATGTCGCTGTGCCCATTTCCAAAATGTCTGCAGCGCCGGACATGCGTAGAAGCGACTTCTGGCGCTGCGGACATTTTGGAAATGGGCAGAGCAGCATCGGAAGTCACTTCTACGCATGTCTGGAAGTGCGTAGAAGCGACTTCCGGTGCCGGCGTGGCACCAGAAGAATATGGCCACTGGCAGGAGCTCCATAATCCGGGGGAATACACGGTATTTTGCCATTCGGGACACTTGCGGAAAATGGTAAGGAAATACGGGGGTTTTCCGGGGAAAACAGGTACAGTACTTGGCAGCTATGGTATTGTGTGCTGTGCCACCTATCTGACCTGCACTCATACATAAAATCTCAGTGTAAAACGGGAGCTTAAACTTTCAAACTATGAAGGAGAAAATTTTATGTTTTTAAGACACCAAAGTGATTTTTAGTTTTCTCCTGTCCCTGAAAGACATGGTATTGCCAAACCAGGTTATGAAAAAGAGAACTCGTTTATGTCTTTCTGAAATATATTGTCTCATTCATATGACCACTTGAAGCAGAGATCTAGCAGGAGTTGGGGGAAAAATATGAGGCCATATAAGCAAGGAATATAGGGTTGTGTTTGAGCTGCTGATCTGAGATTCCTTTCCTTCTTCTAGGCAACTTAATGGCATATGATGTCTGCATGCATACATATATATGTTTTTTGTTTGGGACAAACTATTCACATAACACTTCTTGGAATGAACTGCTTTTATGAGCTTGCCTCAGTAGTGCTGTATGAAAAAATAATGTGGATAACTTATTTCTATGTCACTTTTTTGTATTTAGGTGCTCAGGGGTTCACTGCAAAACGTAATTATGAAAGCTAAAATATTTTTATGGGCAGTGAAAAAAAACCAAAAAAGCCACCCTGTAATGATAAACACGGTTTTAAACTAGAATAGGTACACACACCTTCTTTCAAAATATGGTGGTACAGTGGGAGGAATTGGAGCCTGTTATTCTGGCCAACCTTTGTGCACCGTTATTAAAAAATTCCTGCAGGCTCCCAAGATTAAACTTACGATGAGAAAAAACATGTGGCATAAACCTGTGTTTCAGAAGAAAAAAAGCACACTTTTATTTCTCATTCCTCCCCTTCCCCCAGCACTAATAATACTTGGTAATACTGTATTTCAATTTCTTTAGAGAATGTCTGGGTGTATCCAGCTTTCATGTGCTGTTTGTAGAATTGGCATTTACACGGTAAGCAATATGCCATCTTTTGATGCAATGTATGCTCAAGTCTTGCAAAGTTAATTCTAGTATTTGTGCCTTAGATCCTCTGTTGTAGCTACTCTGTATTTTCAGCCAGTGTATTGTGCTTAAATTGTGTCCTGTAGAAGTTTGCTTCATGTGGTGAAGTGTTTGGCTTTATACATTTACACAAGTTGTTGTTGTTGTTGTTGTTGTTGTTGTTGTTTCATCATTACTCATGTATATTCCATTTTTGAGGATACAAATACTTCCAAGGCAATTCACAACATTTTGACTTAAAGCTAGGAACATTAATTACACAAATTTAAAAGAACATATCTATAAATCAGAGCAATGATATCACACCCTATGAGCATTGAGCAAAAGGCAAACTAGTGCCGCACCCGTTATAACCCAAGACATGTCCAAACACACAACAATATTTATGGCTCTGCCAAAAGCACTGATTGAACAGATCTTGCATGTGTTTGGAGGGTGGGATTATCTGTTGAGGGGGCCAAATATGGTTGTACTGCTTGTAGCAAGCACCCTCGCTTCTGATGACTCCACCTGTAATAGGGCATTGTTAACTGAACTGAAAGCGCTGGAATGGAAATAGTGCTCCTAAGGTTTTATAGCGTCCTGGTTTTTTAAAGGTGAAAAGCAGCACTTTGAATTGATCCTGGAAAGCTACGTGGTTACCAGAAGAGCTCTTGTAATATTATTGAATTGTATTAGCACTGGATAAAAGCTGTACCACCTCAGTCTAAAGCAACTGCAGTTTTGGACTGTCTTCCAGTCCAAGTGCCTTACAGTAGTGAAACCGGGCATTTAAAACGGTACCAATGTCCTTATTTTCCGGATGGGCTACATTTTGGCATAGCACTTTCTATCAGAATCAAGCATCATTTACTATCTGCCACCACTATCAGCACCTGTATTTCTGGATTTCAGAAATACCTCCAAGCTGTGAACTTGTTGCTTTGGGGCAATGTGTCTTCATCCAGGATAGGCATATCTACTTCTCCAATCGCCATAAGCACCTCTGTCTTCTGTGTATTCAATATCAACTGGTTCACCAGCTATAGACAGACACTGAATACTGATTCTTATATTACTATGCAGCATGGTTGTTGCTTTCACATGAGAGTTCATGCATTTAAAATGGGGAGAGCCAGTAGATCAAACAATTACTTTCTATGCCAACATTGCCAGCCTCCCAGAAGGTGAAGCACTGCTGTAGGAAGGAACTGTTCTTGGCCCATCCCACATTCTCTCCCTATTCCGTATGTTATCCATTTAGTTTGGGACCAGTCACACATAAGCAGTCAGCTTTGAGACACGGCTGTGCATTGCTTTCACCAGGAGCACTTGTCCCAATTGTGGATGCGGATATTGCCTACACATGATGGTATGTACAAATGTAGTTTGGAAGCAATGTCCACATGCACCTTGTGATCGTTCGGTTTACCTTGGCAGTACTTGGTGCTTATGAGCACAGGACACATATGTAATAAAGGAACATTACAGGAAGGAGGCAGGTTATAATAATAATAATTTATTTATAAAAATATTTATTATTTATACTCTGCCCATCTGGCTTGGTTTCCCCAGCCACTCTAGGCAGCTCTCATCAGAAGTAATGCGTCATAAATGGTGCAAACTCATATTGCCTGAGGAGGAAGAGTGTAATCCTAGATTGGGCAGATGTCCAGCAATTGTGTAGGCACAGGCACATTGAAGGATTACTCTAGGTATTGCTGCATCTCAAATTGAGACATTATACCTTTGTATAATAATTTTCAATGTAGATCCTCCTCCTTCCTTGAACTGTAGGCCCAAGAAGGTCAGCTCCCAACACAACTGGACATTTTGGATGTGAGCTGCTGTTTCGAATTATCTGATTTGGAAAACTTTAGAAATAATTTGTAAAAGATACTGCAGCTATTGACTTAAAGAACAGTTGTAGGTCCTTAATTGCACTCCAAAATCTGTCTGGTTCTGTGGCAGTTTGACAGAGGAATGCCATATCCTGTCCTTTTTATTGACTTGTCAGTTCATTTTACTGCAGCTTTCCAACTTCTTTGGAAGTCTCCCTTCTAAATGCAAATCTAATTGGGCTATGTTTATCATCTAAGAATTGACAGGATTACAGCAGGGAGTTTTAAAGCCATAAGGGCAGAGCAAGCCACCTGTGTGTGTTCTCTGCCAAAGGCTGGGCCAGTAACTGTCCATGGGGAAAGTGATGAGGGAACATATGAGCAAAGAACTAATGCACGCATCCCCAAACTCTGGCCCTCCAGATGTTTTGGCCTACAATTCCCATGATCCCTAGCTAGCTAACAGGACCAGTGGTCAGGGATGATGGGAATTGTAGTCCAAAACATCTGGAAGGCCGAGGTTTGGGGATGCCTGAACTAATGGATGCTTAGGTGAATGTGTGCAGCCCTTTGTCTTGGTGGAGGGTGGTGTTTGTGCTGATTAAACAGCTGACATCTAGCATTGGAAGGAAGGGATTATAAATATAGAATATGCACTATTAAGCCAGTGACTGTCATTTTAGTATTGGTACTGTACTCTGTCCAAAAATTATATTATCTCCCCTCCCCCCTGTTACAAACATGGGATGTGGCCTGGTTTTATTTAACTCTTTTTGGTTTTTATTTTAAAATGTGCATTGGAAATGAAGAAAGACATTTTTTAATCCTGTTTAGTACTGTTCATGGAAAATGCAGAGTATAGAATCTTTTCCCTCTTCTTTTCTTTTTTTTACTGAAAGGGGCTACAATGGCACCTTGTAGCTACAATTTGCACATTGCACATTGCACATTTGCACATTGAAGAAAAAACAGTATGAGCAAACAGATATTCACCAGAAATATGTAATGGCCAAGATTTTACAAAACCCAGTATATTATTGGAGGAATATGATAAGCAGAGTATGGGCATCTCCTGAACCAGATTCCTCTGAGGAGTTGGCCTCCCTTTACAATCAGGTAGTGATTTGTACAAATGCTCTCAAAATTCTCCACCTCATTCTTTGATAGAGAAATAGAAGGAACCACTTCACCAAACATATCTAGGAGGAGGAACTGTTTCCTAGGGATTGGGCACATTATTACTAATAGTACCATAATTTAATTTCTTTCCCCTCCCCCACTACAGCTTGGTCAGCCTACATTCTGCCAAATGCTATGAATTTGGCATTGTGGGGAAAAATTCTAGCTGCTATGAAAAAAGATAATATTAATTGGGGGGAATGTAAAGTGTGCTTGATGGTGCGCTTTATCTGAGATGCCAGTTATGTTGTTCAGGTCTAAGTGTGCACATACTATAAA
Source organism: Zootoca vivipara (assembly GCF_965207765.1). NCBI lineage: Eukaryota > Metazoa > Chordata > Lepidosauria > Squamata > Lacertidae > Zootoca > Zootoca vivipara. The sequence goes on from NC_142593.1 coordinate 41,201,912, forward strand.
AATGTAATCCTTTCACATAAAAGCCTAGAGGCAGTATATGGGTGGATGAACTGATGGGGATAGAAGGTGAGATCTTGCTTATGTGGGAGAATAATATTATCTAAACCTTCCTCTTTCCCAGTTGAGATGCCACCAAGGAAGTTGATCAGAGGAGCTGGTTACCTGTTCCGTTGGGATGGCTAACCTACAGGCTGAATACAGCCTGCCAAGCCAAGGAAGTGGTTCATTAGACCCCCCTCAATCAGGGGATAAAACACTCTGTTCTTTTAGAGACGGCTCCCTATGAAACAGACAGAGAGCTTTATCTCCTGATCAGGTCAGGGTATATAATCCCTATCCCTGCTCTTGGACAGCACCCCTCCCCCCAAACTGGTGGGGAGAGAAAATACTGCCTTTTAGTCTTAAAAGAGCAACCAGAGAACTTTATATCTGATCTTACTGCTATGGTACTTGGTATTCGTGATCCTCTCTAAAGGGTAGCTGTAAAGGGGACCCCTGACCATTAGGTCCAGTCATGACCGACTCTGGGGTTGCGGCGCTCATCTCGCGTTATTGGCCGAGGGAGCCGGTGTACAGCTTCCAGGTCATGTGGTCAGCATGACAAAGCCGTTTCTGGCGAACCAGAGCAGCACACGGAAACACCGTTTACCTTCCCACTGTAGTGTTACCTATTTATCTACTTGCACCTTGACGTGCTTTCGAACTGCTAGGTTGGCAGGAGCTGGGACTGAGCAACAGGAGCTCACCCCACCGCGGGGATTCGAACCGCCGACCTTCTGATCGGCAAGCCCTAGGCTCTGTGGTTTAACCCACAGCACCACCCGCGTCCCTAAGGGTAGCTGTAGTATACCACTGTCACCCGAGCACTTCAGTGGGTAGAGCTGGAATTGTTGTGTATATGTATGAGGTTCCGACTGTGGGAGGGGGAGGGAGAACAAGGAAGGGCTGTATGTTTGCATGTCTCGTGAGTGTAGTATGTGTGTACGCCTTGTATATGTATAGTGTGCCTATGCACACTAGCCATGCCAACCACTGGCAAGTGGCCATCACTGGGGTGGCATCTACTTTAGCATCCTGTTCTCACAGGATGGCCAACCACATGCCCGTGAGATGCCTGCAAGCAAGGCATGAGTGCCACAGCACTGTCCACCTGCAGCTCCCAGCAGCTGGTGTCCAAGGCATGCTGCCACTGGTCAGTGATAGAATTGTAATGCTTTCCTTCTAGATTCTGAGAACAGTGACAATTGACTTTAAACAACCTTGTGGATTTCTTTCGCCACAATCACTGTTTTTGTGTACTGCCACACACTGTGGTGAATACAAAGACTGGCCTATTATAAGTGACTTGAATTTTTATTATGAAAGGGTACTTAGTTGGTGAAATTATTCACTCAATCTAAGCACTTAGCTTATAACAATATATACATATTTATATGATCAAACAGACTAATAGAAAAGTGGCACTAGCACAAAATTAGCAAAAGTCAGCTTAAAAGCCATACGCAGGCAGCATAGAAACAATAAATGCACTAAAAAAGCTACCACTATAAACAGAATAGGGCCATTCCGTGAAAAATGAGCCTGATAAGAAAAAAATTATTTTTAAAATATACTTATTTTACTTATAGTTTCATTAACTAAACATATTAAAGTTCAATATTCCAAAGGAAAAAAGAATTTGAAATTATTTTTTTCATGAGAAATTTGAGCTTGAAGTTTCAGTATCACTTTTCTGATTGTGTAGCTTAATTTTGTTCATTTAGGTTGGCATTATTTTTTAAAGATAAACAAAAATTGTGGTTGTCATTGTTGGTATATTATTAAAGTGAATAACTTTGTCTACACATTGGACTTGAAAATTTTTAAATAGGTAAGTTATTTCTATTTTATTTTTATTATTGAATGGGATGCTGTTTCAGTGTCCCACCCGTGACAGCAAAAGGTACAAAAGTTTATTTTGTGATAAAACTAATTTATAGGTTATGTTTGTTTTATTGTGGGAGTATGTATTAGAGTATAACACACCTATCAATAATAAAAATGCAGTTAATTAATGTAAACACCATGAAATTTTAATAATTTTTTTCTGTCCCACCCGTGACAGTTTTCAGCTTGTTTTATTAGGTTGCTAACTGTTGTAGCTTGAGTTAGTGATTTCAGCAAGTGATTTCAGCTCTCTGCAGACAGGAGACAGATTCCTCATGTAATAATTCTTTATTCTGGCAAACAAGACTGAGGGGACTGAGGAGAGGGGAACTAGCTAGAAAGAGATACATTTTGGAGGGAACAATCTCAAGCAATCACAAAGCTGCCTTTTGGTGGAAACCAATAAGACTAAGGAGCCAAATGCAGCTGCTTGAATGAACCAATAGTAGCTGTTCCTTCTGGAACAAAGGCAGTTACCGTTACTTTACCCTAATGCGAATACATACAGTAATACAGATAATATAACCTTTGAATCAATACACAAAATGGGAAAGACTACATCTGCAGAACGTATGAGAAAGCTGCGTGAAAAACTAAAACAAGATAAAAACAAATGTGAAAGCTTCAAAGAAAAGGAGAGGGTCAGAGATAAGAAGAGGCGAGAAAAGATGAAGTTGGTAAAGAATTTGTCTGCAAAATCACTTATGGAATACAGACGGAAAGAAACTGAGCGCAAAAGAAAGTACAGACAAAAGATAAAAGAAAAAGAATCTAGGCCAATTGGCGACACTACTATTCCAGAGATTGGGTCATTTAAATGCCCACAATCTCTTGGAAAGGCTGTTACCAAAGTTAAAAGAGTGTTGCCATTAAGTCCACGGAAAAGAATAGCCGTGTTACGAAAGCTTGTGTATGAGAGTTCACCTCAAGCGTCAAAAACACTATTTGATAAAAGCCCTAAACAGAACACCAAAAGTTCTATTATTTCACAAGATAATATCGCAAAGGTCCATGAGTTTTATAATTCAGATGATATTAGCAGGCAGGCACCAGGAATTAAGGATGTCAAATCTATTAAAGATCCAACAAGTGGAAAAAGAATCAAAATCCAAAAGCGGCATATGAATATGACAGTCCAAGAGGCCTATGCCTTATTTAAGATTGATAACCCAACAGTTGAAATCAGCAAATCAAAATTTTATGAACTGAGGCCTAAAAATATTGACTTAGCTTCTCAAATGCCACACAATGTTTGCGTTTGCAAATACCACGCTAATTTCAATTTCCTAATTGAAGCCATAAGTAGGAAAGACATTTTTTTTCCTTCCACACATTCTGATCTTTTGAGCCTTACTTGTTGTGATTTGGAAAATGAAAAGTGCATGAATGGTGAATGCAAAAAGTGTGTACTTAATTTGCACACCCTAATTGATGAAGACTTAAACATGTCGTCTGAGATTTTCTGGAAGCAATGGAAAGATGACTGTTCTAGCCGGCCTAAGGTTTTTGAAGCAAAAGGAACCATAGAAGAAGCTGTCAATGAGCTACAAAATCAATTTAGTAAATTTAAGAAGCACTTCTTTGTAAAGCGATTACAAGCTAAAGCTTTCAAAAATATGAAGGACACAGTAGCTGATGATGAGGTGATTCTTCAAGTGGATTTTGCTGAAAACTATTTGGCAACATCGCAAGATGAAATCCAAAGTGCACACTGGACCCACAACCAAATCACAGTATTTACTGGTTGCGCTTGGACTCAAGGCAAAGTACGTTCTTTTGCCGTGGTTTCGGATCACTTAACCCACGACAAATACTCAGTATATGCATGCCTAAAAGCCATAATTGAAGAACTTAAGAAAGAATTTAACAGACTGACAAAGGTCAAAATCTTTTCTGATGGGTGTGCTGGTCAGTTCAAAAATAAGTACACACTGTCCAATCTGTGTTTTATGCCTGAAGACTTTGGTGTTGATGGGGAATGGTTTTTTTTTGCTACATCCCACGGCAAGGGTGCCGTGGATGGGATTGGTGGATTAACTAAGCAAGCAGTTTGGAATGCAGTGAAACAAAGGAGAGTAGTAATCAATTCAGCATCAGATTTTGTTAAATGTGCTGAAAAAGCAGTACCAAGAGTGAAGTTTGTCCTTTTAACACCTACTGATATCAGTGCAAATATGGCGATGCTAGATGAGCGCTGGACTTTGGTGAGGAAGATTCCAAACGTGCAGTCCAACCATTTTTTTAAAGCTAAAGACAAAAGAAGTTTAGTTTATGGACCTTCTTTTCAAAAGTCCACCCACGTAGTCTTCACAGAACTGTTCAAGTTAAAAGTTTCTGATGTTTACAGAGATTCTGATAGTGACACAGAAAAACAAGATGGTGTAGCAAGTTGTACAAATGAAACAGATGTGCCGGTGGTTGGAGTGAAGCCGTTTGTTGATGGAGTGACTATTGGGACATATGTTTTAGTTGAATTTGAAACAACTACAAAAAGACAAAGAACCAGGCCTACTAAATATAGATATGCTGCAATATGCCAAAGTAATGTTGAAGATGATGGAGAAGTCAAGGTGATGTGTATGCGAGCAGTTAACAATTCTGGAAAGCTGTTTCAAGTTGATGAAAAAGACATATCATATGTGCAGTTTGAACATATTCTTAGTATCTTACCCCAACCTAATGTTAAACGAGTCAGAAGGAACATTTTTTATGAATTTACTGAAAATGTAGATGTGTTTGAAAGTGGTTAATTGGCCCAGAGATGGACTAGAAGAAAATATTTTTAAAATAGATTTTAATTTTAGTAAATACAACATTATACTTTGTAGGCTATAGTAGATAGTAAGTATAGTAATAGCAAAAGGTTTTTTTGTAATTATTCCATTTTTAACAACCTTAATTGTATGTTAAATCAAGTGTATGCCAGACGCGTCCCACCCGTGACATTTCATTGTCCCACCCGTGACAGCATTTTTTCCTTAATTTTGTATCATTAAATTTCTTAACCTAAATTTCTGATTGCATAGTTGTAACCAATAAACATTGATTTAAACAGATATGCTGAGTTTATAATTGATTCACCTCCCAACTCACAGAGTTTTTCCATAAATCAAACTTATCTCAAGCTCCGTGTCCTTTTTTTGTCCCACCCGTGACAATACTTTAACATTTAATAAAATTGTCAAAAATATCCATAAAAATAATAAAAAATTAGTAAAATGTTCAGTATCTTATTAAGAACATAGTTCAAATTTTGGTTGTTAATTTTTATGTATATTTACATTCTTACACATGTGTGAATACCAAAAAACATGGTCCAAGTGTCCCACCCGTGACAATGGAATGGCCCAATAGTTCTAAATGTAGTGTCAATCTTTTAAAGCCAATATAATGAAATGCTTTTGGAGTGAACTCATACAGTATGGAAAAGTCTGCATTTTGCTATTTTCCATTGTTTCCCATTGTGAGGGGAAAAGGAAAATAAAATTACAATTTATCATAGCTTTTAGGCTATATCCTGTGCACTCCTCCCTTTCCTATTGTGTGATGGACACAAGCAGGAAAAAAATCCAAATGCATAACAGAGGAAAACCACCCCCCCCCTTTCATATTGCATTCCACCATCCATCTGTTCGGTCGTAGTTAGCCTTGGTATACAATGATTTGGCTGGTGATAATATGATTTTCTCTTGCACCCTAAATTCCTGTGATTTAACTAATGCATTAAAATTACCTGTGAGAGGTAGTAAATCCCAGTGGATACAGTGAGAAACTTGCTAAAATCCTGTTTCTGTGTAACTGATGTGTATGCTTAGTAACAATCATTTTGCCTGTCCTTGCCAGATAATAATCCATTTCCTCATTCACAGCATTGTGTATATATGCTGGAGGCAAGGTAACATTGCAGATTCATTTTAGACCAGGAATGGGGAACTTCCTTAGGCCTGAAGGCCACGCTTCTGGGCAACTCTGAGGACCACACACCAAAGGCAAATGTGCACCCACTTTAAAATGTAATATAAATGTTACCTTTTAACAGGTTGGCTTTTAAAACTCTCTTGCACAGCTCTCTCTGTCCTCCATCCAGGCAAGCAAAAAGTGTTCCCAGAGTTCAAGGACATATTCCAGCTAGATAAAAACATTGAGGAGGGTGTGAAGCAGGGCCAGTGAGGGTTGTGGGGAGGGGTTTTGTGGCTTGGTAGAGGTAGCCAGATAGAGATGGAGGACCACATTTGTTCCCAGCCCCTGTGTTAGGCTCATGTTTGAGGCTCCTGCTTGAGGTTGAGGAGAAACCTTTTCTAAAGGTTATGGATGGACAAGAATTTGTAAATACCGGTAGGTATTTGGGTCTAAATGCAACTGCTTGTCAGCTTGATCATGGTAGTGAAGAACAGTGGTTGAGCTCTTGTGTTCCTACAAAATCTTAGCAGAAGCTCCTGGGTGTTTTAAAGGCACATTCTCCAAAGAATGAAACTTCTGCTTCAGTGATCTTCATCTAGCCTCAACTTAGCATACTCAGCTGAAGAGCTTTGCCTGGCAGTAGCAACTGGAACATTAAGTGACAAGGCGAAATGCAGTGGCTCTTCATTTTGCTGTTGCTCAGTGACCATAGTAATGGATGAATTGCCATTGCTCAGGTAAATGGATGAGGTGATAATAAGGATTTATTTTAAGTTTGTATCTGATAAGCATAGGGGATGTAAGAGACTAAAATGATCAAGGGCAGGCTAGGTTCTTCTTTCCTTTCCTTTGATGGGATCTCTACTTCATGCTTACAGTTTTTATGGTAACACTGTTTGTTTGCATTTCTAATTAAAAGCTAAAAGTTTGCTTTTAGCTGGCTGAAGTCTATTTGTTTAAGCTCTGGGTATGGTGCTATAAACTCCTGCTGTACGTATAAAACTGGATTTTGATGTTTTAATCCTCTCTAGGACCTTTAGGTGAAAGGCAAGTAAGAATATATAAATAAAATAAAATCATGGGCCAACATAGCCATCTGCGTTTGGACTTTCCTTGAAGGTGTGTCTGTGGGGGTTGTCAAGATGGGTTCTTATCCTTTAGAATTATGTAAAAATGGGGGCCTGCTGCTGTCATATGTAGTTTGGGTCTAAAATGATTTCTTGTATATGAAAACTATGAGGAAACTATGGTTATTAATGCTTCAGTGTTTGCTTTTATTCTAGCCAATAAAGTTGTATAAAAGGAGCAGACATTTGTTTTAAAAGCTTATGCATTCAAAAGACAATCTGTTTCTTGCTTGGGGTGGAAATCCGCTTTGTGGGGTGTGAATGACAGGAAGCAAGTGCTGACTGGAGGCCTCCATCAGTAAGAAATAACTCTAGTAAAGAATATACAAAAATGGCTTAAACAGGACTGGACTCATTCTCTAAACAGGATGCAGATATAAATAATCCAACACAAACTGAATTTGTAGGAACTTTCTCACGCACACCATAGATGTTCAAAGCATAATCCACGCATCTTCCAGCTACAATGGCTTCTCATTGCATGATAAGGAGCGCTTACTAAGCATGTCAATTCATTGACTAAATTACTGTAACCTAGTGTTTTCTTATGTGTATTATGAAATATGAAGACCTCAAGTGCTTCAAAACTGCTTGTAATGAGATAACATTAGTACGGCACATACATTGCATGGTTCTTCAATATGGTTCTTCATGGTTTTAAAATACCAGTTACATGGTATATAAAATCCCCAGAATGTTAACATGGAAGCAAGTCTCCTAGGATATACACCTATGTGCAGCAGTTATGTATCTTTCCAGTGTATATCAGGCCCAATCCAAATCCCATTATCATCGGGGCAGAGCTTCTGGTTGTAGTGTAACTGAAACGAACTCCTGGTTTCTGTCAATTGAATAGAATTTTTTTCATGGTAATTTTGGCTTCATTGAAAGCACTTGGGTTTAGCCATATTTTTCAACACAATGTAAGCCTGTAATTGAAACAAACTGAAAAATCACACCAGCTCAGTCATGCAGCGTTGTTGTTGTTGTTTAGTCGTGTCTGACTCTTCGTGACCCCATGGACCAGAGCACGCCAGGCACTCCTGTCTTCCACTGCCTCCCGCAGTTTGGTCAGACTCATGTTGGTAGCTTCGAGAACACTGTCCAACCATCTCGTCCTCTGTCGTCCCCTTCTCCTAGTGCCCTCAATCTTTCCCAGCATCAGGGTCTTTTCCAGGGAATCTTCTCTTCTCATGAGGTGGCCAAAGTATTGGAGCCTCAGCTTCACGATCTGTCCTTCCAGTGAGCACTCAGGGCCGATTTCCTTCAGAATGGATAGGTTTGATCTTCTTGCAGTCCATGGGACTCTCCAGAGTCTCCTCCAGCACCATAATTCAAAAGCATCAATTCTTCGGCGATCAGCCTTTTTTATGGTCCAGCTCTCACTTCCATACATCACTACTGGGAAAACCTTAGCTTTAAGTATACGGACCTTTGTCGGCAAGGTGATGTCTCTGCTTTTTAAGATGCTGTCTAGGTTTGTCATTGCTTTTCTCCCAAGAAGCAGGCGTCATTGCTTTTCTCCCAAGAAGTCACCATCTGCAGTGATCAAGGAGCCCAAGAAAGTAAAATCTCTCACTGCCTCCATTTCTTCCCCTTCTATTTGCCAGGAGGTGATGGGACCAGTGGCCATGATCTTGGTTTTTTTGATGTTGAGCTTCAGACCATATTTTGTGCTCTCCTCTTTCACCCTCATTAAAAGGTTCTTTAATTCCTCCTCACTTTCTGCCATCAAGGTTGTGTCATCTGCATATCTGAGGTTGTTGGTATTTCTTCTGGCAATCTTAATTCCGGCTTGGGATTCATCTAGTCCAGCCTTTCGCATGATGAATTCTGCAAATAAGTTAAATAAGCAGGGAGACAATATACAACCATGTCGTACTCCTTTTCCAATTATGAACCAATCAAAATTGGTTCAAAAGCACTTAAATTACTCCATTTAAAAGTTTGTGGAATGTGCTTATCTTATTGTTTGCATTATAAAATCGCTTATAAGAAGAAGCCATCCACTCAAAGGATTTTTGACGTTTGTGTTTTAACTTTTTATAAAGCAGTTATCTATGTTTGTTTTTTATTAGGACAGAACATTCTTTTTATATCTTGAGTCACTTTATGCACTTTTTTTCCCCAGCATTGTTTCTTCAGCAGGGATTTTCAGCCTCTTCGTAAGCTAAGCCAGCTAGAGCTCCGGGAGTCCAAACTTGTTTGTTTGTACCATGATAGGTATTTTGTCATGTTGATGCCAGCAGATCTAGTCACCAAGCCAGAAACAGGAACACTGAGTTTCTTTTTGTAAATGTAAAACAGTTATTATCATAGAAGAATTATGATTCTAGTGTCTTGCCTCCACTTTAGTTTCTTCCAAATAGTTACCTTCTTGTGCTGCTGGTGAATGCCATACACATACATCTCTCATCCCTCTGTTATATTACTCAGATCCAGAGAAAATTACTGTAACTGTGATTGAAAGGGCTGGTTTCTTCATCCCATTTGGTTAGATTTACTCAAACCAATATTGAATTGGTAAGGAAGACTATGTAGTACCTACATTCTAATGAAGAAAGAGATTGATGTATCTGCCTATTTTATAGGTGTCAAAATCTTTTTTACTTTGCGTATGTAATAGCAATGGATCATAGTGCAGTAATGTACTTGAAATTAATTTAAAGCATAAATTAATGGTAAGTAATATGTTCAAGAACTGAATAATCTTAAGTGACTCAGTGCAGATATCATTGAGCCAATTCCCATTCAATGGCTGGATGTTTCAGAGTGTCTCCATGGGTGTCTTCACCCACCCTTCCCTGGTTTGGGATAGCCATACAGTGGTACCTCGGTTTGCGAACGCAATCCGTTCCGCGGAGGCCTTCGCTCGCTGAGGCATTCACTCGCCGAAGGCACACTTCTGCGCTTGCGCGAAGCGCCGATAGATCGCTTCTGCACATGCGCGAGCTGTACAGATCGCGTCTGCGCATCCGACGCTGCGGAACCCGGATGTAAACACTTCCGGGTCCGCGGCGTTCGTAAACGGACGTTTTCGTAAACGGAGGTAGTCGTAAACAGAGGTTCCACTGTAGTTTGCTATGATATAATGATATTATAGTATCTGAATTGGGCATTTGTTGTTGTTGTTTAGTCGTTTAGTCGTGTCCGACTCTTCGTGACCCCATGAACCATAGCACGCCAGGCATTCCTGTCTTGCACTGCCTCCCGCAGTTTGGTCAAACTCATGTTCGTAGCTTCGAGAACACTGTCCAACCATCTTGTCCTCTGACGTCCCCTTCTCCTAGTGCCCTCAATCTTTCCCAACATCAGGGTCTTTTCCAAGGATTCTTCTCTTCTCGTGAGGTGGCCAAAGTATTGGAGCCTCAGCTTCACGATCTGTCCTTCTAGGGAGCACTCAGGGCTGATTTCCTTAAGAATGGATAGGTTTGATCTTCTTGCAGTCCATGGGACTCTCAAGAGTCTCCTCCAGCACCACAATTCAAAAGCATCAATTATTCGGCGATCAGCCTTCTTTATGGTCCAGCTCTCACTTCCATACATCACTACTGGGAAAACCATAGCTTCAACTATACGGACCTTTGTCGGCAAGGTGATGTCTCTGCTTTTTAAGATGCTGTCTAGGTTTGTCATTGCTTTTCTCCCAAGAAGCAGGCGTCTTTTAATTTCGTGACTGCTGTCACCATCTGCAGTGATCAAGGAGCCCAAGAAGGTGAAATCTCTCACTTGAATTGGGCATAGCTGCCTACAAACCAGGAACTGAAACCACACTTGGAAGTTTCTTGGTTGGTTTGGATTAAACTGTGGTGAGTGGCAAACACAGTTGATTGTGACATCTTGATTCGGCATCTATGATTATCTCAGACTGTGAAAGAAGGGAAAAGACTGCATGAACCAGAGGAGTATCTGTAGTCAGGGATGCTGTAGTCGTGGCTTTCGTGATTTTACAGGGGTTGGAGTGAATGCTCTTTGAGGTCATTCCTTATTCTACAATGCTCTAATTTACCAAATTACAGTTGGGGGGTTGGCTATATGTCACCTGAATTCTTTTACAAAAAATAATGACTGTGCTTTGGACACACTCCATAGGTGTTTCTAGGGAAGTGGAACTCATGTTGTGAATTACTTCTGAACAGTTCAGATTGTACACCACTACAAATCATCGTGCTGCAGTGTCCCTCCTGCCCAATGACTCGGCCATAGAAGTTTGCTTTTCTCATTTAAAACTTTCAGGGAAAAGAAGAAAGAGAACAATCTTCAGGAAGCAGCAAACAAAGCTGTAATTCTTCCTGTTTTAGAGCAGCAGGAAGGGCAATCTTCAAATAAACCTATTTTGGGAGCTGGGAGGTAGGCAAACCTCTCAGCGTATCCTGGTTTTAATGGTCAAGTGACCTGCTTCCCAAGAGATCAAGCCTTGTAACTTCCCAGCATTCACCAAGATAGCAAATGGTTTGGTTGTACATGATTATCCAATCAGAAGCCCTGCAGTTTCAGGCTGTAAGTTTAATACAGTCATACCTCGGTTTAAGTACGCTTCGGTTTGAGTACTTTCAGTTTAAGTACTCCGCGGACCCGTCTGGAACGGATTAATCCACTTTCCATTACTTTCAATGGGAAAGTTCGCTTCAGGTTAAGTACGCTTCAGGTTAAGTACAGACTTCCAGAACCAATTACACTCATACTTCAGGTTAAGTACGCTTCAGGTTGAGTACTCCGCAGACCCGTCTGGAATGGATTAATCCACTTTCCATTACTTCCAATGGCAAAGTTCACTTCAGGTTAAGTACGCCGTGGACCGTCTGGAACGGATTAATCCACTTTCCATTACTTTCAGTGGGAAAGTTCGCTTTAGGTTAAGTACGCTTCAGGTTAAGTACAGACTTCTGCAACAAATTGTGTACTTAAACCGAGGTACCACTGTATTTAATGCTACATTGTCTAATCATTGTGACCAAAGTTATAGTGAAGAATGATTGATTGAGGAAAAAGGGCATTGTCAGGAAGAAGCAAGGAAGAAAGGAAATAGATACAGTTCTGCTTTTCCTGGCGTTGCTCTTTTTCTGCCCAGTAATTTGTAACACTTTACATTTTTCAGGTGTTAAAAAGGGTGGCACACATTTGTATATTATCTACTTTGTGCTTATTTTGTTGACCTTTGTCTTTGTTATATTCAACCATCATCAGCAACTGTGGTGGCCTGATGTAGTTGTCTCTCTGAACTGTATCTCTTCTATATAAGGTGAATGGGCCTATGTGCACATTTTTGCTGCTTTAGGTAAGACCAATTGAGATCTTGATTAGAATGGCTGTGTGGAGGGAATGAAGCCAAAACAAAGGTGACAGCATTACATATTTTTGCAGACCAGTGCTGGAGTGTGCCAGAGTTCTGCTGACAGTTGCTCACTTTCTCCCCATTTCAGCTAGATTACAGTATAGCAATTCATGGTCTACGTCTTATGTGGGCCCACCAACATGAGTAATAATAATAATATAATAATAATTTATTATTTATACCCCGCCCATCTGGCCGGGTTCCCCCAGCCACTCTGGGCGGCTTCCAACAAAACAGAAATTCTAAAATACAGAAATCCATCAAACATTAAAATACAGAAATCCATTAAACATTAAAAGCTTCCCTAAACAGGGCTGCCTTGAGATGCCTTCTAAAGGTCTGGTAATTGTTGTTCTCTTTGACCTCTAGTGGGAGGGCATTCCACAGGGTGGGTGCCACTACCGAGAAGGCCCTCTGCCTGGTTCCCTGTAACTTGGCTTCTCGTAGTGAGGGAACCACCAGAAGGCCCTCGGTGCTGGACCTCAGTGTCCGGGCAGAACGATGGGGGTGGAGACGCTCCTTCAGGTATACCGGACCGAGTAGTAAAGTTAGTAGAGAATTTAATGGAAAGGTCCAGCTCCTGATCCAATTACTGATCTATATATAAGGCATACTCGGTTCCTTGGGGCAGGGGTTGTAAAGTTCTCCTTTCTTGCTACCTGCCTTGTTCGTGTGCTTTGCTCAAGATGAAGACTACAAGGCCTGGCCCTTGCTCTTAACTGGTAACACTGAATTTTATTGATCTCATATGTTAGGGAACTTAGAATTGTTTCACAACTAGATGGGCTGGAGAGAGTTAGGATATTATATTATTTTCACTGGTTGATTGTTTTGTGATTCCTACATATTATATCCAATTGCTTTGTTGCTTTAAATTTAATTCTTTGTAGATTTTTTTATTCTAAAATATTTTATCTTAAAAGGATTTTATCTTTTTTCTATTAATTTCTATACACTTTATTTTCTGTGTAAGTTCTATAAACATTCATAATTCCATTCATATCATTTTCATAATATTTAATAATACTATTAAACTTTTTATATCAATAAATTGAGTGATTTGTTGCAGTTACAACCAGGAGTCTGTGGTTTTTTGCTGTGTAAGCTGTGCTCCATATTCCACTGGGTTGCTACTTAGCAAAATTCAAACCTTGGTTGGAATCCAGTGCATTGGCTAGGATTTGTTATGATGTGCACTGATATTGGTTGTATATCCACATTAATACAGTCATACAGCTCTGAGCTCCAAGGATTAAGGAAAGGTACAGAGGTAGCAAACTATACGGAATTTATACAAATTCCAAGGTATTTTTTAAGATGAAAAATTGCAAAAAAGAGAGATCTAACCTCTGTCTCTAAATGTTGTGCCATTACATGGAAATTAGTCTGATTGAACTGAATTAAACTTTTATCCAAGTAAACATATTCAGGACATCAGCCTTATATTCCGCTTACCGGGTGTGTTGCAAATAAATATGTAATACATCACAATGCTGAGGAGTACTTTTTTCAAACTGCAGGAAAGAATGAACAAAGAAAGCAAGAACCTTAGGAATTCTTTCCTTTGAAACACTAACCAGAATCATGTAGACTCTAACTTATAAAATTCAAGATGCAATTTATTTTGAAATGTCTATCCATCAGTATTTTAGGTTTTCTCTCTCTCTCCTAACTCCATCTGAGGTGCATGTCTTTTACTTCTTAAGGGATTAACAACCTTAATTTCTATCAGCAAGAGAGCATTTACAATCTTGAAGCAAGGCTAGTTGCACAGCTACAGTACTTACATTTTTTCAAAGTATGGATTGTACCACTAGAGGGTGCAATTTAATCTTTAATGAACTCAATGGCATGTGAATAACCCCTTGCCAAAACTGCAGTACAGATGTTAGTTAATTGGTGTAAACAGCTCATAATACTTTGACATTATGTGAAACATAGACGTTACAATATGTTAACCTGGAAAGTCCCCGATCTTCCTAAACCTGGATCAACATTACATGGATTGATATAGCATTGTAGGTTGCAATTGCATTCTAATTTTTTCTTTTCTTTAAATTATCCTTTTAAAACTGCAAGTGAAAGAAAATAAACAATTATGTAGCAGATACAAGATGCTATAGGCTATGTGTAACCAACAAGCTCTTTAAGTAGAGATATATTATCAGATTGTGTCTGTATTGACGAGAAATTATTATTATTATTAATTTGATTTCTTGCTTGCCTTCACTGCAAGGTCCCACAGTGGGTTACAACAATTTAAAATGTATTTTGTGTATATTTTAAATGTTTTTATTTTTAAATTGCTTTGGGATGTTTTATAGTTTTATAGGGAGAGGCATGTATCTCAATCACTTCCATGTGCTCTTGTGGAGGGGATGGCGACCAATTTTCTTCCTGTTCAGCAGCAGTCCTTTGGGGGCACTGCCATTATAATGTGAAAGGGGGAATCACCATGGGTGCACAGTGATTTAGACCCACCCTTAGGAATTATTTGTTATTGTTATTATTTATTTCATATGCCACCTTTCATCAAAAGATCTCAGAGCAGTTCACAAGATAAAAATACAAGATAAAAGCGCAGTTAAGACTGAAACAACAAAACAATAACAAAACAATAACCACCCTCTCACAAGCACATTTTAAAGGCTGTAGAATATTAATAAGCTAAAGGCCTTGTTTGAAGAGCTAGTGAATGATAAGGAGTTACATTGCTTTGCTAATGCTTAAGGTGTGAAACAGATTACCGGTGGTAAACTCGTGTTGGGAAAGGAACAGAAGCAGAGCCTGCTTCACAAACCTCCTTCAAAGTTCGTGAGGGAGAGTGACCATTGGTCCAGAAACTACACAAGATTCGAACCCTAAATTAACTGCCCCCTCTGAAACATTGCTGCTTGCAACAACCAGGGGCATGAGGGGTGTGGGTGTATTTTCTCTTTCTTTATTTTGTTGTGCCAGCTGTGTCAGTCCTCTGTCTGGGACCTGGACTAGCATAGTATCTAGCAGATTCTTAGCTGGCCCTCCCTCACCCCCCATGCCTAGTTTGGGGGGCCTCTGGTGGCTACTGTGGGAAACACTGAGTACTGCATTTTTTTCTACTTTCCCTGGTTGTTACAGAGCTTCCCCTGGATTCTAACTGGATTAAGGGTTAGGATTGTACCCTTCCTTAATTTTTTTAGATTGCGCACATATGGAATCCCTTTCCACTCCACTGTGGAAAGGCAGCTAACAATCACACTGTGGTGAAGAAGATGCTTCCATCGTCTGGCAGCAATTCAAGCGTACATTTCATGGGAGAAATGCTCCATGTGAGCTGGTTTCACTAGACCAGGTGGAGGCTGGATTCCTGAACTGTTTTCTTTCTTTCTTTCTTTCTTTCTTTCTTTCTTTCTTTCTTTCTTTCTTTCTTTCTTTCTTTCTTTCTTTCTTTCTTTCTTTCTTTCTTTCTGATGCCTGATGGTAGACATTTTGCTGTCTAAGTCATTTGAGGATCGTTTGCTAAAAGTGGGAACCCAAATGTATTCTTTGGAAGCAGCATATGCTGGTATATTAAAATGGTCATGCTGAAAAATGGTTCCATCTTTCCAACATCCCACCACATCTGGACGTTGGTTTTCTAAAAAGGAGGCAATTTCCTTAAGACTTACTGGAGATTAGGATCCATAAAAGAGAAATAGGGCCAAAAAGAGTTGAGATCATAATAGAAAACAAAACCTGAAGCTCTTTGTCTGCAATACGCCTGTTTATTCTAGCCTAAAGAACCTGGTCTATTTGCATGGATGCCTTTTATCTAGCCATCAGTTTTCTTGTGAATGTTGGGCCACAGCCAGAGTTGCCAAGTTGAAAAAAATATTAGGGGGGCCCAGGTAAGCCCTGCTCTACAGGACATAGCGCGCGCACACACCATTTGAATGGCAATGCCTATAAACATGGGGGACACTGCCCCTCTCAAATATTTTATTGGGAATGAAGGAACCTCGGCCCCTAGGAGCTTGCCTAAAATCCATGATGATCTGGCTATGGCAGCAGCTTTGCAAATGTTAGATGGAACAATAGGGGAAGTGTTGTACAAGGACTGGGAGAGGCTGTTTTTTGTGGTGGTGAGGATGGAAATACCCAGGTAATGGAAAACAAAAATGGATTTCTGAGTAGAAAGGTGGTATGGGAGACCATAGCAGATAGCCCTTTCAGAAAATCTCACACACCATAGTAGATAGCTGATAGGGCTAGTAAAACATGATAATGTCTTGGGAATTTGATTTCCATTCTTCACATTATTGACAGGAGGAGGGGGAAAGCTACAGGCCGCCATTAGGTCACCATTTATTTTGGAGACACCCATTACCTTGAGGGGACTATTGTTCGGTAAATAATGAGATTCTTGAGGTGCCTGGGGACTGAATTTGTGCTCTCTATGATTTATGGAAAATGAGTGTAACAAAGACACTACATGTGGTGTTTCTTGGCTTTGTTTATTGTTTAAATTTTTAAAATTTTCAAAGAATTGCAAAGGCAGTCACCCAACTCTGTGCTTCAGATGCTCCACCCTAATACTGCGAGACAGAGAAAGGTCTGTTTTATCTGTTAAAGTAATAGATATTTGTGTTGCATCCTGATGTTTCCAAGGAATGACAAATATTTGACCAACACACACACACACACACACACACACACACACACACACACACACACAGAGAGAGAGAGAGAGAGAGAGAGAGAGAGAGAGAGAGAGAGAGAGAGATATGGAGGGGTGGAAGCACAGTTGCTTATATTACATTATCTTATGAGTAGATAATTTCAAGATGGCTGCACTTCATGTCAACTGAATGGATTTGCTTTGGCGTTGTTGTCTGCACAGTTACCTTTGTCAAACATCAATAGTTGTTTTTAATGGCATTTTAAGATTTTATGGTCTCAAGTGATATAGAATAACCTACCACCAAGCTAATTGGGTGGCCTTAAAAAAAAAGCCCTGGTCTCTGGACATGGTTCATCATGATGAGACAATAGCATTGTGTCACAGCCAGCTGGGAAGACTTGGATTTCTAGAATTGTCTTTCAAAGTCAGGCCACAATCCAGAGAGTTGCACAACCAATTCTGCACATCCAGTGGGATCTTCATGTTTTCTTTCTCTTCTTATCAGCTCTTCCACATCTCGAGCTGCTGCTGCTGTTGCTTTTATAAAACTCCAGGGGATTTAAGAAGCAGTTTACAGTAAAGTGCAAGGAAATTCCAGTTATAATGAAAGCCCCACTTGGGGAAAAACCTCCCATCTGTCAGGAGTAACCAATATTTCTGAGGTGAGGTGTGTGGCATCCAGAGAGAGAGAGAGTGCCTGATGTTGGTAGTCTTGAGGAACTCCCCACCCTCGCACCCCCCGGAGGAAATCACCTGGTGTACCTACTTTGTTATCTCCTTGGCACCAGAAGAAGACTTTTTCTTTCCCCAGGATTTCAAAGTTTCAAGTTCTGCCTTTGAACTTACTTTCTGCTGAAGTCAAAATGTCCCAAATACAGTAAATATATATGCTGCCCATTCCAACCAGTCTGGCTACCTCTTGGAAAAAATAGAAGTCCACAATACCTTCCTATCCTTTTTCTTTCACAATCTAGTGTCAGTTGTGTTTCTTTGTATAAGAAGAAAACTACCGGTATTTTCTGGCTTCCTGTCAGTGCTCTATGCACAACAAATGCATGTCGCTTACCAGCTACCAATGCTACCAGGAGCCAAAGATGGAGCTTATATAAAACTCTTGACCCTTTTCATTTCTGTTGGTTGTGGGAAATAAAGAAGTACATACAGTAGGACAGCAATTAACACGGGGGTTCTGTTCTCGGGACTTGCGCATAAATGCAAACCCACGCAGAATCAGAATGTTCCCCAGAACCACCTCCACTCTTAGAGGTCTTCCTGTGACAGTTTCTTCAATTCCCACCCCATTCTTGCTGACACCATAAGACCCATGAAAAGTTTGGCCTTAAGTAAAGTGTCTGTGCTACAAATGACAATTTGGAAGAGATCAACAGTTTCCATTCTTCCAAATTTCAGGAAAGGACACCTGTAATTAACTTTTATAGATGCAGTCTCCCCCTGCCCCACAATTATTTCTAATTCATTCTCTGGAGAAAGTACCTAAAACTGTCTACTTATACTATACTATGTTTTGGTGCAATGCTACCTAGTTAAGATAACCCATGTGTATGTCACTGCCCACTAAGATAACCAGACAAAGCCCTAATCCTCATATCAGCTTTTTGTGATTTAAAATCTAGTTGATTTTTTTTTAGCATAGCAGTTTTCCCCATGGTATCCACAGAATTATGGAACTTTAAAATCAGTTCCTGTCCTTCACAAAATTTTAGGAAGACGTGCTATTCAGGTTGACGCCAACTGAATAGAGACTTATAAAAGTATGTTTGATATAGAAGCTGTGTGCAATTTATTTAATAGCAAATGGCATTGATATCACTCGGAGAAAAGCAGAAATAAAGGTTGAAGGTACAGGATAGAGAATGTCCCTCTGAATTCTGAACCATTTTGCAGACCTTGCGCGAATATTTCCACACATACCTGCAGAATTATGGGAGGTCATCTGAATGAGAAATTTAGAATGTGCAGTGCAATGCAGAAAGCAAAGAGCCCACTTTTTCAGACAAATGAGGACTGGTACTGCTGTAATTATGGATGGAGGCCCATTTGGGCATGATTCAAATGTAACCAGAATGGCATTGGCGCCGCTTCTTTGACTTCTGGTCCCACACTGTTCCATTAGCATCTGTAGAAAGGAACCATATCGGTAAGCAGAATGATTCTTCCCTATGCCAGTGTTTCCAGTAATGTATGAATCTTGACCCAGT
The DNA here is from genome assembly GCF_965207765.1 of Zootoca vivipara. Lineage (NCBI taxonomy): Eukaryota > Metazoa > Chordata > Lepidosauria > Squamata > Lacertidae > Zootoca > Zootoca vivipara. The sequence continues at coordinate 41,221,058 of NC_142593.1, forward strand.
GTCCTTGGTTCTGTGCTATTGGTGAACTAGCAACCAGCAGTCTCTACAGGGCTCACTGGGAGTTCTTAATCCACCATTTTGGAATTGCTTGGTGTAGGAAGCTTCAAAAGCTGTTGATTGTTTTGCTGTTTGCATTTGTTGTTTATGCAAGATTTATGTGCTAAGAGGAGCTGGGATTGTTTTAAGAGATGTCCAGCGGGAGCAAGGAAACACTACTCACTAATCTGTTCCAATGCTGCATGCTAGGGTTTCTCAACGGCAATGTTTCTCTGTAATAAGAGTTCTGCTGGGGAAAGGGAATATGTGTTGCAGTAAACCTGGTCTTATTTTTATTTGACATCTTCGTAACTATCCCCCATTTGGAGCCCACTGTCTTGAAGATGAACGTCCCATAGTGCTTTGTCTGGAACAAAATCAGTTGGACTGTAGTCTGGTAAAATCCACATACGCGTTTGCCAATGTAAGATTGTAGACACTTTGTTTTTAAAGAGCGAGTTGAGCAAAGTTTATTATATGGGTCAGCAATTAATGATGCCTTGGCCAAATTTTCCTCCTCCCTCCAGTTGCAAACTCAGATGTAAAAGACGGGTTTAGACAAGCCGTGGCCTTGGCAACTGAACTTGCCAGCGGGACATGCCGAAAGGTAGCTGTTTCTGCATAGATTCTGCAACCATGTTCAGCGCTATATACACAATTTGCAGATGCAATGAGCCTTCTGCGATAGCACTTTTCTACATGACAACTAGAGAATTATTGTTAATGTTCAAACTTTTTCAGCAGGACTCTTTTAAACTGTCTCATTAATATCTAATGAATGGGATACATAATAGAGATTAAATAAAATTATTAAAATTAAATCCAGCAGTTCTGGGAGATTGAAGTGTCTCCCAAGACATTCTATACAAGATCTCATTTGTAGCTGTCTTATTACAAAAGAATTTCAGAAATAGACTGGAAAGAGAAGTTGCTGAATTGCAACTTATTACCAAACTTAAAACCATGGAGAGACCTGGTCTGAACAGAGACATTGGATTCTTATCTCATTATACACCATAAAGCTAATTTTAGCCATCTTACCCCTTGCTTTTTCCTGTAAGACCAATTGCAGTCTTTAAAGAGTCGTCAACAGGTTTACCACACCTATCATCCAATCACCAGTTCCCACCACCCTTCTGAGTATTATCCCTCCCCACCTTCTGACTATACATAAGGGTCTGGTGACTTCTGTTTCAGTGTATCTGAAGAAGTGTGCATGCACACGAAAGCTCATACCAATGACAAACTTAGTTGGTCTCTAAGGTGCTACTGGAAGGAATTTTTTATTTGTATGTGTGTTTTTTAACCCACAGTTTCTCACTTTTTAGGAGCTTGATTTAAAATGCATTAGTTGTGAGAATAAAACAAGATGCAAACTTTACAGAACTGTGAACTTTGTAATAAACTTTTGCACCATTGCCTACAATATCCCACAAAATATTAGGAGCCTAGAGTTCATTTGAGTTTCACAGCCTCTTATTCACTTGTGATTCCTGCTTGTTCTGGGTAACTGGCATACTGCTGGAATGTAGTAGCAACAGTGTGCTAACTTCTTTAAATTTGCCAACATTTCCCTAGTTCAGTAACTTGAGGAATACTCTACAACAGGCATCCCCAAACTTTGGCCCTCCAGATGTTTTGGACTACAATTCCCATCTTCCACGACCACTGGTCCTGTTAACTAGGGATCATGGGAGTTGTAGGCTAAAACATCTGGAGGGCCGCAGTTTGGGGATGCCTGCTCTACAATGATTCTCCAGTTAGGTTTATCTCAGGCGTGACTTTAAAGGTAATGATACTGAGCAGTAGATGGCGATGTTGTTCTGCTCTGTGAAGCTTCTGTAAAGTTCAGCCCTGGTTTTAAATCCCACATCCTATTCTTTGCTTCTACTTGGACATAGTTTGGGTTTTTTTGAGATCCAAGACCTGGTTATTCAGGAACTGACTTTATGCCAGATTTTCTTTCAATATGCTGTGCTATACCTGTATTTGAGACTGTTGACACATAACCCGCATGCAGGACTAAAGTTTAGGTCTTCTGTTTATTAAATTTCATGAATCAAAATGGATTTCTCTCCACTGTTTTCTTCCCACTCCCCTTTATGGGTGTATCTTTCTATGCTTAATGTCAGTTGATAGCAGCACATGGGGAATTTAAAGAGAAGTTGTTTACAATATGGTTAGAATATATGTAGGAGAAAATACTAAAACAACTTGTTTGCACTTTAGTAAAGTTATGACTGGTTATGATTTAAAACATAATTTTTCTAATAGCTTGAACGAACATTGGTATTACAGTCAATTTACTTGCATTTGGAAACAGAAAACAAGGAAACAAAAATCTTAGCAATACGCAGTAGCTTTACTATTTTATTGGATTGCAAGACTAGTTTCTCAGATGATGAAATTATACGCCCCAGCAGACCTTTTTAAAATTGTCTATGTGGACCAGTTAATGATTATTCTGCCTGTTGTTGCAATTGTAATGTACTGTGCTAGTGCTGTATAGTTTTTAATTGTATTTTGATAAACACACAGTGGACCACCTAAATTAAGCTTACATCTCACTAGTGATTCATGAACCACAGTTTGGCAACCCCAGGTTTAGAAATAACTGTATATGGGTGAGGATATTTTACTGTTGATTTAGAATAGTCAAGACATTTTTAAAAGCTTCGTGGACTGATTCACTGTGTGGGATATTACAGTAATGAAATCTTACTTCTGCATAGTATTGTGAAAGTAATAGCTAAATATTAACCTTAACACAAGTTCGATACAACATATAGAATGAAACAATCCAATAGAGAGATTTCTGGCATGAAACACCATATTCATCCCTTTACTTTAATAAATAACCATGTTAAATGGTACTCATGAGTTTTGGGACTAAGTTCTACTGCAAACTGAACTACACTCCTATAGTGACAAATGATGATAATTCTGGCCACATATTTTGCTGTATTAAATTGTAATATACTCTGCTTTATGTTCGATGTAGAAATTGGCATTGACAATACTGGTAGCTCAGCCTAGAATCCAAAGAAGTTAGAACTAGTTTGTTGATTCCAGTCGATCTTAAGGCCTTTGCCACATGACAAACCAGGAGAAATTTCAAAAGTTGTATGTGATCTGTGAGAGAATCAGAGATGCACAGAAAACAATGGCAAATTTCTCTAGGCTACCACAATATGCTTTAAAAAATGATAATTCTACATTGTTCATTAGATCCTCCCCACAGCATTTGAACAGCATTACAGCCACACTTGCGCATCATTTGCTAGCTCCTAAAGAAGCATTTTATCTCACATCCTTGAACTATGTGTGTCTTCACTGAACAAGCCTAATTTGTCTGTTCCTCTTGAAACTCTTCTCTAAGATTAAATATGCAAAATAAGCATAGTGGGGAACAACCGTCTGGAGGAAGAGGCCATCTCATCCTAGAAATTACCTGTTAGAATCTTGTTGATGAACTGAAATAGTCAAGGCAGGGGTCTTCCAGAAAATATGGTCCAAATATGTCTTGCAGTAATGCAGACACACCATTCAAGTTTGAGGGGAGATTTTATTTTTGGGGTGGGGGTGGGGGTGAGAAAGAAATTGCCTCTGCAGCCAGACTTGCTCTTTACATTTGTAATACTTAAACAAGTTCAATAGGGGGCCCTTGATGCTTTGATCAGTACACTTTTTAATGGGAGATGTTTGGAATATTGTTGTAATACAGAGCAATCTAGCATCTTACTGTAATAAACAGAAGCGTTACACCTAGGAGACCCTTCTTCTCTCTCTGTGTGCTTGGACTGAAACAGGTAATTACGAAAGGCCTTGGATCAGTTTTGTAAAGACGGCTCCCTGATGGGTGCCGTGACTGAAGTGTGACATGAGCCTTTTCCAATACAATGGGTGGCCTAACATTCCTTTAGAAGGCCAAGCTCATTAAATATTCTGTTTTCCCCCCCTCTCTCTTTTTTCCACCCCGCCTTTCCCTCTTCATGCACTTAGCTTGAGTCTGAGTGAAGTCTGAGGTTTCTCTGCTGAGGACTTAGCAAAATTGCTTAGAGTTCTCAGATTGAATTTTTTATGTGTATGACTTCATGATGGCATTAGCATGCGCTTTGATCCATGTGTGAATGGCACTGGGTCGGCTCTTATTGCCATATCCAGATGGTGTTACGGGGAACAAACAGTTGTGTTTTAGGATTTCTCAATAGACTGTCTAGACTGGCTTTGTAGCAGACAGATACAGCCACCCATCAAATTAGCGTTTGTCAGATTTATGGTAATGGTTCACCAAAGCCTTCCTGTCACTGACATTAAGATTTACGCCGCCAAGTTATTTTGTTTTCTACAAGATATAGGGAGACTAATTTATTTACAGAGCCCCCACCCCTTCCCAAACTCAGATTCAATAGGAACCACTTTCAGATGGTTTAGAAATTATTAAAAATCAGTGACTTGCAGCTGGATTGACTGAGGAAACCTTTTATTTCCCCTTTCAGATAAGACGGATGTGTGTTCTTTTAGTCAGTGTGTCCCATATGCTGCTTTTAGAAAGAAAAACATGTATGTGGATTACTGCGGCTAGAGTTTGAACTTTCATGTTACACTGAAGTAACATGAGCTGCTCCCGGTACACAGTGGGAATAACCTTTTGACAGGCACTATGTCCATTCTCAGTGGAAATGTTTTTCCAAGTCTGGCCAGAGTGCCTTTGATCATACCACCTCAAATGTAGGGGTCATAGCTACTATGCAAGGCAAGAACCATTAGCTGTTGACCAGAGCAAAAGATAAATTGGAGAGTAGGGAGCCTTGGGGGGGGAGGTTGATGTGTGTGGGGAGAGAGATTTAAATGGAAACAAAACTCTCTGGGACTATCATTCCTTCCTGCTAGAAAATCAGGAGTAGATAAGATTTTTTTTTAATGGCTTGTATGACTGTTTGAGAATTCTGTTCACACCAACACAGCAGGCTACTTTCATTTTTCCAGGTGACAAAGAAAGGGACTGGTTTTAATCCAAATATGTAATAGTAGATGGTGGATGCATCACTCGCCTCACTTTTTTTTATATAGCATGCTTAGCTTTTTTTTTAAAGGCGACTACAATTTTGGAAGTACCTTTTCCTAGTTTTTCCAGTCACTGCAGTGTAAAACACTGGAATTAGTTTTCGTATTTCCCCCCCACATAGCAAAAGAAAAGTATAGTTTATACAGAAGAGTATTGGTTTATACATGGTGTTTAGTGTTTATGAAATCACATGAAAGGTAACAAAGGCGTTCCCCCCTATTCTCCCATGTAGTGGATACATTTTAAAGGGGACTTCTGATCCCAGGACGCAATACGCAGATGCTGATGAAACATACTTCCAATCTACACCTTGTGGAGAGAGAAAAGAAGCGCGGAAACTCAGATTTTGTCACTGGCAACAAGGTTTCACTTGCCTTATGCACCTGCTTCAAATAGCTCTCCAGAACCTGCAAGCAGATATGGACAGCTCTGTGTTTCCATGTGATAGTCATGCTTTTTGCATTGTTCAGTTGCAGTACCATATAGAACAAAACAGTCAAGATAAGGAGTGCTGGAGACCACCAGGACTCCAAAGAGTCAGTGGGAAAAGGAAGGCTGGGTGTTGGCCTTTGGAGGCCTAGTATTTTAGAAGCAATAATACAAATCGTCTATCACCCATTTCCACCACCCCTCCCCACCCTTTCTCTACATATAAGCGTCTGGGGACTTCTAATTCAGTGTATCTGAAGAAGTGTGCATGCATACCAAAATAAAAACTTAGTTGGTCTTTAAGGTGCTGCTGGAAGGAATTTTTTTATTAGGATTCAGGTAGTACACCTGAAATATTGCACTACTTCCAGAACTTATTTTCTGTTACAATAATAAACAACTATGTGATTACTGAGCATGAGATTGGTGCAATTTAACTTTACAGTAAGGAGGAGAAAGGAGAACAAAATTGGAAGCCTGCTTGCTTTCAAAAATGTGCACACATGGCCTTTAATGTTTTTTTCTAATGTATTTTGGTATTTGTTGGAAGCCGCCCAGAGTGGCGGGGGAAACCCAGCCAGATGGGCAGGGTATAAATAATAAATAAATAAATAAATAAATAATTAATAATAATAAATATAGTTAGCAGAATGGCAGTTGCCTTGCCCTTTCAACACAATTGAAAATAGTATTATTATAGTAATTAGGAGATGGAAAACATCATGGTGTTAAGCCTTACAAGAGATTGGATGAAGTCCAGAGCTAGTTAAAGATGTGTAATCTGTTTATATCTGTAAGTTGAGTGCGTATGGCCGATTGATTTCAGGGAAATTTAGGCTTCTCTGACTTTTCCGTTGCTGGTACCCACCATGTTCCTGTAAACAGAAAAGATAACACAAAAAGGCTGGAGTGAAAAAGGGACCTGAAGAACATTCTTAAAATGACTTTAATTTATTGCCTTTCTTTCCTTGTTTTGCACCGGCTTCTGATTTTTGTAATATTTTGGACCCTGCTTCTGGCACTGTTAATAGGTCTGAAGCACAGGTATAAGCAAGAGGTAGGTAAAAAGGTAGTATCTAGACATGAAAAAATATATATACAGATACAGTGGTACATCTACTTACGAATAACTCTACTTACGAATGGAGCTCCGCCCGCCATCTTGGATGCGGTTTAGAGAGGATTTTTTCTACTTACGAATTTTTAGATAGGGTTGCTTCTACTTATGAATTTTTTCTCCCAATGCATTCCTATGGGATTCGACTTACACTTTTTTTCAACCTACGCATGTGCGTTTGGAACGCATTAAATTTGTAAGTAGAGGTACCACTGTATCTGCATCAGAAAGCTGGTATTGTACACTTGGTGGCAAACCAGAGTGAGTTGTTGCAAAATGTGTGCAGCAGCCCTGAATGAATAAATAAAATTGTCTGAATACCATGATGATCAGAGGCCATGCTTTGGGTGCACCCCCTGCTTTTGGAGGGGGACACAATTAGAGACGGGAAAACAGGGCCTTGCTTTGGTACCCCAACTTTGGAATGCTGTCCCTTGGAAATGGCATTTTGAAACCAGGTGAATACTTTAAAAACAATTCTCTCGGGCCTTTTAAAAATTTTGGTTTTTAATTTTTCTTTTTACTCCGTTGGTCTGCTGAGATTCCATTTTTGTGCTGCTGCTTTTAACTGATTGTATTGTTTTGTCCTTAAATATTTGCAAATTGTCCTGGAAGTCTTCAGACTGAAGGATGGGACAGTGCAGTGAGTAAATAAATAAATAGCCTTGGTCTGTACAAGGAAGTTGTACAACTTCAGCTGAAAGCTTTTTGGGAGGTTGTTTATTTAAAATGAACCGAACAATGGCTTATCTAAACTCTGCTTGCAAATATAATAGTACATTGCATACAGAATTCGCAGCACTGAAGCCTCATTCTTGCATTTATTTGTTTTAAACTATCATCAGGATGTCTCTTCACCCTATTCTGGACATGTCAGGTTAAGTAAAACATTGGTTTAAAGACTGCCTATAATTTAATTTGCCAGGGCATAATATCTATTTTGCTCATTAGCACCCCCAAAGCAATAATATAAAGCTAAATAAAAATAAAAAGGGTGGAATAAACTTTGTGCATCTGTTTCTTTGTATTTTTATAGTCCTGCATTGAACAAGATGTCTAGTCTTCTGTAGCCGCATATGATGTTGTACTTGTCTGGCTTTTAGATAACAAACGAAAGAACAGTGCCCTTTAGAAAACGACAACGTCCTGTTCCTTTCATTTACTTGTCCTAGACGTATTGGAGCTCTTGCTCTATTGCAGAGGGCACCGTGATCTGTTTTCTAAAGCCCATGCCTTTGGCAAATTGTTGTTTTTCTGCAGTCAACATACAATAGTAATCTTAATGCGCAGCACTGTGTGTGAATAAGCAAATATAAAAAACCCCAGGCTCAAGACTGTAAAAATATTGTGTGTTTTTCTAAAGACCAAGACAACAGAAAGGGCTAGTCACTGGAGTGGATAGTGGCTGTAATAGAGCGGAAAACTGGGGTCTCCTCAAAGAAGGAAGTGCTAGGATACACATGCTTTGTAACAACATTGTCTGGCTCAGTTTCTCATACGGGGTTTTTTATTATTAACAATCTGCCCTATTGTGGACAATAGTTGCGAAACTGTCTTCTGAAATTTCAGCTCTTTCCTAATTAAGGAGAGGAATATTACAGGCGCAGGAAACCTTTATTCCACCTGCTAAATTCTTGTTGGAAGACACTGGTAAAGTTAAGTAATTTTAGATTGTGCACTTACCGGTGATATGCTGCCCACCCTTTAAATGGGGATGTGTATCACTTTACTGCTGTGTTTGGGAGCCCTCCTGCTCATTTTGTAGACTGGGGCCCTAGACCTGTGCCCCAGGATTCTGTAACTACATCACTGTTTGAAGAACAGGTTTAGTCTTGTGTTTAGGGCTATTGTTGAAACTCCTTAATTTATATCCTTTAAAAAAATCTTTAAACTAACCTATTAATTCAGGGAGCTTCATGCATCAGACGTTTTTAGCTTTACATCAAACCTGGTTGTATATATTATTTGCTAGAGTTTGTCATGTACATTTGTCACACATCAAGCAGTTTGTCCCTTACCTCTCTCGCCCCGATCTGGCCACAGTGATCCATGCGACGATCACCTCCAGGCTTGACTATTGTAACTTGCTCTACGCAGGATTTATGGCTTGGATTTATGGCCTACTTGAAATGAGGCTGCATTTTAAATTTTAATACTGTATTTTAATCTGTATTTTAATTAATTGTTTTTATGTTTTATTGTAATTCTGTTGGTGTCAGCCGCCCTGAGCCCGGTTTTTGACTGGGAAGGGCGGGGTATAAATAAAAATTTATTATTATTATTATTATTATTATTTAAGAAAAAAGCCATTTCCTTCCACTTCTTGTGCAATAAAAACTTTTGGAATAGCAGCAAATAATATGCTATGGAAAAGTCAAAACATAACTCATCACCGACCTGGAGAAAGTTTATTTGTAGTCTTTAAAAACTATTAATGTCATGTGGAATCCCTCTCTTGTTTGGCTTTAGGAATCTCACTTGTGACTCAAAATTTACATACCTATGACAAACTTAGTTGGTCTCTAAGGTGCTACTGGAAGGAATTTTTATGTTATTTTCTGATAGGTAACTAGTTATGTTTGAGGAGTACTATGGCAAAACACCTGGGGGTGAAAGGCCAGAACCCACTTCTTGCCCTCTCCTCAGTGAGATGCCTCTCATTCACACCCTCTCTTTGACTTCTAGATTGATACATTTAATTCTAGATTAATTTTAGATTAATACATTTAATAAATCAGTGGATTACTAAATTAATAATTTTTTTCTTCTAGATTAATAACAATCTTGCAGGGGATTACATCTTAAATAATGTAGCAAATATCCCCTTTTTCTAAACTCGTACCAGTTCTTGGCAATTGAGATGCCATGGCAGGTGTTTGGTGATTGCAGGACAAACATTGTTGGGGTAGATTAAGGAGTTAAATAGCATTGACACTCAGGCTCTTCCTTAATCCATACTGAAAGAATGTAACCATTTCTTAGGCTGATTCGCACATGATCGTGGCTACATGAAATGTTTGTGTGAGTATGAAATTGCTGCTTTGCTCCTGTGTTGGCTATGCTCACAAGAAAGGGTTTGAGTGAAATGGAATTTCACAGGCTTGCTGTATAACTGATCCTTCTACAAACAAGTTGGGATGGCAGAGGCCTCTAAATTAGTTTTGAAATACAGTTAGTAGCCCCTTAAATGTTATTCAAATGCTTGGTTTCTATGGTCCTATGATTGGTTGGCATGCATCTGTCTCGGGAGACAATGGAAGCGAGTGTTCAAATTAATGCTTGTTTAGTTGGTTGTGGTTGGCAGTTGTAGAATATTTATCAATACATCTATGGTACTCACAAAATAGGGCTCAGTTAGCCAAGCTTGTAGCATACTTTATTCATGAATCATATTGAAGAAGCTTTTCTAGCATAGTTGAAGATCTGTAAAAGGATGGCTTTTAGCACAGCTTTGTGCTCCGGGCTATTGTTGAATAATCTGCGCCCATCTTTCATTTTAACAGGAAATGACAAGGGGAGCGGTTTCCTTAGCTTCTCCATATTTATATTCCTCATTGGTTTCTTGTGTTTTTCCATCAGTGGATTGTTTTCTCTCTCTTCAGTCTAAGTAATGTTGTCTCTAATGTTGTTAGCTTTGCTTGCTTCTATCTTCTCCTGAGTTTTCATTACAAGAGCTTTTGAGACTCTGTAATTGGTAATCTGGGATTTAGGGAGTATGGTAGTTTGTGTGGGATGAGGTAGCATTTAATGGTTTGTGCAACTTCCCCAGGATTCATTGCCCAATTTCTTAATACTTCAGAATAAAGAGGCATCAACTAGCCCAGCCCATGCCCGTACTTACTGAAACCATTTTCTACAACAGGTAGGGAATGTGGGAACAGACCACATCCAGCTCTAGGGATGACATTCCTGATTTAATGAACTATCAAAGGATGAAGCATAGCATCCACTTACAAATCTAGTGACCCTTCTTCAGCTGTTAATTTGAAATCCTAACCTTCCTTCTCTACGATTGGCTTGTGCGGAGGCAAACACTTGGAATAAGTTGGTTCAGAGAGAGGCTATTAGATTGTAGAAATATGAAAACATAGAGCAACAAAATAATAATAGATGGAGGCAGAATTGTAGGTAGGAGCTGTCTTGTCTGTGTTCTGTATTAGGCAGTTTTCTCCTACACCCTTCCCCATTGTCTTTCACATTCTTTTGCTCACTTCATGTTGTACTGAAATGATGTTTGAATCCCGAAGTGACCCAAAGACCCTTAGCTAAATCAAAGCCTCTGCCTTACAATAATATAAATTATCCACGGCAAGCTTCCTCTGGCGACACATAGGAAGAATGGGGATAAAATTTGCAAAAATGTAAAACATTTACATCATATAACAGTGCAGATTTTGTTTCGTACTGTGGTACCTCTACTTATGAATAACTCTACTTACGAATGTTTCTACTTACGAATGGAGCTCCGTCCGCCATCTTGGATGCGGTTTAGATAGGATTTTTTCTACTTACGAATTTTTAGATAGGGTTGCTTCTACTTACGAATTTTTTCTCCAAATGCATTCCTATGGGATTCGACTTACAATTTTTTTCGACTTACAAATGTGTGTTCGGAACACATTAAATTCGTAAGTAGAGGTACCACCGTACTTGGGAATATTGCATGTTAACATGTACTTTGCTAAAGCAAGTGCTGAAGTATAGGGGCTTAATCACCCAAACCTTTTGCAAAGCCATATACCGTACTTTTCCATGTATTTGATGAGGGTTTTTTTTTTACTCCAAGATAAAGAAAAAAATGAGGGGTCGTCTTATACATCGGTAGTGCGGGGGGGGGACAGGGGGACGGGTGATTGGTTGCACCTGCGAGTAGGATCTAGCAATTGGGTGGGTGAATGGTGTCTGCTGCAAGGGCTGCTTTGTCAATTGTGGGTGTTATTTGTGGATGCTTACAGGGCTGCTTTGGCTTGGCTGCCGCTTCTGCAATTTGGCTTGTTAGCATTTGCCAGTTGGGTGAGTGATCTTCGTCGTTCCCCATTCCCCACCAATAATTGCTCAACAATTGTGGGCATCCCTCCCCCCCAAAAAAGCTCAACAACTCTGATCAATATTCCCCCCAAAGAGCTCAACAACTTTGGGCCATCTCCCCCCCCCCATTTTCTTTAATTTTAGTCCCCCTTATACAAGGGAAAGGTATGGTAAATTACCTTATTTTTTGTGAGATGCCATTTAATATAATGATGATAAGTATAATCCTGCCACATATCTTGCAGCAGGGGCTTGAGCCCACTGTACGCTACCTATCACACACTCTTTTAATAAATGTTTTAGGGGATGAAATGTAAAAATAAATAATACATGGTTCATTGTAGAGACTAATTTCCAATATAAAGAAAGGCGAACCATAGGAAGAGCCTTCCTGGACTAGACCAAGAACCCAAGTAATCTAGCATTCTGTTTAGTCAGTAGCCAACCAGATGCTTATGGGAGGCCCGCAATAGCCCTCTTCTACTTTATGTTAATTTCAGTCGATTGACTCTGAGCTGAACTTAGTTGGATACAACCCGTGATCTGTAACGTGGGAAGTAATCTTCAGCTTTGTTCACCAGCTGACAGGTTATATGAAGCTCTGTTCTAATGGCAAGGCCCTGCTCTATATAATGAATCTAGGTAACAAGTCGAGGCGTTTAAAAAAATGCACTTTATTGTCCCGTAGCTATATTTACTGTCTGGTTCTAACTACAATAACAAATCAACTGTAGCGATTTAAGAAATACTGTGTTGTATAAACACAGGTGCAGATCTGTTAAGTATGAAGGTACAACCTTTATATAACTGCACGTTTAATGTTCAGAATCTTTTCTCTAAAGCACTATAAACTGCAGCAGCAGGTTCTTGAGGTATTCTTACCACCTTTGGCTCCTGATGTGTTAAGAATTTATTTGCCTTTTGAAATCTATAAAACTTTTTTCGACATAGTCTTAGAAGGCAAAATAATAAGTCCCATAGGAAAAATGAGGTTTCCTTTTTCAGATGACCAATGGCTTTTAAGGTATTGCAAAGGAATAATACATACAAGTACGTTGCTATTAATATAGTAATCTTTTTTAAAAAATAGATTTTTATTGAAAAGTGGGAAATGATATAATTTTTAAGAAATAAAACTATATACTGAAACAACTGAAGCATGGTAGGGAGAATACCACATCAGTACACCATTGGAATGGTGCTGAATTATACAAAAAACAACTATAAATAAATACGGTATATCTGACCACAATTGTCTGACTGACTGTCTATCTATCTATCTATCTATCTATCTATCATCTTAGGAAACTTTTAACCAATGGCTAATTATCAGAAATGAATAGAATGCCAGTCATCTATAAATGAGTCTGAGTCACCTTGCTCATTATAGGCACAAATTTGTTTTGTTAATGTGGCCATTAGTGCAAGGGACCATATTTTTCTATATTACTGCTCTGCTGTGGAAGAGTCTTCACTCTTACACTGGTGTTATTGTTCTATTCTTGATGTCAGCAAAGGAAAGGGTTCTGCGTGCAGGGCTCTGAACTTCGTCTCACAATATTTAATATCACTGATTTAGATGTAGGTACAAAATTACAGTGCGTAAATCTAACTTAAGCAAAGATTTGCCTCCAGAACCTAGTGATCGTATGGAATGAACCTTCAAATAGTCCCCTTAAGTTTTAGCACAGTATCTAATATCATCTGGAGATTGTATCTTTACAGCAACTTTTATGGTTTCATTGTTTCTTTGTATGATGTGACGTATATCTGAGGTTTAGTGTCTTGAATTTAGCATCTTGCCTTTAGTTTCTGTATAAATGGGAAATATGAAGATGGTCGATAGTTATTCTCACTTGAGACAACCATAACAAAAGATGAAAATAGGAGGGAACTAGGTCATTCAAGGGACACGGGTGGCATTGTGGGTTAAACCACTGAGCCTAGGGCTTGCCGGCCAGAAGGTCGGCGGTTCGAATCCCCACGATGGGGTGAGCTCCCATTGCTTGGTCCCAGTAAAGTGAGATGAGCGCCACAACCCCAGAGTCGTCCGTGACTGGACCTAACGGCCAGGGGTCCCTTTACCTAGGTCATTCAAGCCTGTTGTGTGATTTGGCATACTTGAGGAAGGAATTCAAAGGAGGGAAGAAGGGCTTCCTTTATTAAGTTGTTGGCCTTGTGAAAGGACATATAATTTATCAAATAGAGTAGTGCATTTTGTGATTAGCTAGCTGTGTGATATTGATTGTCAAGTAAATGGATTACTTGTTTTCCTAGTCTAATAGGAAATATGTTGGCTGGGCAACAAGCAATGATCCTAGTCCTCTTTAAAGAGAGTGACATATTTAAGAATACAGTCTTATGTATGTAGTGAAATGTAGTGGATAAAATTCTTTTTGAGAAACATACCGAAGTAATGTACCTGGAACAATTATTTGAATCCAATGATATGGCAAAAACAGGGTGTGCTTTAGGCACAATTCATCTGTAGTAATCTTGGTTCAACATAGTAATCCCATTGACTTTTACCAAAATTCTGTTTGTCTTCTTTCTTGGACATTTTTTTTTAAAAAATATTAATATTAAAAGTGTGTGATATTAAATTATAAATCTTCTTCTTTATGCTTTCCTCAACAGTGTTTTCGAGCACTTTGCTGCAAAGGGCCTCCACCACCACGACCAGAGTATGACTTGGTTTGCATAGGTCTCACTGGCTCTGGCAAGACTAGTCTACTGTCTCAGCTCTGCAGTGAAAATAGAGATAATATAGTATCGACAACAGGTAAGCTAATGCTTTCTTAAACCAGATATGTCTTTCAAAACTGTGGCAAAACTATTTGGCTTATTTCAAACCATATTAAAGTGCGTGTTTAAAGAATGCTTAACCTCTTCCATTTGGGTAAATATCTGAATTGTAATTTTGTGCAAATAATATGAAAGTTGCCCATTTGAGTATTTAGTGTCTATCCATTTAGCTGCAGCTTCTTGTGTCCTTTAATAAATAATAATTCAGATGTGAAGCTGTAGTGATCAAATATATAGGCAGGATATACTTACTGTATACCAGGAGGCCAGATCTTGTTAGACTACAACTGCCATTGTCCCAAATTATTGGCTGTGCTGGTTGACTGTGATGGGAGTCCAACATCTGGCTTCCTATGCTGTTTATTTTGCATTTCTCAGCATGTCCCTTAAAGAACAACTCAAGGATATTATCTACCTATTATATTTGAACTTGTTCTTCGGTGAAACGTCTCTATTTCTTTGCATTAAACCTAAAATATTGACGACCAAACTACACATCATGTGGAATTCAACATCATGCTATTACAAATGTTTCATCTGCACAAGCATATCAGATTGCCAAGTGGATCGATTCCTGTTCGCCTCCCC
Source organism: Zootoca vivipara (assembly GCF_965207765.1). NCBI lineage: Eukaryota > Metazoa > Chordata > Lepidosauria > Squamata > Lacertidae > Zootoca > Zootoca vivipara. Next base: position 41,236,129 of record NC_142593.1, read on the forward strand.
CCTTGCTCTGTTCTGGGGATTCTTCCTTGAAAGCTGATTTCAAGGTTCGCTGGAGGTGTGCAGGTGGAGATGGGAGGAAAGCTCCATTACACAAGCAGAAATCTTTGTGCAGGGCTTTCATTGATGGGGTTCATTAGGTGTTTTTAATGTGAAAACAGTTGTTTGTTTTTGGGCAGTAGTACAAGAAGAGAAGCTCAAAGGCTTTATCTTTCTTCTTTGGTCCCAATCAAATCCTCTCCATTCCAGGATGTGATTAGCTGTGAAGGAGAAAACCTGAGAACTTTAAGCTTTTAAGCCTTTAAATTTCCCTTCTGGAGTATATAGCAATGTTCTTGGGAGGTTTACTTGGACTTAGCTCTGCTGTGGTCCTGATCCAGTCATGCACAGACAGACACTACTGGTTTTTCAGAACAAAAGAAAGACATGGAGCTCCAACCTCATGTGTAGTTTGACCCCAAGACAGATATCATACTAAAGAAGCCCTTCAGTCAATTAGTAGCTACTGTAGGAATTTTATTATGTCTTCATATTGTGCTTTAAGAATGGTTATCACTGAAGAAGGTTGATGACACCCTTCTGTCTCTACGATCCAGTACAAATGCAGGGGGTGCAGACTGAGTACAGTGGAACCTCGGTTTACGAACACCTCGGTTTACGGATTTTCGGACCCATCTGGAACGGACTAATTCACTTTCCATTACTTTCAATGGGAAAGTTCGCTTCAGTTTATGAACGCTTCAGTTTATGAACAGACTTCCGGAACCAATTACACCCATGCTTCGGGTTAAGTACGCTTCAGGTTGAGTACTCCGCGGACCCGTCTGGAACAGATTAATCCACTTTCCGTTACTTTCAAGGGGAAAGTTCGCTTCCGTTTATGAACGCTTCAGTTTAAGTACTCCGCGGACCGTCTGGAACAGATTATTCCACTTTCCATTACTTTCAATGGAAGCGTTTATGAACAGACTTCCGGAACCAATTGTGTTCATAAACCGAGGTACCACTGTATTGTATATTTTAACCAAGCATTTAATATAGGGAACTTACTGTACACACAGTAGGGTTTGTTTATTCACATTTGCAGAAATCGACTGGGATGGACAAATAAGATGAAACCACTGGACACGCATGCTCATCTATGGAGGGGCTGCATAATGGATACATAATATGTGTATTTGTTCAGTGTCCTACATATGTACAATACAGAAAAATACGGTATTGTGCTTATCAGAACATCTTAGTCAGTGTTAGAAACTGAAATATTAAAGCTAGGAGCTAAATGGTACCTTAATTCTAGCTTATGGCAGCCACAACGGAATGTCTAGGCACACTTTTTCATAACAAGAATACAAAGCTGGAAATGAATGAACTGCAGCTAAAATCTTATATTAATTTTTCACATGGTCTAGTCCTCCTCTGAAGACTGCAAAAAACAAAGCCATACTTCCCGTGCCCGCCCCCCTAATATTCTTATGAGGGTCCCTTCTCCAGTCCTCAGAGCTAGAAGTGAGGAGGCAGTAAAAGGTCCTACTGTTGTTCCAGCAGTGGCAGTTTTAATCTGAAATCTTAGGAACAGTACTGCTCCCAGAGCTCAGAAACTGCTCGCATTAATGAAATTCCCTTTTGCAAAATGCGCCTAGAACAATGAGAGTTTTGAACGCTGGAGCTTATGTGTACTGACATATAAATTCTGTCCTTGTTTATTTTGATTTACTTTATTAATGTTGAAAAAATCAATATAAATGTTTTGGAGAAGAAAATAGCCTGGGCAGGATTTGAGTCTAACCTCTGCATTCTTACCATTTATTGTGTGAAATGTGCACTGTGGCAGCGAGCAAATAAAATAAAAATACAATTGGTAGGTAATTGATTATGTTGCCTTGCATATTCATACCCAGGAGAAGATGCAACTTTGGATGCATTTGCAAACTAAAGGGATTCACTCAAAACAATTGAAATAAGTAACCAAAGCTGCTTAATTTTAATGATTTCTGAAGGGTTAGGTATGGAAGCACCAGGAGTAGGTCAAATCTATCCCATAGAATCATAGAGTTGGAAGGGACCCCACTACTAGATGTAGTGTGACTCAGAGCCAGCAATGAGGTCCCTTACACATCACTGGCTACTGACTACTCTCTCTTCCCATATGGGTAGTAAACTTGTCCTGAAGAAAAAAAGTTGAGTACCGCAGAGTACATGTAGTCTGCACAGCAGCTAATGGGGTGCAGGGGAACTGGGAAAGCATCACTGTAGACTGGATCATTCTAGGTACTGGGTAGCAGGTGAATGGACGAAAGGAATGTGAGGAAGCAGTGTTTACTGGATTGTCCTCCTGCAGATACCTTTTTAGAGAAGCCCAGCTGCTCCAGTTTAAGGAACTGTTCCTACGTTGCCTGGAGCAGCTGTTTCTAGATTGGCACCCTTTCATCCTTTGTCTTCTGCCACACCCTTCACCAGCCCATACTCACCGCTTCAGGTTTACTGAATTGTCTATCCAGTTCTAATCCTAAAAAAACCCCGTTGTGCCCCAGGTGTCTCTGAAAATATGTAATGATAAATTATTTTTGGGTTTGGGAGGCTCTGAATTTTGCATTTAGATATCAGTTTGTACAATTTCTCATTACAGAGAGATTAATTTGATTTCACAGAGTGGTATGAATTGAAAGAATGTAGAGAGATAAACAGAATTGGAAAGCAAGCGATAATCTTCCATCAGCCTTTTGAATCCACTGCTATTGTACCTAGTACCTGGATGGAATAAGGATAAACTTTACAACCAGCTAAAATAGAATATGGAAGACAGAATTTGGAAGCGTGTGTCTCCTCTGCTTCCTTTCCATTTTTTTTTAAATGCCCCTAATTCTGTAAAAATTATGCAAAATACTGTTACACTGTTTTATTTTATATAACTATCCTGCTTCTATGATTCATGTTTTGAAGTAATTCTAAATATTCTTGGCAGCAAAATGCATCTCGGAGGAATGGAGGAAAGGGAAGGGCCTGGGATTAGGGAAGGGATTAGGGAGAAGATAACTTTTGAAACCTTGCCCGGGCACTTTAAGCTCACAAGAGGTTGAAGGCCCAAAGCAGAGAGGAGGAGGACTACTACTATTAACAAGCATACTGCTTTGGATAGTCTCTGCACTGCACAAATTACTAACTTTTTTTGTTCTGATTTCAGGTTTTAGCATAAAAGCAGTGCCATTCCAGAATGCCATCTTGAATGTAAAAGAGCTTGGAGGTATAACACTATTAATCAACTGAATATCTGACTGGTAGTTTTCCATTTCCTGGTCTCTCTCTTAATGATAATAAATAATACTTTATTTAATACTTAACAAGCACCTGTGACTGCTAGATACTAAGCATAAGGAGAAGAATCTTGAGTGGACGCAATGCAGGATGAAAACAAGGGAAATTCATAATAGCAGCTGAGGTGCAGAACTTTCATTTCTACTTTGCAGTGCGCAACTCCCATAATTTATGTATCTACTTAAAGGGAGGAATTCAACATAGCATTATGGCAGTTCTGTCAGTGCAAGCATTTCAGCTTGCCAGATGGAACAACCCTCTCCCCCCCTCCCCCTGCATGCTATTCATGTTGTGCTAGTAGAAGACTTTCTGCTGGCTTCTGCTAGCGGGACTCATTAGTTGAAAACGGCTTGCAATAGTGATCTGGCTTTTACTTCTGTCTTATGTCATGTATTGTGCAGAGATGGATTATTGCACCACTGACACTGGTTCAGAAGTAGGACTAGTAAAGCATTAAAAATAATATCCATACAAATGCTGGGAATGTGGTATCTTGAAAGAGTGTGCACCCAGTGTAAGGAATGTGAATTTTTGAAACTTTAGCCGAGACAGATCTCTGAGTAGCAAAAAAACCCTGAGAACCTCCTAATTCATATGAATGGTATTATCAATTTAGGCTACTGTATTGAAGTACACAGGGGCATGGGTGACACTGTGGGTTAAACCACAGAGCCTAGGGCTTGCCGATCAGAAGGTCGGCGGTTCGAGTCCCCGTGATGGGGTGAGCTCCCGTTGCTCGGTCCCAGCTCCTGCCAACCTAGCAGTTCGAAAGCACATCAAAGTGCAAGTAGATAAATAGTTACCGCTACAGCAGGAAGGTAAACGGCATTTCCGTGCGCTGCTCTGGTTCGCCAGAAGCGGCTTAGTCATGCTGGCCACATGACCTGGAAGCTGTACACTGGCTCCCTCGGCCAATAATGCAAGATGAGCGCTGCAACCCCAGAGTCGGTCACGACTGGACCTAATGGTCAGGGGTCCCTTTACCTTTACCTATTCAAGTACACATTGAAGAGATAGTTATTTTACTTCATTTAAAAAATTGTATAAACTGCTTGAGTGTAGTAAAACCTATAAGTATTAAAATGATCAATTAAAAACAGTTAAAACCAATAAAAAACACTTAACCATGATTTAAAATAACAGTAAAAAAAAATTAAAACATGTCAACACATATGAGTCTGGATAGGTTACCTAAACAAAAATGTTTTAAGCATCCCAAAAGTGGTACAGTGAAAATGCCTGCCTGATGCCAATAGACAGGGAGTTCCCACATGTAGGTGCTACCACACTAAAACTGCAATTTATTACAGCTGCAATTACTTACATCTACTAAGCCGACTCTAGCCAAGATACTAAGCCCAATTATTAAATCTCCATACAGTGGTATCTCAGTTGTAATCCATTCTGGAAGCCTGTTCAACTTCCGAAATGTTCGACAACTGAGGCGCAAAGGACGGTCGGCAAAGTCAATGGAGAAAAAACGGGGGGAAAAAACAAAACGCAACGGAAGCCATTCGACTTCCAAGGCACGTTCAGAAACGGAAGCAATTACTGCTGGGTTTTCGGCGTTTGGGTTCCGAAATGTTAGGCTTCCGAGACGCTTGAAAACAGAGGTACCACTGTATCCATTTTTTTTAACAGAAAACAATTCTGTATGGTGATGCCCCTTTAATGGAAGTAGCTAATGATGAAATGCTTCCCATTTGGTGATATTGCTCAAGTGGTCCAGCATTCTGTTTTCACAGCGGCCAACCAGATGCCTGTGGGAACCCTGCCAGCAGGATATGAGTGCAACAGCAGTCTGCCATCCGTGATTCCCAGGAACAGAGGCATATTGCCTCTGACAGTGGTGGTAGAACATTATAATCATGGCCGCCAGTGGCCTCAGATAAAGGTGGAAGCTGTCCAAGGCTGCTGTCAAAGTATTTATTTATTTCATCCATATACTCATGGAACAACTCAAGAAAGCTTATTGGGAACCAAAAAGGGGGGGGGGAATGAGCTGTTTAGTTTGCCAGTATTGCCGATTCCTGAACTGAGAATCTTCTATGAACTGTGTCTGAAGTACTGGATGTGATACTGGTTCGAAATCTGGTAATTTTCCCAAGACTGAGTTGCTCATGAATGGAAATCTGAAAGGGAACTCTAAATAGGAAGGGAGAGGCGAGTAGAGAAATCAGGACATATTATGTCTCTGGCAAAATATGTTTGCTGTATTCAATTCCAAAGCAACTTTGGTTCTGTGGCTATTACAAAAGGCAAATCTTTAAAATTTTAAACTTATTTAATAAGGATATATTTACCTATATGAAAGTCTAGCATGTTGGTTTCTGATCACCCTATTGATCAACATGTTAATGATTTCTTTTATGCATTGAGTGTGGCTCCAGAAAACTTTATTTTCAATTTTACATTTTGAGGAGACTCACTGCATGGGATTAAATTGGTCAACTGCTAATCTATCCGTTAAATGCCAACATAAATTGCAGATGAAAAAGATTGCTTGAGAAACATGACTCTTCTCTTTTTTCCTTTGAAGAAAAAGTTACTGTTTTATTTAAACAGAACTCTCATTTATGTAAGGCTTGCAGTCTGCTTTTATTTTTGCCGGACGCTGACAGCCTTCCATGAGGACATTGGGTTAGTGCCCAATATGGTGCTTAGCAGTTGCATAAGGGCAAAATTTCTGAGTTGGAACAGACAAATTGTCCTGTCAGTTCATTATCTGAGTAACAGACAGCTGGAGATGTTTCAGGGGAAAGTAAAAATGAATGGAAAAACAAAAGGCAAATTCACTTACCCTTTTTAGTCTTAGGGTTGATAAACTGCTATTGGATGATGATGATTTGCAAGTTCTATTCTCTCTAGATCTTGCAGTCCAGATAAAAAGGGGCTCTGCAGAATAAGTAGCCTTTTAAGGAGCTGTACAAAGGGTTAAATGCCATTTGAAAAAAACATTATTAAGTTGTAGGTGGCATTGGATCTGTGAAGACCTCTGGCAGGAATTGTGAGAATAGTAGTAGAGTGTCTGGTAGGGAAGGCAGGGACCAATCCAGAAGAGAGTTAAAAGTGTTTAAAAACAAATAATATTTGTAAATTGGGAAGGGAAGCCAATAAATAAAGCAGAGAGTTGTTAGGTTGAATGTCCTAGAGAGAGAGCATGGTATTGAGATGCAAGTAAACAATTTTTTTTATTTACATATTTTTATCCAACTCTTTAAAAATTCATAATACAGGTAACAATTAAAATGGCAAAAGTAAAGCCAGAAAGTAGTTAGCCACTTTGGTATTAGGAACAGAGAAGATTGACCATGTTTTAAAGACCCAAATAGGTCCCATGAAGTTGATAACACTTTACTGAGAGTGTAAAAGGTTAAAATATGAACATGAGTAGGAGCAGAGATTGACTTCACTTATTTTTTTATATACAAGCTGTGGAATTAGTTATTAATTATTAAATTTTCAGATCTCAGGGTGGTTCACAGCATAAAATAGTTAATTATTTAAATGAGTACTTAATCTTCTTGCTCTTTTTGGTCTGACAACATTTCTGTTTTTGTTTTGTTTTTAATTATCATTAAAGGAGCTGACAATATTAGGAAGTACTGGAGTCGTTACTACCAAGGATCCCAAGGAGTAATATTTGTATTAGACAGTGCCTCTTCAGAAGATGATTTAGAAATTGCTAGAAATGAACTGCACTCTGCGCTTCAGCATCCACAGTTATGCACTTTGCCGTTTTTAATATTGGCTAATCATCAGGACAAGCCAGCAGCTCGTTCAGTACAAGAGGTATGTTTAACACAGCAAGATCTTACATGTTCCTAGTTATTTGCTGTGATGGGAAGTTTATGTGTGTGTGTGAGAGAGAGTGCGCACAGACACACACTCCGCACATGGACCTTTTGTGTGATGTGCAGGACCTGTAAGGGTTTGATGAATTCTTCTTTCAACACATCTTGCTTAAGGGGAAAATGATGCTTTTAACTGACTTTACCAAAAGCTATTAAAAGTGCCTGCCTGCCTGCATTGTTTGTTTGTTTGTTTTTTAATCTAGGGAATTTTTTTGCTGTTAGTTTAATCTTGTTTTCATTTTTTGAACAGCCTTAGCACTCTCTGTCCTCGAATGCGTAAAGCTCCCAGCAATATACACACTTCTGTATAAAAGCTTTTCATGTTTACTCTCAGGCTAATGGTTAGCAGTCAAGTTGCAGTTCCTGCTCCTAACTTTTTAAAAATTTAGCACAGATTTCCAACTCCAGGAGGGTGAGGGTTAATCTTGTTTATAATATGGTTACTGTGAGGAATGGGCAAAACTCTGCATTTGTAATTATGGCTCCATAATTTGGGTCTACACTGAACATTTGATAGTGGCCGTCAGCCTGATAAATGGTAGGATTTTCAACAGGTGTTCATTCCCAAATTGCAATGGAAGGAACATAAGTGAACCAGCTCTCTCAAGTACCCTGGGGTTAGACCTGTTTAAGGGCTTTAAAGGTGAGCACTAGGACCTTGAATTTAGCCTGGGAACAAATGAGCAAGCAGCAATGCTTACATAATACTTGTTTTATGCACTTTCTGCAGCTAACACCAACCATTAACCTAGCTGTCAAATTCTGGGCCAACTGAAATTTCCAAAACCGGAACAAACTATCACAGATTAAACCTGCTCTGTCATATGTGTAGCTTCATGCAACTGATGAAGTGGTACTGTAGTCCATGAGAAGTTAAGCTACAACAATAAACCTGTTAGTGTTTGTACTTCCCCATTTTTTTTTTTTAAAAAAAATATTTTTATTAATTTTCCAATTAAAACCAATTATATCACATTCAATATTTCAAATTATACACATATATATATCAATCAGACCGAATGTTATGCCAAATCATCTAAAGAATTTTTTATTTGGGTTCCCATGCTTCAAGAAATTGGGAATTCCTCGCAACTGTCCACTGCCGTCTTTTTTCTAAAGTTCAAATCGTCCTTCAAGTTCATAATAATCCAGATCTTCCCCTTACAGTCACATAGATGTTTTCCACTTTCACGATTGTTTCCCAGCTGCTGATATTAATATCAAACAAAGTCTCACAGATGTTCTTTCTCCTGTGTGAGTTAATCAGTCCAGCCTCCCCATAAATCTTCTTAATGGAGCTCCTGTTGCGTTGAAGCAATTCGAAGTAGCGCCATCTTAAAAAGCTCAAATCACTTTCGCTTTCCTCTCATGGCCATGAAAATTTACGATCATTATGGAATTTACAGCTTTTCCAGGCAGGAGACCCAAACATCAAACCATAGACTCTTGGTAAATTAATGGATCTCCTTGCCCTATAGCTGAACTTAGCTTCAGGTCGCTGCTCCAATTTAAAGTGCGTCACAGCTCATAAATCCTCCGAACGCATTCAGAACTCCTTCCGTCCGACTAGGGGGGGGCTTTTCTCATCGGCAACTCCACATCTTTAAAAAAATATGCTCAGTAACAACAGTTATAAGGTTCAACTCACACAGTCTTTTGCTTCTCTTTCACTCCAAACAAGCCAGGACATCGCGTCCGGGAAGGTACGAGGCAACAGTATGAAGAAAAAAAATAAAATAAAAACTCACTCCCCTTATCGCTCCGTCCCCATCAATCCTTCTTCCAGATGCAGTACAATCTTTGACTCCTCTCACTCGGCAGCATAAATTTCTCAGCAGTAAACAGCGCTTCTTTCCCTCCTTCTGAAGTATGTCCATAGATTTAAGCCTAATTATCTTCTTTAACCATGGAAATCCCCGCCATGCAGATTAGCGTCCGGGAGTCCTGGCCCTTGTAAGTGCTCAGCCCAAGCTCCCCCCACTCCAAAAACAGTCGGAGTGGGTCTGGGGGCATCGCGGGCCAGCGGCCCCTCTCCGTAACCCCCGGAGAGGGTAGGGGGTTGCCATTTACTCCCCTAGCAACCGCCAAATTCCTTACAAAGGTCAGAGAGATGGAAAACAGGTCCGCCATTCCTGCAGGCGGAAACCGGAACCTGTACTTCCCCATTTTTGGGGTATCCTTCACTAGTATGAAAAGTTCACAAAAGTACATGTGTCGGTGTCATAGCTCAGTGGAAGAGCATATGCTTTGCATGCAGAAAGCCCGGAGTTAATTCTCTTACATCTCCATGTAGGGCTGGAAAAGACACTTGTCTGAATCCCTGGAGAGATACTGCCAGTTCGATGGACTAATGGTCTAACTCAATGTAAGGCACTTTCTTAGATCTCAGATTAGCTTTTTAAAAGAGTTGACTCACTGTAGACTTAATCCTTTCACAGAAGAAGAAAGACAGAAAGCTAACTCAAACAAGAATTTCACTTCTAGTTAAAGAGACAAATGAAGCCTAGATGTTCATTAGTTTCTAGCAGTCGGAAAATCAATTTTCTGTGCTTAACGCAAAACGATGCTCAGTAAATTATGCATTTATTGAAACGGATGGATTTAGTGCTGTCTTGTCAAAATGTGTGGTCTTTCTTTTTGACATTCCTGATGGGTGGTGGTGGTGAGGCTAGGAAAGTGCAACTGTTGATGGGGATATGTGAATTCAGAAGCCCATACCTTTGCATGCACCTGGATGGGATCCTTTGGCATGCAATGCTGATTTCATTATTTAGGAAGATTCCTATTGATGAAGCAGTCCTTAAAGTATCCAGGTCCTAGGCTGTTTAGGAATTTAAAGGTCAACATTATGTCCACTCTTTACTATATATGCATTGGGTGGCCTATTTCTCAGATATGGTTACCTATCTTTAATATGGTGATAATAGTGACAGTGGTACCTTGAAGGGCAATCTTGAAGACCACAGAGCATTTTTCAACCTGAAATGCTGTATGAATGCTGATTAGTAGTTCCAAAACCCTTTTGCCTAAAACTGTGCAAGAGCCAAGAAGATTCTGCAACAGCTGTTAGTGATATTGACTTGTGGGAGGTATACTGTACGTTTTCCAAATTTGAAGCTTTTTAAGCAAATGTTGTTCTTTATATATGGCATTTTTAAAAATAGCATTGTACAAATTATTTATCCAACCCATTAAGAAGAAAAACACATGTAACTTAATTCGCAAACCAAGGAATCAGATCCAGAATTTTATGGTAACATTACTTGCTTATGTGAAAAGTAATGTGCATGTATCCATACCCTTAAAGCATGCTAAAAGACTTGAGAATTTTTATATCTTCTCTATTCTATGGCTTCCCTTATTTTGGGGGGTAAAGTTTATTATTATTATTTCATTTTATAATATATATAAAACATATAAAACATATAAAAATTATAACTACAGACATAAATTAAAACATGAGAAACAAAGCTATAAAATAGGTATGTAGAACAAGTAGTTGCATATGAGTTAGAATAACAAAGTCTATGTAAAGACTGTCAACTTTATCGAATCATTAAGTGTAGTTCCAATTTTGCCAAGCTTGTGAAAAGAGTTGTCTTGAAAATTATGGTCAGCTCTATATGTCATAAAGGAATGCAAAAACATTTTTAAAAAGTCTCTGGAGCTTCTAGTCAAAATTTCAAATTAGGTGTTATTTTTTAAATTATAGGTATATTCCAGAGTGGGTGCTACCAAGTGCCCAGTGTAAGATTGTGGCTTTTTTCCATTGGTTTGCATGCTGCCAAGATGATATAGAATTCCAGTTCTTTTGACAGTATATTTACATTGATGGCTTCCTGTTTTAACATTGAACATTATGCTTTCTTATTTGATCATCTTAACAAATTAAGTTAATGTTTAGAAATGTTTTGCTTCTTCTAAACATAAGATTTATACAGTAGGCAAATCACAGAGAAAAACTTCTTTAGGGATCATATTTAATATTCAGTAAGCCAATTTAGACACTGAGGAAGTGGGTTTTTTAAGAAGCATGACTTGCTCACTGTTTGTTACCTGTAGTTGTAATGTAACACCCTAAGCTGGAATGATCTGAATGTTCAAAATCTCTGGAACATGATGAACTTCCTGCATTGAGAAGTCCCTCCTTCAGAGGTTAATATTAGAAACAGGACTTCAGAGATATGCTTCAGAATGTGCTCTGTCCCTTGGGCCTACAAGTAAACTTTGCAAAATCTGAGGCTATGTGCTTCAACACTCCCTGTCCAAAAAGAATTCACCAACATGACAAAGATAAAACTATGCCGTACCCAGTAGATACCTAGGGTACAAATAACCAGAAACCTCACCAAACTATACCACCACAGTTATAAACCCTATGGTGACAAATTCACAAATACCTGAAGAAATGGAGTAATACTAACTTCACTCTCTCAGCTAAAATAGCCATGATCAAAATGATCAACCTTCCAAAATTAACCTACTTATTCCAAACCCTTCCAATCTGGATTCCACCAGCCCAACGCTGCAAATGGCAGAAAAAACTACACTTGTTTATCTTCTCACACAAAAAGCCAAGAATAAGCCCCAAACACCTGCACCTCCCCAACTCAGAAGGAGGATGGGGAACCCCCAACATAGAACTATACTACATCGCCAACCAAGTGTGCCACATAATCCCATACATTCTAGAAGATGAGACAAAACAATGGGTACACTTCGAGAGAGACATAATCAAAAACACTCCCACAATAGCATACCCTTTCCTCCAAAACATCCAGAACTGGCCCTACTGAACATCTTCCAAGATAACAATGCCCACTCACACTATAAAGGTATCATAACCCACCTGCTCTCAGCAGCCAGAAACATCATAGCCAGACACTGGAGGGACCTGTCAGGAATAAACATGGAACACTGGTATCAAGTACTAGTTACAGGTAGGTACATAGTCAGAACAAAATTAAAAAAAATCCTTCCAGTAGCACATTAGAGACCAATTAAGTTTGTCTTAGGTATGAGCTTTCGTGTGCATGCACACTTCTTCAGATACACTGAAACAGAAGTCACCACCAGACCCTTATGTATTATGGGACCCTTATGTATTATGGGAAACAGCCTTACTAGAAAAGCTAACCAATAGACTGAAAGTGACATGGGGAGAAATAGAAGAGGACGCCTTCACTCCAGTATGGCTCCCCTTTATCACATACACAGCCCAACAAGACAAAGCCACCAACAGCATACAATTCAATATGGCTAACTTGACCCAACAACCCCCTAACCCTAACCCTAACCCCCCATGCACAAACAAATCCCACTGCAGCCAACCAAAGACAATCAGCCACACCCTAGGCCACCCCAACCTCTCTCACCAACAAAGAAACATAAGTAGTAAATAGAAAGAGAACCTACTCAAGTGACACTGACACAAAAACCCCATGCATACACTAAGTAAAAGAACATAAGCTTTACCACTCCACCCCTCTCTCCCGTCCCCACTCTTTTCTTCCCAACCCTGTACTGCATATAACACCAATGTCTCACAGCAAATGCAAATGATCTGTAGAAAACACAACCCGAAGAAAGAGACAATGCATGTGCTTTAATAAGCGAGGAAAAGCTTTAATAAAAAATTATTTAAAAAAGAATAAAGAATGTGCTCTGTCCCCATTTGTCCCAGTGTGGGTTTTCATATGTGGATGTCTCTTCTGTGTTGTTAGAACCCTAATGGGAGCAGCCTAAAGCCGTTTTAATAATCAAGAAAGCCTTTATTTACACAAAACCCTGCTGTTCATCAGTGTATGTTGTATCTTCTCTTCAGTACATTAAGTTCCGGCTCTCAATCCTGATACATTATTGAACAAGCTGTTTTTTAAATAGATTGAGAAACCCCAGTGTTTCTTAAGGGTGACTGAGAAGCAGCAGCCTCTTGGGTCAGATCAGTTTGGCTTTGGTTTATTAATTTGGAAAAAAAGAGAGAAAATCTTTCCAGTCTTAGCAGCAAGCCTTACCTATTTTCTTGGCATCCAAATAGATCAGTTGATGGGGCTGTATGATGAGCAAAGTGTAGGCTCTTTCCCAGTTAATTAAGCATTCCATTTTCTTCTAATTACTATAATGCTGCCTTTGTTTTGAATGGCGTCCAGGAACCTTTGTCTGAATGGTTCTATAATGCTGTCTAGGAAGCTCTTATAGATACCCATTGAAAATGTACTCCATTGAAAACCCATCTGGGCCTTGTGCTCCCCCCCCCTTTAATTGCCTGTTCAAACTTTTTTCCCTTGTTGGCTCACAGTTTTGTGTGTGTGGCAAGCTTGTCCATTCTGTGGAGTTTGATTTTTATCTAGATGTTCTTTCATGGGTTTTGTGATTGTTTTTTTTTTACCTACAGGAGCTTGTTGGTTGTTGGACTTGATGATATGATTTGCTAGAGTTTCACACACACATTTGTTAACTATTTGCCTTCTTTGTTACCCATGCATTTACCTTTTGTACATATTTGAGGATTTTCATGTGATAATGCAAACTAAGTCTGTTTTAATCAACCTGTTAGTTGCATTTTGGTGTAAAAAATGTGAAGCACCATGCCTTTCCTCCATCCCAGACAGCTATGTAGTGAAGAGTACAGTCATACCTCGGGTTAAGTATGCTTCAGGTTGCGTACTTTCAGGTTAAGTACTCCATGGACCTGGAAGTGTTTACTTCTGGGTTCTGCCGCGCACGTATGCGCAGAAGTGATCAGTGCGCTTTATGCATGCGTAGAAGCAATCTGCGCGCTTAGCGCATGTGCAGAAGTGCTCTATCGGTGCTTCACACACGCGTGCTATCGCCGCTCGGGTTAAGTACTTTTCGGGGTGCGAATGGCAGCCCGGAACCAATTAAGTACTTAACCTGAGGTACCACTGTAAATGTTAATTTTTGTTATCTATAATACTGTCTTATTTATTTTATAGTACAGTGGTACATCGCTAGACGAATGCCTCACAAGATGAAAAACTCGCAAAACGAAAGTGTTTTGCGATTTCAATGGAGACTTGCAAGACGAAGTTTCCTATGGCGCGCTTTGCAAGACAAATTCTTTTCGCCCCATAGGGTGCCTTGCAAGACAAATTTTTTCCCCGTCTTGCGAGGCACCCTATGGGAAACCGCCCTTCAATGCGTTCCTATGGGAGCCGCTTCGCAAAACAAATTTTTTGTTATACGAAGCTACTCATGGGACGAATTAAATTAGTCTTGCGAGGCACCACTGTACAGTACATTGATTATTGCCTTCATTTTATGGATCAATGGTCTTGTTAGACAGTAAAATTCGTGTTAAATTGCTGTTTTAGGGGGTGTTTTTCATCGTCTGGAACAGATTAATCCACTTTCCATTACTTTCAATGGGAAAGTTCGCTTCAGGTTAAGTACGCTTCAGGTTAGGTACGGACTTCCGGAACCAATTAAGTACTTAACCTGAGGTACCACTGTATCAGAATAGGAAGTCAGTTACAACCCTGGTATGATCATCCTAACTCAACAGGAGTCTTAAGCCCAGTGGCAAGACTTTGAGTTCCCTAGGTCAGGGGTAGCAACTCGGGCCCATGGGCTGGATGCGGCCCAATTGCCTTCTCAATCCGGCCCACGGACAGTCTGGGAATCAGCATGTTTTTACATGAGTAGAATGTGTCCTTTTATTTAAAATGCATCTCTGGGTTATTTGTGGGGCCTGCCTGGTGTTTTTACATGAGTGGAATGTGTGCTTTTATTTAAAATGCATCTCTGGGTTATTTGTGGGGCACCCCCCAAAAAAAAATATAGTCCGGCCCACCACATGGACTGAGGGATGGTGGACCGGCCCACGGCTGAAAAAGGTTGCTGACCCCTGCCCTAGGCCAAGATAAACTGCTTAGCAATTCCCTTCATTCATATTCCTTATCCAGCCCTGACTACACCCAAATGCTACACCCTTGATGTCTTGCTGGATCAGCTTACTATGCCATGTGAGGCTCCTGGAAATCAGCAACCTTCTGTTTTAAACAAGTTGTTGGACTACTATTACAGACAATTGAATATAATATGAATTTTGGGCAGGGTGCCTCTGAAACGGTTGGTTTTAAGAGGTTATCTGTACTTACACAGTACAATATTTAATGAAGCTTTCACTTCAAGAAAAAAATAACAGTTCTAACACAAAGTAGCTGCCAGACTTTGTCTGTCATATGCTGCAGTTATTTTTCAGGAGTGGATGAGTTCAAGGTTCTAAACCAGGGTTGGGAAACCTGTGGCCCTCCAGAAGTTATTGGACTACATGTAATTGCCATCTTCCCTCACCATTGTTTATGCTGCCTTGTGCAGATCTGGAAGGCTCTAAACCACTGGTAGCTGGTGTGGTTCAGAGCCAGAGTAGCTTATAGAGGCAATAAGACTTCCTTTTTAAAAAAAGAATCCTGTCCAAATGAATGAACCATAAAACCCACAAACTTTGGCAAGATAAATATGGAAACAGACAGTAAGGGATGCCGAAAAAGGATTTGATGAACACATTGCTAAAAACATTAAAGAAGTTATTTAAATTTATCAATAGCATGAAGCCATCTAGGGAGGTGGTTGGGACCCTTGGAAGATTTAGGGCAGATCCCAGTGCCTGAACTAACCTTTGTAGAAGGGAAGTCTTAGGAACTGTGGCAGATAGTGGTGACAATAGATGAAGTTCTATGCTTATTATACAAAATAAAAACTTACAATTTGACGGATCCAGGTGGCACCCACCCAAAAATTACAAGAAGTCAGGCAGCAGACTGTTAGATTGGCTCAAAGAAAAGGCAGTGACCTGGAAAGCCAGGACCTGTGGAAATGGTGATGAAGACATGGAACTGGATAGTGAGGGGCCAAGCGGAAAGTGGGTCTGTATTTTTTCAAACATGGGGCCTAAGGACATAATGGGATGTGTGAATAAGGCTTCTTCTGGGCTAGTTTCATAAGACTTTTGGAATCTTCTCTTAGTTTACTAGTTAGTAGTTCAGTACTTAAAATGCCTTCCTGGTATGCTGCAATAACCAATTGGTTCAAAACAATTTTGGTACGGTATTTAAATGTCATTATACCCAAACAGTTAAATATACCTTAGCAAGCTAATTTTATATCCTTTATAAAGCAAACATAAAAACTATTAAAAGTTAGCAAAAACGATCAATTTAAAGGGAAAACAGCAGTAATTAAAATGCATTATTTATCAAGAAGGCTGTATCTTTTCCAGGGGTTTCCATTTTTTATTTCCAATAAAACATTACACTATTGCCAAAAATTAATTGAAGGTTAAATATTTCAACAATGGATGAGGGGAGATAATGAATTTTAAAAAATCATTTATAAAAGTCAAAAGGTGAAAGGTGTTAGGTTATCCCCAGTGCTATTTTTTTTTTAGATGGAGAGGTGCCAGAACTCACCATAAATGCCTTCTCTTTTAATGGCAATGGCACCCACTTGAGACATGCTGGAACTGAGTTTCAATGAGTTCCAGCTCATTGAAAAGTCCTGGTTATCCCCAATATTTGTTTGTTACAAGACAGATCAGTTAACAAATACCATTAGTAAAGAAAGAAAATGTTTAAAGCATGGATCAGTATAGAAAATGATAGTCAAGTTGGAATCCTTGTAGCAGCAACTTGTTGTCTTAATAAAAATCTTAAGGACCTACAAAGTCCATTCTTAAGAACTATTACAATATTCAAACCCAGATGGAAGCAACCAATTCCTTCACTTTCTTGCTTTTTATCATCCACTTTTCTATAATTAGAATAGTTTTATTTAAGGGTGACAAAAGGAATTATATTGGATTAGGGATTTTTACAATAATGCCTGAAACCTGAAGAATTTTAATGAAAAAGAGCATACATTTAGGTAGGTAAGTCCCTTTATTTAGTAAAGGATATTATTAAATGGTAAGTAAATACCGGTGCTTCAAGAAAATATGAAGGTGCATATTTCCACTTACTGTGAGAGACTTCTTTAGTGTCAGCCTTTTGGGAGATGGTGCTCCTAGAAA
This sequence comes from Zootoca vivipara, assembly GCF_965207765.1. Lineage (NCBI taxonomy): Eukaryota > Metazoa > Chordata > Lepidosauria > Squamata > Lacertidae > Zootoca > Zootoca vivipara. The sequence continues at coordinate 41,253,325 of NC_142593.1, forward strand.
ATGACTCAATAACTAAACAAGAATAGTATTTGCATTACTGGGGATACTGGATGAGCCAAATGAGGTTGATCTGGTTAAATAATTGATTTTATCTTCCTTCCTACACTACCTACATACCAGCATGTTTATTATCAGAAAATGGAAAGATTTAGAGGGGTTAAATATGAATTTATTATACAGTCAAATCTGGTCCCTAGCAATTGCTAAAAGATTAACTTAAAAATTAAGATATGCTATAGGGCAAACAAACAAAAGATACATTTTCAACTACACAGCAAAAATTTGTTTTATATATAAATTATGATTACAGTGTTTGGATGCCTCCTGTGGCGTATACTACTACAGTGGTACCTCGGTTTACAGATGCAATTGGTTCCGGGGAGCCAGCTGCTCCCCGAGCAGTCTGTAAATGGAGCGCCTCTTCTGTATTTGCGCGAAGCACCGATAGAGCGCTTCTGCACATGTGCACGCTGCGCAGATCGCTTCTATACATGTGCACGTTGCGAAACCCGGATGTAAGCACTTCCGGGTCCGCGGCGTTCGCAAACCGATCAGTCGCAAACCGCAGCAGTCGTAAACCGAGGTACCACTGTATTTGGAATTCTTAGCAACTTTTCAGCTTCAAGTGAAAAATATCATAAGACCTCAAGGACAACAACTTGATATTTATAAACAGAGCAAATCTTTAGAAAGGAGGAAAAAATGACATGCTATCACCTGTTCAGCACTGCATTCTGTGATCCACTGATACCTGAATGCAGCTGTGACAGTTCTTCTTGCTGGCATTTCCTCACCCTTCTTCCTGTTCAGAGGGCATTTTAAAAAACCAACCAGCTTTTTCTGTTAAGCAGGTCTAGCTTTTGCTGAAACAAGTTGTTTTGCATGCCTATATTTTGGCTACAGCCATTCTATCCTAAGGTCCCCCGTGACTTCGGATTCATCAGGGTGCACACGAATTCAAGAGGTATTGATGTGATCATGCAAATTCAGCATTTATGAAGTAAAGAAATAAAATTCAAAAAGCTGTTACTGCAGTCCCAGAAGGATCAAGTGCATATGTATGGGAAATATGTGGAAATTAGTTACGGAACATTGAGGTTCAGCAATGAAATGAAATATTGCAAGAGTTCTGGCCAGGACCTGTCCTAAGGCTGTCATCCTGGCAACTTTACAAATATAGTGCATTCCACTTAAACTGGAAGTGTATGTGATATACTGCTGCTGCTTATCTGGGTACATTGACCATAACCTAACTGACCATTTGTAATGAATAACATTGTGTCATTCTCCCAGCATGGTCAGCTAGGTTATATAGTGTGTTCTAACATAATAAGAGCTTACTATATTATGTTTAAATCTAATGTAAAAAAGATACTGGTGTTGCATTTACTGCTAGCTTTTAACTTGTAGAAAGAGTATGTTATAATTTGTAAATGTTACTGCCAAGTGGGATGTATTGAATTTTTGAATTAAAGATAATGCTAAGGGCAATGTCTGTTCCATTATTTGTTCTGAAATGTAGTCTGTCTAGTGTATAATGGCACTTTGTTAGAGGAATAGGAAATCATTCTCCCCTCTCATTTCTACAGCGAACAATGATTCAGCAGCAGACAAGCATACACCCTCAGAGAAATGTGACATACCAGCTATCCAGAATCTAGAAACAATCTTTATACAGCTAGAAGCAGAGTAATTAATATAATTAAGTTCTTGTAATGATTATTTTGCCAGAACCGTATTCTATCATTGGTCGTCATTGAATCTGAGGACATAACTGTTTTGTTCAAACACGTTACTGGAAGTCTGTTATGTAATATAGCAATGCAGTTTTATTCAGGGGAATAAGATCTGGAATACTATTTTGAACAAAACAAAATGATTTTAGCTAGCTATTGAGCTTTAATATTTAATTATTTTCTGAAAGGCGTTAGAAATGTGGTAGAACATGTTTTTGACTGTAGTCTTAACTAGTAGCCTGGACAATGGCAGCTCTGGTATCTGGCTTCAAGCCTTGTACCTGTGACTGTGCTATATATAGACGTCAGGTTTCCAGTTCCCCATAAACATCAAGCTTAGATCCAGACATTCAATACTTAAAGAAGACCCATTTGAATCAGTATAGCGCTGTCCTATACAGTGGTGCCTCGCTTAACGAATGCCCTGCTTAACGAAATTTCCGCTTAACGAAAGGATTTTTCGAGCGGAGGTTGCCTCACTAGATGAATTCGTTTTATGAAAAATTCATCTAGCGAATCGCGGTTTCCCATAGGAATGCATTGAAATTCAATTAATGCGTTCCTATGGGGGGGGGAAATTAAAAAAAAAATTCAATGCATTCCTATGGGATTCGCTAAATGAATTTTTCGTTATAAGAAAAGACCCGTGGAACGAATTAAATTCGTCTAGCGAGGCACCACTGTATCTACATTTTGCAATACTGGAAAAAACTCCAAACTAGCTTTGCAACGCTGCATTGCATGAAGACTGGAATACATTGGATGTTCCCAAGAGCAAGCATTGGAAGTGGGGGATTTACGGTGACCTTCTTGATGTTCAATCATCAGCAGTTATTAACAGAGCAATTAAAAGAAATAAAGTGATAAGCATTTCAGCAGTTCTAGGTGGCAAGTCATGTTCTGGTACTCTTAATTCTCCAGTCAGTGTGAGCAATGGGAAATACTGTGGGGAATACTAAACACTGTGGGGACACTTACTTCTGGGTTTGTGACATTCAGGAGCTGATTTGTTCAACAACTAAGCCGTTTGAGAACCAAGGTACCACTGTATTAAAAATGAAAACTGCTGCTTTCATTTTTAATACAGTGGTACCTTGGTTCTCAAACGGCTTAGTTGTTGAACAAATCAGCTCCTGAATGTCACAAACCCGGAAGTAAGTGTCCGGTTTGCAAATGTTTTTTGGAAGTCAGACGTGCAATGCAGCTTTCGCTTGAGTGCAGGAAGCTCCTGCAGCCTATCAGAAGCCACACCTTGGTTTTTGAACAGTTTCGGGAGTCGAACGGACTTCCGGAACAGATTGAAGTTTGAGAACCAAGGTACCACTCTAGAGGTTTGTGTCTTTTGCTGTGGGTAGTGCTGAGACAACAAATGCAGGAAATTAATCTGCGGTTCTGCACAGTTTTCTCTAGTATGTGTCTGTCTAATATGGATTCTGGACTATGTTTCTACACCTTTTATAGGGCAGTCAGATAGCATGCTGTTTGCTATTAGCTTGGCCCCCATTGTTCATAAGAATTAGTTTGTGGTTTAGCTGTTCTGCCAAGTATGTAGAAAAACACAAGTTGCTTACTTGTTTTTTGGGGGCAACCTCTTACTATCAAAGATTATTAAAAAGCATTTCAAATGTAGAGTTGGCTGTCAATTCCATTTCTCGTGGTTACTTTTGAAGTTGCTTCCAGAATGTTAGATTACTTTCCCCCCTTTGCATAGGTGTTAAATAAGGCCACTTTAAATGTTTCTCCACAAAGTTGATTTTTTAAAGAAAAACTTTGACATTAGTTACTGGAAATCATACATTGTTTCAGAATGTTGGCTGGTCTTCATTACCTTGGCTGCCAGTCAGAAAGCTATGGTACAATGGCATAATAGTACTCTTCACTTAAGAAGCAGTATCTTGGAATGGAGAAATGAATGAAACCTAAATGTTAATTACTAAATGATTACTAAATTATTATTTGGGTCCAAGAAATGGCATTAAAGTGTTCCATGGTGTATACCCTGTTTCTCATATTTTAAGACATACCCATAAAATAAGCCATAGCAGGATTTTTAAGCATTCAAGGAATATAAGCCATACCCCGAAAATAAGACATAGTGATAGGCGCAGCAGCAATGCTGGCCACGGCAGGAGGAGGAGGAAAAAAATAAGACATCCCTTGAAAATAAGCCATAGTGTGTGTTTTTGAGGAAAAAATAAATATAAGACATGTCTTATAATATGAGAAACACGGTAGTTCCATGGTTGGCAGTAAGTAGATCCAAGTTCAGCCAGTACCTTGAAGGAGACTGAGATTCTATGGGCACAGCTCTTGGGTTTCTGAAGAAAGGCCAATAGACAGATATAATAAATAAATAATCCTTAAAGAAATGGAAAACTGAGAATGCTAATTTTTTTTGACTTTCCACATTTTGAAAGGGTGGAAAAACTTCAAATGGTTGCAATATCAATATGAATAAAAGGAGGGGAAGGTTGTGTGATTGTATTCTGATTTATGACAGAATATTTTAGGGGGAAGGACTTTCCTCCTCCTTTGGTCTCTTTTGATCATTGATCTGGGTGACCCCATGCTCAGTCTTTCTTTCCTTCATTTGGCATGGATGGGCTTGGTTTTTTTTTCCAAGTGTCACTCTCATTTGGGAACTCCAGGCAGTTCCACTCCACTAATCTGTGATCTAATGAGCAATAATGTAGGGTTACAGTGAACATTTTGTTTGCTTTAATGGGAGGATAGCTAGACAGAGAGTGGGAGAGAGGTAGTATCTGTGGAGAAGAGATGCAGTGTGATTGAACAGTGTGAAAAAGAATTGTTAGACCAGAGTAGTAAGCCTGGTTTATTTCATGATAGGTCCGGGAACACCAAAGCATATACAAGGTTTAAAACTCTTTTGTCCAAAATAATTCTTATTATTTATAAGAATTATAATTCTTATTATTTATAATATATTATTTATATTATTTTATACTTATAAAAGTGATGATTGGACATTTTTGCGCAAGCACATAGTTGGCATCATAGTTCCCAAAGGTTTGGAATGTTAGCTTTATTCGGTCATTTTGCTTTAAATATAAATATAAACAACCATGCTAATGGTTGACTGTTTTGTGTTGGTAAAATAGTAATTTAAGCACTAATACTTTCATATATTAAAAAGAATATTGATAATGGTGTGCCTTTTATGACTATTTTTATAAAATTTTATTTTTTTGCCTTGAAACTACATTGGAAGTAGTGTTGAATACTTGGGTGTTAAGAGAACTGAGGTGATGTGTGCATATACTTTTAAGCTGTTGCACTGATAGTCGTTGATGTGTAGCAAACCCAGACATTATTTCTGGCCCAGCTGTCATTTACAAAAATGAAAGTGCAGTCTTCCAAGCTATGTTATTGTTCATTCAGGCGTTAGGAAGCCAAACAAATGGATGCTCTTAAACAGTAAGGCACACTTGTTTTTGTATTCTCCTATAAGTTTAGATAACTAAGTCTTATACCCACTGGATCACAAAACCAGCTCTGTGCATACTTTAGATAAGGATTCTGAAATGAGGATATATGAGCTTCATTCAGGTAGTCCATGGCATGTCTGTAAAAATGCAATTAAAATTATATTGCATCTAGCACAGCTCATTACAATTGCTACAATGGGTAGAAAAAACATTTAGTGGTCCACCAAGACCCATGGCAATTTTCAAATTGTTCATGGGGAATTGTGCCATGGACCACCTGAATAAAGCTTGTGGGTGAAAGAGTGCTAGGGGAGCTTTGAGGCAGTTTTTTCAGGAACCCCGCTATCCAAACTGATGGAAGACATCTTCTCTATCAGTTTACATAGGGGGTAATTTGAAGGATGCTGGGAAAAGTAAAATTTCAGTCCCCACCGAGAAGACCCTTGATCCAAACATCCCCTGTGAGAAGGAATGTGAACTTTCAGTCCTCAGTAGCACTTTTCCTACTCGCAGGCCTTGTGAAAACCAATGAAGAAGTCCTTGCCATTGAGGCACACTGAAATACTACACACATGGCAGGGGGATTAAGAGCTGCGCCCACCTCAGTTCTGCTTTCAACCATTTGAGCAGGGATGTTCACATGATTAGAACACTCCTGGTTCAAACTTTCACCCCATCCTTAAAATTTAAATTGCATAAAAAAGTGCAAACTGGTCTCCTTGTATTTACCAAACAGATCTTACATATTTACACCATTGGATTGAATGGTAAGAACGGTTCTACATTGAAACCATTTAATGGAGTGACAGGTCTCCCACTGGAAAACTTCAAGAGATGGCTGGGCTGCCTTCTCTTGCGAATGCTTTGCCGCTGGGTTTGCTGCATTGATTCCTCTTACGATTCTGTGATCTACAGTTTTCGCAATACAATATTACTGGAGGCTTTAACATTTCATAAAAATGTTGTTGGAAAGCTGCCCCTCTCCCCAGAGCGTAAATACCATACTTTTGCAGAAACCTGAATGCTACCAATGACTTGGAATACCAAAGGACCATGCACAGTAGTCTTTTGCAATATTTATTTGTGTACACAATCATTGTGTTGCTGCCTGCACTGCTTATATTTGTGGTACTTCATGGAACATTTCCTACCTGGTAGCATTTAGCTGGCTATATAGGCTACTTCCAACTCACACCCCTTCTCTTGGAGCTTACTATAGGCACCTGCACCATTTGCATGCTGTTGTAAGTAACTGGAAACTATCCAGTGGAAGTATGAAAGTTTAATTACAATGTTGGCCAGACATCACAGAACTGGGTGTAAGAACAGGAGGTCTATATTCCTAGCTTCTCTGGAAAGGGGATTAAATTCTTTCCATAAACTACCCCATATACTCCCGGTAATGCCAAATTAGGATTTTATTTGTCATTTTAATTCTTAGTGAGTATGGTATCTAGTTGAGATATTCATACTTTATCTCCCCACTCCTCGCAGACAAAGGGTCAAAGCATTTGCATATATACACTTTGTATATCTTAATATAATACTTTTGCATTACCTCACTCTTGTGGTTTAATTAAGTGTCAGTATCTTCAGTGGGGCTTACTCGCTAGTAAGTGTGTTTAGAATTGCATCCATAGTCAAACTATCTTGTACAAAAGTTGTGTCCTTTTAAATCTAATTCCTACTAAAGACCGTGTAATGTTTAAGCAACTGAGATGGTTAATGAGATTTATAGGTATTTTTAAATAGTTCACATTAGATGCTGAATTTTGGTCAGGGAATTGACCAACCAATGGGGATTTTGAGAACTACAGTGGTACCTCTACCTACGAATTTAATGCGTTCCGAACACACATTCGTAAGTCGAAAAAATTTGTAAGTCGAATCCCATAGGAATGCATTGGGAGAAAAAATTCCTAAGTCGAAGCAACCCTATCTAAAAATTCGTAAGTAGAAAAAATCCTATCTAAACCGCATCCAAGATGGGGATGGAGCTCCGTTCGTAAGTAGAAACATTCGTAAGTAGAGTTATTCGTAAGTAGAGGTACCACTGTACTGAATAACAAGAATTATCTGCATGTAATCACCTGCCCAAAATAGGTAGAATGTCTGGAAATTGGCTATAGGCAAATTGGCCCGTGTATGAGATTTTCTAGATAGAAATGGTTAGGCAGATGATTTCTGAGGTCAGAGGGGCTGAGAACTAATACTGAGTTCCTTAGTATGCTGTAGTCACGTTGAATTTTACTTATGCAGCTGTTTTCAGCTAGAAAAAAAATCGGGAAGCAGCAGGTGTATCTTCTTGAGGTTATCTGCACTTCCACCATTTGCTTCACAACTGTCTGACTTTTCACACTAGTTCACAATTGGAGATCTGACTTTCAAATTAGTGATACTGTGGCCCATCTCCTTAAGACTATAGTGGGCTCATTGTAGTCATTCATGGAAATCTTAGGGTTGTATCGAATTCTGCACAAGCAGAGTTCCACTCATCCTCTTCTCTCCTCTCCTCTCTCTGAATACGTCGCCACCCCATCTGCTTTGGAAAGTTCCCCAACCCTCCAGAGCACATTTTGAGAGTGTGTGATAGGCTGCAGAGGAGACTAGAAAGAAACCCCATTCCACACAGAGGTATTGGTGCAATCCTGTACTCTTCTACTCAGAAGTTACTGCCTCTGAGTGTTTATAGGACTGTGCCTTCTAGTTCTGTTGCTAATTAAATGTAAGCAGTACATTTGGTCTTAGAAAAATAAGCCTATTCCCTTGGAAAACTCCACTTTTTACGCTTCAGGAGCCTCCTGTGTTATAACAATACCTCTCTCTTCTTCTGAAATATTTATATGCCAAGTCTTAATGAGATATTTCAAATCCTCTTAGGGTAAAAAAGAACTGCTCGGAGGAGGAGCTGGCAGAACTTGTGTTCCAAGTTGGAATCTATATACTGTTTTATGTACTGTATATGCTTTTTTTTGTCTTGTGCTTTTTTGCTCTTTTGTGTTAAAGTCATTAGACATGTCTACCAGCTCACCAGTTTTATTGCTCCATAAAAGAGTGTTTAAAAAGCAATTAATGGCATAGACACATCTCGTACAACACAAGATGTAAGGTTAGCACTGGTTCCCTCAAATAATAGAAGGTTTTGTTCAGCATGTATCATAGTTACTACTTTTAAAAAGACAATGTGAAGACCACCATAGCAGCAAATTAAAGCCCCTGGGAGCAAGCTGAGTGTTACTGAAAGCTTTAGCAGAGATGTCCTTCAAACCTTGAAGCCTTGCAAAATAAGATGTGATTTACTGTAGAAGTCTGCTTTCCCGCTATAATTTATATTGGGACACCAGCTGGAGAAAATAAATTTATTTTCCATCAGAAAAAGTTATGTTGACAATACCTAGATATATCAAATGTAAGGCACACAACATACAAGGTATTGTAAGTATTACAGCTAATTATACAAATAGCTCAAATCTAGTAGTACAAAAAGTATGTTTAACTTTTAAGCTACTAATTAATTGCTGTTCTTGCTTTAATTGTGTCTGTGTGTGTCTGTGTACATATAGACTGTGAGCATATTTCTGGCACGTTATCAGATTAAAATTTCAGAATGTTCTTGAGTGGATGAGACATTAGTTTAAGTTACATTTTGCTAAGTTATCAGCAGTGCCAAGAAATTTTTACCTTGCTACTACAATGTTTTATCACACGGGTGTCAAACACAAGGCCCGGGGGCCAAATCCGGCCCGCCAGACCTCGTCATGTGGCCCGCCGAGCGCCCCAGCCAGCGGGACCCAGCAGCGGGACCTTGCTGCTAAAGCGTCGCGCCGACAAAGCGCTGACAAACAGCTGGGGCGGGGAGGTAGAAAGGCGGCCAGAGCAGCGCTGCGTGGAGCGCCCCGAGCCACAGCAGGAGAAGGAGGAGGCAGCTTGCCGGGTCAGCGCCGCACGGAGAGTCCCGAGCCTCTGGGACGCAGCAGTGCTCTGTAGCACTTTGAATCCTCCTCCTCCTGCCACGGCGCCTGGCGCCTGGAAACGGCTGCTGCTGCTGCTGCTGCTGAAGCACAGACAAAGCACCCAGCAGTGCCGTGTGGAGGAGGAGGAGGATTCAAAGTGCTACAGAGCACTGCTGCGTCCCAGAGGCTCGGGACTCTCCGCACGGCGCTGCCGGGCACCGACCCGACAAGCCGCCTCTGCCTCCTCTTGCCTCACCTCCTTCTGCCTCACCTCCTCAGCCTCACGAACGTGCAACTCTGAGGGTTTACGCACTTCTCCTAAAACGGACACCCGCTGCCTCACGCTGCACGGGAAATGCTTTTTGCCCCTGGGTCCCTTCGCGCTCTTTTCTGGCGCTGAATCAAGGCGACGACCCCCCCTCCCTTTCTTTCTTCCTCTCTCTCGTTCTTATTCTTTCTTTCCCTCTCCTTCCTTCCTTCTTTATCTCTGTCTTCTCTCCCTCTTTCTTTTTCTTTCCTTCTTTATTCCTTCTTTCCTACTCTTCTTTCTCTCACCTCTTTCCTTCCTCTCTCCCTCCTGCTCCCTCTTTTCTTTCTTCCTTCCTTCCTTCCTTCCTTCCTTCCTTCCTTCCTTCCTTCCTTCCTTCCTTCCTTCCCATCTTTCCTCCTCTCCCTCATTCTTATTCTTTCTTTCCCTCTACTTCCTTCCTTCTTTCTCCCTTTCCGTCTTCTCTCCCTCTTTCTTTTTCTTTTCTTCTTTATTCCCTTCCTTATTTCCTACTCTTCTTTCTCTCCCCTCTTTCCTTCCTTCCTCTCTCCCTCCCACTCCCTCTTTTCTTCCTGCCTCCCTCCCTCCCTCCCTCCCCTCCCTCTCCCTCTCCCTCTCCTTCTGGCCCTTTGAAATATACTCGGAGTCGAGAGTGAATTTCATGCTCTTTATTCAGCTCATATTCATCAAGGAGAAGAAGAGAAGACGAATGGCTCTTTTCCCAAAACCATCTGCTTATATACATTATTTACACAATGGGCCTTGCGTGATTGGCTACTTCAGGGCTACACCTGTGGGCCAATTATATTGTGGATTGACTTCTGCCTGCAGCCTGATTGGCTGCTCCTACAGGCCAATCAGGTTGCGGATTCACTTCCACCTGGAGTTGGATTGGGTAGCTCCCGCTGATTCTGAATCCTATTGTTCTAGGATTCAGCTCAGTACATAACACCCTTAAACCCTGGAACCAGGAGAGCAGCTCCAGTGAGTCAACCTCAGCCAGTCCCTTTGGTGAAGGGTGGTGGCTCACTGGCAGAACATCTGTCCTGCATGCAGAAGGATCCCAGCATCTCCAGGTACTAGTAGCTCTGCAAAGGTCCTGCATGAAACCCTAGCGAGCCTCCACCACCCAGTGCAGTTACCAAAAATCATTTTTCAATAAATTGTACAATAATTGTACATTTGAATATCTATTTGCCATTATTCTGACTATGTTTCTGCTTTCAGAGCTAGTTATTACTTACATTATTACAAAAAACAGTAATAATTGAATGCAGTGACAATAATTTATGATAATAAAGAGTGGACACATAGTCCTACAGATACAACCGGCCCTTTGAGGGTGACCAAACTGCTGATGCGGCCCCCGATGAATTTGAGTTTGACACCCCTGTTTTATCATATTAAAATATATATTACTTGCTACATATTGGTAATGGGAGTGCAGGAAGCTGCTACTGAGTCAGGGCCATTGATCCATCAAGCTCAGTCTACAGTGACAGGCAGGGACTCACTCCCCAGGCTTTCTGACAGAGGACATTGCCAGTCATAACTGGAAATGCTATGAATTGAACCTGGGTTCTTATACATGCAAAGCAGGTACAGTACTCTGCTACTGAGCTATGACATTCCCCTTATAAATTTTCCTGTGCAGGCAGTTGATCCAGTGCAGGGCCGTCCCTAGGCCTGGGCTGGGTGGCGCAAGGCGCCAGGGCGCCTGGCCATCAGGGGCGGCGAACGTTGGTGTCTGCCTCCGCGGTTGAGCAACTTCAGGCAGCTCTCCGGAGGTGCGCGGGGAGCGCGAACCTGGGGCCGCCTCTGCCGTGCCTCTGTCTCATCTGTTGAGTGGCTTCAGGCCGCTCTCTAGAGGCGCGTGGGGAGCGCTGGCTGGGGCCGCCTGAACAGCTGAGAGGCGCAGCACGGCGGCCCCAGGCTCCCGCTCCCCGCGCGCCCCCGGAGAGCGGCCTGACACTGCTCAACAGCTGAGAGGCACGGAGGAGGCAGCCCCAGGCTCACGCTCCCCACGCGCCTCCGGAGCTTCGTGCGGGGATCAGGAGCCTGGGGCCTCCTCCTCCGCACCTCTCAATTTTTGAGCGGCTTCAGGCCGCTCTCTGGAGGCACGCAGGGAGCGCGAGCCTGGGGCTGCCTCCTCCGCGCCTCTCAGCTCCCCGCGTGCCCCTCCTGCCCGCCTCACTCACGGGGGGGGGGGCGCCGGAGGGATCTTGGCACCAGGGCACCAGATATGGTTAAGACGGCCCTGATCCAGTGCGTAGTAGGGGAGTACATTGACTGATCCTGTCTCCCTTCTAATTTTGTAACTCCCAATCCCCTCTGATGGTTGGATGTATAGGGGCATGATTCTGCATAGTGTCCAAAGAACACGTATAGGAAGAGCCTAGCAGGGCATGCTAGAGAGGTAGAGCTAGCAGGCATGAATCTTGTTACTCATGGTATGTTTGATCAGATGGCTATGTAAAGTAAAGGCAGTGCTGTCCCATATTAGGGCAAAACCAAAGTGTGCAAGCTTTTTAGTTCTCCAGAACTGTCCATAGCAAACAGAGGGTGGAAAGCAACATTGTGTTAAGACTATTGCCCTGTGCTAATGGAACAATCTCCCTTCTCCTTCTCCTGTCTGCTATCGGAGTTCTCCTGACCCCAAAGAGCCAATTTGTGGAGGTCATGATGGGGGGAGGAGAGGGGGGGAACCCCATTGTGCTAGTGGCACTCATTGTGCTGACTCCCAATAGCACAACTTTTTGATTGAAACTGACCGGAGAAATTGGGGGGGGGGAGAGAGAGAGAGAATGAGAGGAAAAATATTTTAGCTGATATTAAACCAGTGGAGTCTGCATATGATATTAGTTTTAAGGTGAAATGGGGGAGAACATAGCTGACATTCAAATAAGGCTGTTTAGGCACTGTGTAGGTTGCAACTTAGGCTTCCTGAGAAGGAGAATAATAACAATGACCAACTCTCCATCTCTGAAAACACAAGAACTGACTTTTACCCAGGCCTTCCTCGTCTTTAGGCAAAACGCATAGGTTTCTTAGTAGATGGAACCATTTTAACAAATAGCATTCACCATAAAAAAGAAGGGTCCCTAGTCTGTTAGATTTGCAGCAGTATATGGAAAGGGCATAGCTCCTGGGGTGAAGTACCGGTAGGTAGTTGGCTCTGCCGCCTGAACTCCCAGCTAGTATTTGATTCAGTCACACACACATGCACCCCACCTACAGCTTCTGTTTTGTATCTGGCTCCAGTTGGTGCACTGTAGAATTTTAATAACACAAAGTAATTATTACCAAAATGCTGTCATTTGTTAATGAGGGTTTCAATATTTTCCTATCTGTTCCTGAGTATTTGTTGACATTTTAAATAAAATTGGCACTTAAGATCCACGCTGTATTTATAATCAAAGCACTAATATTTAATTTTTGAAAGCAATTTACACTTTTCATGATATTTTTATGATATATGAATGCATTTACGGAACTCTGCATTGGTTTCTAATGTTTGCTGAAGATTTGTTTGCAGGCAGCCATTTATATTATTTTTGAGTGATTGACCTTAGAAGAATTTAACTGTCTGCTAAGATATGTTTGTACATGTGCCTGGCAAGAAAATTCGTCTAGCAGTAGACCTTTAGATCTTTGCACTGCTTTCAAATTTCAACAAATGTGTTTTGCTGTAGCAGAGAGTGAGTTTGTTGCATGGGCTGAACGAACTGTGGGGATTACCTAAAGGAACATAGTAATAAAAACAAAACTTGAAATATCGCATTACATTCTTTTGAAATAATAAAAGGGGTGTTAACAAGATTGATGCAAGCTGTAGCTGACAAAAGTTATCCATGGATTCCCTTACAAGTTATTAGCTGTATTCCCTTAGCAAAGGTTATACTGCTATAGCTTATCATAACATTAGCTTACATCTGAAGAAGTGTGCATCTGAAGAAGTGTGCATGCACACGAAAGCTCATACCAAAATAAAAACTTAGTTGGTCTTTAAGGTGCTACTGAAGGAATTGTTTGATTTTGTTTCGACTCAGACCAACACGGCTACCTACCTGTAACCATTAGCTTACATTGTACACTTTTTACCTGTCTGCAGCCTAGTTTCAGGCTTCCACAAAAGTTCAGTTGTAGGGAACTTATTAAAATCTTTACGGAGGAAACAAGTATTACAAAGCATTCAGATTTGGATTAAATTATTTAATGCAGTGTCATTAAAAAAATATATAGTATCAAATTCAGTCTGCCTCTGTGTTCATTGCTTTTGGACTACAAAGAACTAATGAGAAGTATTAAGAGATCTGTAGATCTCCTGCCAACCTAGCAGTTCGAAAGCACGTCAAAATGCAAGTAGATAAATAGGAACCGCTACAGCGGGAAGGTAAACGGCGTTTCCATGTGCTGCTCTGGTTTGCCAGAAGCGGCTTTGTCATGCTGGCCACATGACCTGGAAGCTATACGCCGGCTCCCTCGGCCAATAATGCGAGTTGAGCGCCGCAACCCCAGAGTCGGTCACGACTGGACCAAATGGTCAGGGGTCCCTTTACCTTTAGAGATATTTATGGCATAGTCTGGAAGGTAGTGGCTTGGTATAGTGGTTGATGTTAGTCTAGGACAGGAATCCCCAAACTGTGGCCCTCCAGATGTTTTGGCCCAGAACTCCCATGATCCCTAGCTAACAGGACCAGTGGTCAGGGATGATGGGAACTGTAGTCCAAAACATCTGGAGGGCCGAAGTTGGGGGGTGCCTGGTCTAGGACATGGGTAGGCAAACTAAGGCCCAGGGGCTGGATCCGGCCCAATCACCTTCTAAATCTGGCCTGCGGACGGTCCAGGAATCAGCGTGCTTTTACAAGAGTAGAATGTGTCTTTTTATTTAAAATGCATCTCTGGGTTATTTGTGGGGCATAGTCCGGCCCTCCACAATGTCTGAGGGACAGTGGACCGGCCCCCTGCTGCTAAGGTTTGCTGCATAGCTGCCAAGTTATCCCTTTTTTACAGGGATTTTCCCTTATGCTGAATAGGCTTCCTCGCGAGAAAAGGGAAAACTTGGCAGCTATGGTTTGCTGACCTCTGGTCTAGGACCTGTGAGGTCAGGCTTCAAATTCCTGGTCAGTCATGAAGCTCACTGTGTGACCTTAGGCCAGTCGCCAACTCTGTACCTCGCATATCTCATAGGGACACAGATATCTGTGGGGACACAGATAGCCATGCATACTGCTTTGAGCTCCTTGGAGGAAAGGTTGAACATTTGTACAGTTATAAATAAGAGTAAGAAAGGGCCGAAACTGCAAAACCAACATGAAAGGATTTTTTTTAAAAAAAAAAGTAATTTGGGTTAACACAGCTTGCTTCAGGATGTAACCAACATGTCTGCAGTAAATTATAGCTACTATGTAAAATAGGTTGCATTTGTGATACAGGCACTTTGTCAGGATAATTGACACCATTGTGTTCTCTGCTGCTGTTGCTAGACAGTTTTCCTGGACTAGTCCTCTGAGGGGCCAAGCTGGTGTTTGGCATGAATTTCCAACATGGTGCCATATAATCCCCTTCTACCACCACTTCAGTGCAGCATGGATCATTTTGGGTGCTCCCCAGACTCCCAGCCTTAAAAATGGTCTGGTGGGCTTTTCCTTGTTGTTGCTTTGGGAATGATTTTTTTTTTGTTGTTTCCCGAGGGTCAGGATTGCCTTGATGGTGTGATGTCAGGTTGTTTGCTGTTTTCACTTTGCCTTTTTCACCCTCCTTTTCATATAAGTTTTGCCCTGCTATTTTGTTTATCGTGGTGGTTTGTTGTTTGTCATGGCTTGTACAGTGCTGGCTGGGTTACTGGCTTTGAATTTGTTATAAAGACACTTGAATTTATATTTAGAAGCAGGGTGGGTGGGTCTGTTTCCCTGAAGGAATTAAATGGTTCAGTAAAGCATAGATTCTTTCCAACGCTTGGATATGTTTCATACTTGTTGTTGTTGTTTAGTCGTTTAGTCTTCGTGACCCCATGGACCATAGCACGCCAGGCACTCCTGTCTTCCACTGCCTCCCGCAGTTTGGTCAAACTCATGTTCGTAGCTTCGAGAACACTGTCCAACCATCTCGTCCTCTGTCGTCCCCTTCTCCTAGTGCCCTCAATCTTTCCCAACATCAGGGTCTTTTCCAAGGATTCTTCTCTTCTCATGAGGTGGCCAAAGTATTGGAGCCTCAGCTTCACGATCTGTCCTTCCAGGGAGCACTCAGGGCTGATTTCCTTAAGAATGGATAGGTTTGATCTTCTTGCAGTCCATGGGACTCTCAAGAGTCTCCTCCAGCACCACAATTCAAAAGCATCAATTCTTCGGCGATCAGCCTTCTTTATGGTCCAGCTCTCACTTCCATACATCACTACTGGGAAAACC
Organism: Zootoca vivipara; assembly: GCF_965207765.1. Taxonomy (NCBI): domain Eukaryota; kingdom Metazoa; phylum Chordata; class Lepidosauria; order Squamata; family Lacertidae; genus Zootoca; species Zootoca vivipara. The sequence goes on from NC_142593.1 coordinate 41,269,135, forward strand.
ATAGCTTTAACTATACGGACCTTTGTAGACAAGGTGATGTCTCTGCTTTTTAAGATGCTGTCTAGGTTTGTCATTGCTTTTCTCCCAAGAAGCAGGCGTCTTTTAATTTCGTGACTGCTGTCACCATCTGCAGTGATCAAGGAGCCCAAGAAAGTAAAATCTCTCACTGCCTCCATTTCTTCCCCTTCTATTTGCCAGGAGGTGATGGGACCAGTGGCCATGATCTTGGTTTTTTTGATGTTGAGCTTCAGACCATATTTTGCGCTCTCCTCTTTCACCCTCATTAAAAGGTTCTTTGATTCCTCCTCACTTTCTGCCATCAAGGTTGTGTCATCTGCATATCTGAGGTTGTTGATATTTCTTCCGGCAATCTTAATTCATTTTATACTTAATGTTTCTCTATTTTAGAGTAAGGACAATACACTGTTGTCTTCAAACACCGTGCATTAGATCCTTTGCACCCACACAATTTTTAGGTTGGGCAGGGAATCACAGGCTTGTTCTCCATTCTTAGCATCTTTTTAAAGCCACCCGGAGAACCTGGGCTGAATTATATTAGCGACCTATTTATATTACTTTTTAAAAAGACCTTCAGCTGATAAAGTTTGTCATTGGCTTAGTTTGGTGTATACTTCAATGCTTGCTTTGGAATTGTCCATTCTTTTGTTTTTAGTTTTATGCTAATATTTTTTCTGTTTTATATTCTGTTATTTGATTTGTTAGTCACTTTGAGTTTCTCTAGGAAATTAGACAGAATAGAAATTTTAAAAAGACTAAGACTATTGCCTTACTAGCAATTGGAGATCTCTGTGTCCTGAAGCAAGGCAGAAACAAGGAATCCCAATCCAGGCAGCTGGTGGTCTCGATCTCAGCCTGAGAATATTTTGTAGCATTTGTTTGTGTTAATATTTTAAATTGTAATCCACCTTGTGTGTTTGGCAGGAAAGCAGTATATATATAAGAACAATAAATAAATACATAAAATAATTACGTTGCAATTCTAACCCTACTTAGCTGAGAGTAAGCCCCATTGACTTCAGTAAGAGTTATTTCTGCAGTCTTGCATGGTAATCCACATTTGCCCAGATTTAAATTTTTTGCTATACCCAGAAAAGAGCATCTTAATTTAGAAATCATTTTGTTTTGTTTTCTGTTCACCTCTGCCCTGCAAAATAACAAATATGCTCTCTTTTACCATGTGATTCTGTTGTATTTTACTCTATATAATAATAATAATTGTTGGCAAATGATATATTTTACTAGAGATACCATTGCTCAGTACCAAACAGATCTTCCAGTTACTGTGCGGATTACCCCTGTTAGTTGTAAAATGTTTTGATCCTAGATTTCAACATACATCAATGAGGGAATAGAATTGCTTTAAATTATGGATGTTGTTGTGTCTGTTGCAAGAGATTTGAAATTCTTCCTGTTTATATAGCCATGGGCAATTTTAGCAATATGTTTTGTCACCTGTTTGTTCTCTTAAGGTGATCTGGAAAGTTGATGAAGATTTTTTATTTATTTTTTACTTTGAGGCCTTAACATCTTCAGAATAAATGTACATATTGTTAGTGACAGATTGCTAAATTTGGCTGTAGACACTTAGCTGTATTTCGTGCCAAAAGTAATCCAGATGTGCATAATTTATCCTGCTGCCATATGTGCACTGACATGTTTTTCTATAATTAACTGTCTGTTTTAGTATTGCTAAACAGTTAAATGTTTATCAAAAATCCTTTGGAGTAGTATTTTATTTAATGCCATGCAAAGTCTTGTATTCTAAATTGGATGGGGAAATATATCCATGTGAGAGTTTCCAGGAGACGGTTAAGAAAATGCTGAGCAAGCCCAGCAATAATGCCTGGTTGCTGCTTATCAACTTCAGTTTTTGTTTCTGTAGTCAACACCTTGTCCAACACATTTTATCTCTAATTGTAATTTCTTAGCAGAAAGGTAATACTGTTCAACCAGAACAAGCATGATAAAAAACACACCTATTTGCTCGCAGAATGTTGCTCATTACTTTTGAAGAACTAAATATTTCAAAACAAAATAAAAAAATTCCTTCCAGTAGCACCTTGTTGTTGTTGTTTAGTCGTGTCCGACTCTTCGTGACTCCATGGACCAGAGCACGCCAGGCACTCCTGTCTTCCACTGCCTCCCGCAGTTTGGTCAGACTCATGTTCGTAGCTTCAAGAACACTGTCTAACCATCTCATCCTCTGTCGTCCCCGTCTCCTTGTGCTCTCCATCTTTCCCAACATCAGGGTCTTTTCCAGGGAGTCTTCTCTTCTCATGAGGTGACCAAAGTATTGGAGCCTCAGCTTCAGGACCTATCCTTCCAGTGAGCACTCGGGGCTTAAGAATGGATAGGTTTGATCTTCTTGCAGTCCATGGGACTCTCAAGAGTCTCCTCCAGCACCATAATTCAAAAGCATCAATTCTTCCACGATCAGCCTTCTTTATGGTCCAGCTCTCACTTCCATACATCACTACTGGCAAGCACCTTAGAGACCCACTAAGTCTACGGTGCTACTGGAAGGAATTTTTAAATTTTGTTTCGACTACGTCAAACCAACACAGCTACCTACCTGTAACTAAATATTTCAAGCTACTACAGTTTGAATTAAGCAGCAAAAGGAAGCTTGCATAACTCTGAAATCTATTTGCATGGGATGAATTGTTTTATCTTGCGTAGTTAGTTGTACACCTGGTGCTTGCTCTCTCGTTGCCTTGATCATTTTATTATTTTCCAGATCATCACCAGCAATTAAGCAAAAGTCTGCCAGTCTGAAGAGCTGACACTTTGCCAGACATGTGTTAAAAGAAATTAGGCAGCAAATGGGAGGGCAGTGTGCAATCCTGAATAGATATTCCAAGCATGGTCTGTATTTGGACTTGAGTGCAGAACCCCAGGGTGACACTAGAGTTCCATTTGCAAAACAGAGGTGGCGGATCCTAACCTTAAAGATGCAAACAACTGTTTTTGAGTTTACTGGTGAGGACAGTGCTTCTTGGGAAAGGTGCCTTCTCTTTTGCCACCACTAACTAATGGCAAAATATAGGTGCATACCTGTGCTAGCAGTAGACCAATGGATCAAGTGCAGAGTAATGAATCAGCAGATCTCTGGAGCACTTGCTCCTCCCAGACAGTGAAAGTAACTTTGTCTCCTATTAATGATGATAGCTGGTGTGCACCAGTGTTGGCTTTCTTTGTTGTGCTTGCACCTGTCTGTGCTCGCATAGTCACAGGGGAGCTGTGGATTTAAGGGACATGCTTGGAATGTCAGCTGGGCTGGGCACCAGGCTAACAGGTGCTGGGCACAGAGCATTGACATACTCAGAAGTATCAACCAAAACATGTTAGATGAGAATCAAAGATATGAGGAATACATTGCACATCCAGGGTGAATACAAGGTAGGTTACACTTTTGGGTTATACTTGTACCCAGTGCGGTGCTAAGTAACCATCCCATCAGTGCAAGGATTTACACTTGTACAATGGGATTTCTCTCTCTCTCTCTCTCTCTCTCTCTCTCTCTCTCTCTCTCTCTCTCACACACACACACACACACACACACACACACACACACACACAGCTTGGCCATGTGTCCCCTAAATGTGCTTACCCTAGTTATTTATTTCCCATCCTTCACCCTAAGGTCCAAAGGCAGACTGTTGTTGTTTAGTCGTGTCCGACTCTTCGTGACCCCATGGACCAGAGCACGCCAGGCACTCCTGTCTTTAGGCAGACTACAGCATTAAAAACAACTTAAAACAAAAAAGGTGAATCGTAAAAGCTTACCAACCTTCCACAATTCCATACCTTCAAGATGTTACAGACAAATGATCAGGGCTGATGGGAGTTGTAGTCTGCAGGTTTTGGGCAGCACCTGGAAAGGGGAAGGCTAGTTTATAGATTAGGATCCTAGTTTGTATTTTCTAAAACAGGTGATGATGAGATTAGCCTGTGGCCATTTTATGTGATACAACGAATCCATCACACACATTTTATTTCATTGCCCATTCTATGCAAAAATATATGACAAATATTTGGCCCCCTTATTGAAGGAGGGGACCTATCACACTGACTCTTCCAGGGTGACCTATCGGTTGAATAATTGTAGGAATGACGTTGTGGAGAATGTGGCAAGACTTTTGAGTGACGCCATGTAATTATGTCACCATAGGTCCTATTAGCTACCTTTTTATCTTAGGATGTCTGGACAGTTTTAACCGAAAGTACCTCCTACTATGTTTCGTTACCTGTGTTGTGTTTCAATCCATGTATACAACATACTCTTACTATGCCAATAAAGGAGATTGATTGATGTGGTATAAACAAGTGGGGTATTGCAAGTTATTATAGGATATGGCACCAGGGCCTTAATCAGTGGCCCTAAATCAGGTACAAGTTATTCTCCTCTCCCCCCCCATTCAACTGTGCTAAAGCTTCTCCAGTCAACTGTGGACTTTTTGAACCCCAGCCAAATAGAAGAGATGCAGGAAGGCATACAACTTGGGCTTCAGCCTCAAGAGAATGGGTTATTGTACCGTAGTACTGTTGAAGCTAATCCATAAGACAGGGTGTAGCTGCTTTTTAAATTAACAGATAAGTATGCATGGTATATTAATCCTAGGGAATGCAAAAATTCACTCAAACCTGTCCTAGCTGGGCTTGCATCCTAACAGTATTATGAAGAAAGAAATATGGAATAGGCTAAATGCATTAATCCTAAAATGCTCATATAGTTGCCTTAGAAAGTCTCAGTGCATCCTTTAGGAGCCATAACTCATGACTTGTCCTTAACTGCAATGTTTATATTGCTAGGAGTCTGTGGATAAGATTTTGCAAAAATTTGACTTAGAGAACGAATGTTCACTTGGCTTTTTTAATTGTAGCGTTTTTCTGCCATGGCAGTAAAAACCTGGGTGAAACATCATCTTGAGCTGGTTTGCATGACAAGGTGTCAGGGATTGGCTGGATGATGAGGTGTGGTGGGAGGCACCACCCGGGAGACCCTCAGAGGAGGAAGGCTCAAAGCCCAGGGATTGGTGGTGGGACACTGAGGACAGATCAGAGGGAGACGTGTGGGATGCTTGAAGGGGCAACAGGATTTAGTGAGCAGGGAGAGCCTGCGACAGGAAGCAGTTCAGACTCAGAGGCTGAAGCAGGAGGCTCCAGAAGCAAACAGGGAACTTGCCTCTCCTACTGCGACAAGCTCCCCTCCCACCTTGTCTCCAAGGACATGGCCGAGTGGTGCGTAGGGCAGAACAAAAGAGATGCCCAGACACAGTTTGAGATTGCGTGGAAAACATCCGGCAGAAGAGGGGGTGGAAGGCAGGGACCGCCAATCTTGGCAACAGCTCCATAGGGCGATACCTACCGAGAGTGTTTCTGATTATATGTTCATTGCTTTGAATAAGAAGTTAACTTCACTGACAACTGGCTCTGCTTCTTCGGCTGACCTGCATCTGACTCCAGCCCTGACATATGATAAGCCAAACTCTGGGTTACGAAGACTGGATGAAGATGTGTGCTCACAGCCAGTTTGCTTCTTCCCTGTCCAGTTTATTCTTGTCCCAAGGTAAGCTAGGCTAGGGTTTGGCTTAGCATGTTGTGTGAATCAGGACTCCTGGTTAAGCTCTCTTCTCACTAACCAGGAGCTGTAGGCTAACCAGAGACAAGCTGCAAGTCCTGGTTCAAACGACATGCTAAGCAAAAGCTTGAGGAAGGCACATAGCTCAATGGTAGAGCATATGCTTTGAATGCAGAAGGTTCCAGAATCAATCCCTGACAATTCCAGGTAGAGGCCTATGCCCCAAACCCTGGAGAACCGCTGCAAAGTCAAAATAGACAGTACTAAACTAGATGGACTAATGGTCTGACTCAGTATATTTATGGGCACTGTCACATTTGTATTTTGTATTTGCTCACACATAGGCCCCTATTTCTGCATTAAGCTGCAATTTTTGCTAATCTGCATAAACATTTTCATTTTAATATGTGAACTTCAATAGAACAGTTAGAAAGGAAGAAAGCAGGCAGGGAACATAGTTCCATTCTGCACATTAGTCTGGTGATATGAATTAGTTTGTATGGGGAATCACAGAAATAAATTCCTCAAACAAACCTTTTTAAAGATACTGTAATTTGTCGTTGTTATTTCATATCTGAAAGTAGGATAAACTTATTCTAATGTTTGTGAAAACAGTTTAGATGATAAGATCGTTAGTTTTCATGCAACCCGCTGTTTCGAGATGTCATTTTGTCATGGGAAATGCAGTAAATTGGTTGAATATATTGTTTCTGTGACTCTATCTTGACTGGAAAAGGGTAGCAAGTTATGAAATAGTCTATGTTGCCTCCTTGTGTGAATATCCCTAACAAATTCTGCAAAAAGTGCCTTTTTTGGATTCATCAGCCTCAAAATCAGCAAAAACTTACAACATATGTTATAATAAGTCATGCATATAAATAAAATAGTGTTTCCGTAATGGAAAAAGGGGAAAATGTTAAGGTTCTTTTTGTCTCCTTACATGCTGAATAAATAAAGAACTGATATTTTAAATTAACAATTAGCTATTAATGCTGACTAAAGTGTTTAGAAAACAGGATCTCAGTTCTTCATATTTTATGCAGATTGTTTATAGCTGCATTAACATGGCAGTTTATTCCATTTTCATGACTTTTCCTTAACTGTTCTGCATTATATTTGAGCTTTCACACAATATAAAAGCAACTTTCGTAGCTCATATCTGTGTTATTTGCCTCCAGAAAAAAATCCATTTGCCAATAATGTGCTATATTCCACGATAGTTCTGGAAATGCCTTTTGCACCGTGCGAAATCTCAACTGTAATGTGGAAATTAACAGTTAGGGAAACTTTGTGAAAATGGAATAAACAGCCACGTGAATGCAGCCAAAGATTTTGATGGATAATTTGAGTGTTTCATGAACCATAGTTTTTATTGTTGCTCTCATAATTGGCCAATAACTTCCTATTTCATGATGTACTGATGTTAAGGCGGGAAGATTCATTAGTGTTATTCATCTAGTGTTTCATCGTGGAGCATTCTTATGAATGTAGGTAATTTGCAAAAAGCTGGTGGATGCTGAATTCTGCTAATCAGTGCATGTCAGTCTCAGAAGGACGCTTTGAATAAGTCATCTTCAATAGATGTAACTAAGCATTTACTTAGTGTCTAAGTCTTGATATTAATGACTTAGTCCTGTGACCCAAAGCAGGAGAGTTCATCAATGAGTCGATCCTAGAAGAGGCAGCAATTAAAAAACAACAACATCTCTAATCATTCTTCCATCCATATACTTGATAACAAATATACAGATGTACTACAATACAAATATCAGTCACTGGGACCTCAGTGCTTAATTATGGATTGTACAAGCAAGTTTACCAATTGCAGTAGGGTTTTGGCATGCCTAACTTTCTGTTTGTTGCACAGTCTCTTAACCTGCATTGTAATTATATTGCTCCAGTCCATTGTAGTCTTCATAATTTGCCCTGTGAAAATCTTTCAAGTCTCAAAGCTTCTATTTACACATGTAAGATCTTGTTAGCAGTACTTCCTTTGATTTTGTGTCGATTCATTTGCAGCATTTTAATGTTGCTTCTAGAAGAAGTATCAAATGCTTTCCTTGGAAGGGAGATTACCTCTTGAAATGAGTAGCAGTGCTAGACTTGTAAGGCAGAGTGCAGGAGGTCATTCCCAGGTGACAGAACAAATCCATAAATCACATTATAGCATCTGTCTTTAAAATGCTTTAAATCTATCTAATTAGTAACCATAACAAGCTACACCCTTTTGGAATGATCATCATACCAATAGGCAATTGCTAAATTCACAGAACAAGTGTAGGTTAACCTACAATGTCTGACGTGTCCAATTAAGTCATTCCTTTCTATCAAAATCCCACTTTCTTCTCTTCAGCATGCCAGTGTTAAGAGTTTTAAGCTTTAGAAACACCATGTTCATCTTTTAGGAGTTTGATGACCACCATTTAAGTCCTATTTAATAAGGCACAGGAAGAAATATCTGCTTCAAATCACCTGGGTGCATATGATGCTTCTACGCAAACTCTTTTACTTGTGTTTATATCTTATATTTTAATTTTAAGCAAAAAAGGGGCCACCGTAGATATTTGCAGCGATGAGGGATAAAAATGTATGGCAAAGAAGAACCATGGTGAGATTGGCCTGGGATAGCCAGCAAAGGTGTAAGCATTTTTTAAATGCAGTGGTTCCTCAAAGAGGAAGAAGTCTGAAGAACTTATATACTGTATATGTAGTCATAACTGAAATAATTGTTTTAGGTCATCTTTATTGCTCATATGAACTTAAATGATTAGTTATTCACACCTGTATTCTGTATGGACTGGCATGAGTGAGTGCTTCTGCTAATTTTAATATGAACATAGTGTTCAAATTCATCAATCTATCTTCAGATGCATATCAGGAAGAGTTAAGCCTTTTTGATATTAACGTAGCACCAGTTGGAAATAAACAGACTATGATTTCAGTGCTAGACATTGCCTTAAGGCAAAAGAAATTACACTGTCATGCGGAGGATATGTAGCTGCTGCTATTTTGGTGTTTCATTTCTTTGTTGTCACATAGTTGAAACTGATCCAGATGAGGAAGAAGTGGAAACTAACAAAAGATGATTACCTGCATGTGACTGGCTATAGGATTTTTTAGGGTGGGGGTTGGTGAGAGAGAAAGCAGTCCTGAAAGTTTGTTCTAAACACTTTCACTTTCCCTTGTACATTCTTTGGGGGCATAAGTTCTGAAGAATTAACAAATATTTCAGAATATGACACACACATATCAAGTTGTGAAAAAAGTTTTTGTTCTGACCTGCCTTCTCTCAAAAGTTTTGGCCACATGAAATGGTTAAGGTAAATTATAAGTAACATGTCATAGTGTGCACAGTGAATTGTCCCCAGGAAGTTGGTACATATTTACTGCGCCCTGTATCTCAGTTTAGGATTTACATTTTTCTGTGCTAAACTTGAAGCCTCAGAACTATCTCTGAAGTCAAAAGCACAACATTACAGTATTCAAATATTGAGGTTACAAAAGCTTGGAAGCCAGGTCTTGGAAAAAGTAAGTATTGCCAAATGCAACTGATAAAAAACACACCTGCTCCATGGCACCACAATCCAACATCTAGCCTTTGCAATGTAGAGTTTCTAGGAATGCCCCAAGATACATAATAGACACTGAACTAAGGATAATTACTGGCAATGTTAAAGCTAACATTACCAAATACATGGAAGTATTCAGAAAGTAAATTATATTTATCTTTAAAATTTATTATTTTATTGCATTCATCTTGCCAAGAAATGGTGTCATTGTTACTAATAAGGACAGTATTCCAAATGGCAAAGCTAATTGACAAATTTCCCCATTTGTTTGGCTGTTTACTCTTTAAAAGATAATATTGCTCCAACAGATGTTTTTGTTGGCTGACTGTAGTAGAAGGAAATAAATCACACAATGTATTTTTGCTGTTAATTAGGAAGTAGGGCCATAATGATTACATAAATAGATCATTACTTTGTTTACTCTGGCTCCTCTATACTTGGGACGGTGCAGAATAGTTCACATGATCCAGAACAATGGTGTCCCCCATCCTATATTTGTGCATCTGGTTCTTCTTGCCAAAGTGCAGAACCTTACATTTGTCCCTGTTGAAATTCATTTTGTTAGTTCATTTTGAATTCTGATTCTGTCTTCTGCAGCATTAGCTACCCCTCTCTGTTGTCATCTGCAAATTTGATGAGCATCTCCTCAGTTCCTTCATCCAAGTCATTTTTAAAGATGTTGAACAACAGCAGTCAGGACAGAACCCTGTGGCACCCCACTTGTCACTTTTTTCCAGGATGACAAGGAACCATTGGGTTCAGTCAATCAACTTACTACAAATCCACCCAACAGTTACCCCGTTCAACCCAGGCCCTGGATATTTGAATTCATTTAAAGTATCTAGGTGTTCCCTTACTACCTCTTTTCTTATATTGGGCTGCAGCTTCTTTCTTACGTCATTCTGTTATCACCAGGTTGGGCATCACTTTCCTTTTGGGTGAAGACAGAGACAAAGTAGATGTTGAGCAGTTCCACCTTTTCTCTGTCACCCAATAGCATTTCTTTGTCTTCCCCACGCAGAGGACCTACCACTTGCTTGTTCTTTCTCTTACTTCAGACACAGCCAAAGAAACTTTTTAATATTATTTTTAACCTACTTTGCAAGCCTGAGCTCATTCTGAGCTTAAGCCAGCCTGACTTCCCCCCTGCAACTGTTGACTACTTGTGTATACTCCTCTTGTATATATGTTTTTTAAATCACAAAATGACTGCAGCAATGGTATCTACAAATAATAATAATAATAATAATAATAATAATAATAATAATAATAATAATAATATATTATATTATTTATACCCCACCCATCTGGCTGGGTTTCCCCAGTCACTCTGGGCGGCTTCCAACAAAATATTAAAATACAATGGTCTGTTAAACATTAAAAGCTTCCCTAAACAAAGATCAGAGCTAGCTGTTTGATGCTTTTGCATACATAGCTTCGAGACTCCTTCGGGTAGTGATAAAGCGGGATATCAAATCCAAACTCCTCCTCTTCTACTGAGGAATAATTCCCATCAGTGAGCTGGGGTAGAAAGCTCTAGATCAGGCACCCCCAAACTTCGGCCCTCCAGTAGTTTTGGACTACAATTCCCATCACCCCTGACCACTGGTCCTGTTAGCTAGGGATCATGGGAGTTGTAGGCCAAAACATCCGGAGGGCCGCAGTTTGGGGGTGCCTGCTCTAGATGGTCACATAGTGGCAACCACTAGGAAGGGAATCTCCCTGCTGTACTGGTGGGTATCAATTGCTGTACCATGCAGGAATGACTTATTATACCCATAGCAAGATTTGCCAACACTGTTTAATATGGGAGATCTGTTTTTTGCTAGAATACTGTTATTTTAAGCATGGTATTGTTAATTAAATGAGTAAGTGTGTGATCATCTTTAATGGGGTTATCTAAGCAGTTTTCCTTTAGTGTTTGAAACTCTTGCTAGCACATAATGGAAGTCAAGCAAAACTTCAAAAGCTTTATTAACTAAAAACACAGCTGACCTCTATGTATGGTTTGACGCTTCATCTGTAAGAATGTGTACATTTACACAGCAGTTATTATTTACAACTTTTACCTGTGGCTATCTAAAGCTAAGTAATTTTAAATCTGCTAAAGTGGAGATGTGCATAGATGGTAGACGCTTATTAACACTGATATTTATGTATTTTCTCAGGGTGAAATAGGTGGTATAGCTATAGCATTTGCTCCAATTAGGCATTTAGAGTTGTCTTCTGTGGTATATGTGTATATATATGGACTTCACTACATAGGGTAAAAAGGATAAATACGAGAGATCTTTTCTTTACTCACACCTGTCAATGCTGGACTCTAATGTGTGGTGGGAAATTGAAAGGCATATTTCATAGGTCCATGGAATCCACTTGAAAGGCATATTTCATAGGTCCAGGGAATCCAGCCTTCTCAAACCTTACTCTTTGGAGATGTTTTGACTAGAAGTGCTTTTAGCTTTAGCCGGTACGGCCAATAGTCAGGGGTGATGCAAGTTGTGACTCAAAACATCTTGGGTGCACCTTCTTGGGGAAGGCTGCACTAGGCTGTGCATGGTCATGATGCTAATTTGACCTTGAGTGATCTTTCAAGGGCAGGTGTGGTGGGGACACTCTTTTCATCTGTGCCTCGGTGCAGAGAGATTTCTATGTCTTTACGTCTGTGCCTTGTTTGGTTTTTCTCTAGTTCTGCTGTGATTTCAGGTAATTGATTCTTGTTCTTGAGCATTTTTGTTTGCTCCCTGATAATGAAAAGTGCTAAACTGTTTCAAATGATAAAGATAGGAAAAGATGCAAACATGTCAGTTATTTGTTTGATTGCAATTGTTGATGTCATTGCACCAGAGTACATTAGCTGTACCCTGCTAGTTAGCCTATTTTAAAGTGTTGTGGTGCCACACAGGCATCAATAGAGTTGCTATGATAGTATTTCAGTTGCTGTTTTGATGTTTATTTATAGAGCTGAGATGCTTTTATATGTTGATGGAAGAATTTTAGCATGCTTTAAAGTTATGCCATTAAAATACTGTGAAATATTATGGAAGTGTACCCATAGTTTCCTCATTAGAGGTTACAAGGAAAATATTTTCCCTCCTTGGTCAATTATATATTTATTTTTACTTGGCCTAAATAATAAGGGTGGAGTAATTTAAAACCAGGCAATGGGAAGTTAGTAACCTGAGAGTTTTTAGGATGCAGGGCAGAAACGTTTTTTTTTATAGTTGTTGCTTTCAACAGATATTTGTACTAAATTCTTACAACTTCTGTTAAATTTTATTTATATACTGTATTTTAAATGCTGTGTTAATTGAAAAAAAATGTAAATCTTAATACTGATTTTTTTTTTGGTCTTCTGAAGTAATGCATTATTTAAGAGCTGCAGTTTAGTTTTAAGATCAGTGTGTGTTTGTGCTCAGTGAAGTTGAGTGACAAAGGCAGTGCATATGTATAGAGATGGAATTAGAGAAAAAGAACAACACTGCTTGAAATGCATAAGGGGCTTCTTGGGTAAGCCATTTGGAGCTCTAGTTTTCTTTTGTCCTTATTACTTGCTGTTGCAAAAATATCCTTAGAGGTTTCTTTGTCCTGGTATATTATCCATATTTGTGCCATGTAGGGTGATGAGTTGTACCAGGATAGTATTTAGGTCTTTCTTGCTTAAGGTTCTTTCGTTTCCTATTTGTTCAGACACTGATCAAACTAAATGAAAAATTCAGTACTTCTTCAGAACAATTAAAGCCAGTGCTTTTTTCCCTAAAAATGTTTAGGGGTACTCTCGTTTTGACTCAAGGAAAACCACCATTTTATAGTTCAAATCAGGAAAAATAAATACAGTAGAAGTACAAAGATTCACAAAGTGTTTAGGGGTATGTGTACCCCTGCATCCTCCCCCCCCCCAGAAAAAAAGCACTGATTAAAGCCTTGCCATTGCAGTGCATCTTGGAGTAGGTTACAGAACCCCCTTTTTTGGAAAAAGAAGAAGAGTAAACTGGTTAAGGAAGGATACTAGAACAAAATTAAGATATAACAAATTGAGGTGTGGTTGTGGGTGTTTTCTTTTATTTATTTTTTAAAATAATTTTTATTGATTTTACAGAATAAGACATAAAAAACACATATCAAATTTATTTTTCTTTTCTTTTTCTCTGTTTTCTTTTAGCCTAAAACTATCTCTGGATTGATGGAAGATGTAATGGCATAAAATCTGTGCTATATTTCTAGAATAATAACATATCTCTAGCTAAATTGTCCTAGAGTGAAAAATGCCCAAGTAAATCAGTTTGTCTCTGCCTAGAGTTATGGGTAACTTGTATTAATTTACCAACTATTTCATATTCGAAAACCTATGACTGTGTGATGATTTGAAGGAAGAGCCTGAAACCAAAGAATGTGGAAGTTCTGTCTTGTCCTAATATAACCCACTAATGTGATGGGTGTGGTTGGAAAAATGTGAGCAATCAGTTGTAAGTTGAATCAGTGCCCATCCTAGCTGGTGAAAATCAGCCAGGAGGATCTGAGACTGTTATCCAGTATGTTCGTTTGTTCAACATTTGTTCAAAGTTGCATTTGTCAAGACTTTCCTAAAAAAATAAAATGATTTTTGTATTACTTTTATGACCAGTTTAAAACCATCCTGTCTTCTCCAGTCTTTCTGTTTTCTGTAATGTGAGAAAAGGCACACATTTTGTAGTGTGACTCAGCTGATACCATTCTAGCTATAGACATCTGTATGGTGCTGGGATGTCACTTATATCATTGGCTGACTAAGCCTTTTAGAATCATAGAATTGTAGAGTTGGAAGGGATCCCAAGGGTCATCTAGTCCAATCCCCTGCAATGCAGGAATCTCAACTAAAGCATCCATGACAGATGGCCATCCAACCTCTGCTTAAAAACATTCAAATTATGGAGAACCCACCACCTTCCGAGGAAGGCCGTTCCACTGTTGAACAGCACTTACTGTCAGAAAACAAGGTTGTTCCTTTTCCATGTGACAGTCCTTTAGATCAGCGTCCCCAAACTACGGCCCCCGGGCCGGATGCGGCCCAATCGGCCTTCCAATCCGGCCCGCGACGACCCCCGCCGCCCGCTGCCGCCGCCCGCTATCACGGCGCGCGGCGCAGCGACGATCTAAAAAATCAGCAAAAAATCGCCGAAAATCCTTTGTGCGCATGCGTATGGGCCTCTCCCGACCCGGAAGAGGTCATTTCTGGTGCACTTCCGGGTCGGGGGAGGCCCATACGCATGCGCACAAGCGATTTTCGGCGATTTTTTCCCCGCCCGTGTGCGTGTGCGCATGCGCACGGGCGCGCACTCCCCCGCCCTCCGGCCCGATGCGCGCGCACTCCCCCGCCCTCCGGCCCGCCGCACGGTAAGTCTGGGGACCCCTGCTTTAGATGGTGGCTATATGTTGTTTGTTTCCAACACCACTGCCCCAAACTGAGACATCAGAACAGCAAACTTCCTTTTAAAGCTCTACTGATGATTTTGACACGATGATGATTGAATGCCATAATTTATCAGTTTGAGCTGAATTTGGCATGGCTACACTGTGTTCAGCACATGCATTAACTGTGCTAGAGCAGGCATCCCCAAACTTCGGCCCTCCAGATGTTTTGGACTACAATTCCCATCTTCCCTGACCACTGGTCCTGTTAGCTAGGGATCATGGGAGTTGTAGGCCAAAACATCTGGAGGGCCGCAGTTTGGGGATGCCTGTGCTAGAGTGTCTTGGCTATAGAAGTAGGTATGAGCTGAGTTGCAGACTGACTACATACTAAACCAAGTGCACAGACACATAATGGACTCTGCTTCAGGCTCTGTATACAGTTCCATCATCACCTGCTGGGAATATTTCTGTTTCACCAATTATCTCCATATGGATACTGTAAGGGAGAGGGCTTATAGAGAACCCCCCCCTCATCCGAAGCAGCCAGTCTCCCAGCAGTCATGAGAGCGAAGGGTCTGATGGAGGGAGTCAGGAAATGGAGAGGGAGTGCCAGGGCTCTGGCAACATCCAAGAGCCCCTGCTCCATAGGCAGGAAGAGAGGGAGGCGGAAAGAGAGGACAGGAATCGGTCAGACAGAAGACCCGTCCCCCCCGACGCCGGAATTGAGGAGGAGGAGGAAAGGGAGGCGCTTCTCAGTTCCGAGGCTTTTATGTTGGTTCAGAACGTGGAGGGGGGCAGTGCAGGAATCTGACTCGAGCGGGTAGACATGGAATCAGCAGTTCGTTACACTGTAAATAATGTGCACCAATAAAAACGTCTGAAAGACAAGCATGTGGAAGGTCGTTACTCAAGAGTAGTCACTACAACCTTGACAGATACCCTATATGAACTATGATATATGAACTCCAACTTATGACTGTGGACATTGCATTTATGTTGGACTAAGTCCTTTTTGATACTTTGCAACATGTGGTTGTGCTATTTATGTTATTTTACATTGTCTTTATAAATTCTTGAATGACTTGTTACAGCAGCCGGTTACGCCTGACTTCATTAAAGGCAAAATTCCTCTTGAACATTTCTTATAGGTTGTTTAGTTGAACCTTTTAGTCACCATGTTTTAGTTACTACGTGAGCTACAATATTGTTACAGACATATAGTCAACAAGTCCATGAACAATTCCATATAATAAGATGACCCGAAACACTCGAGTACTGACAATAGGATAATGACCACAACTGTTCTGCAGATCTAGCTTGGAAGCATGTCAGTGCCTATTAGAGCTATCACAAGCACCGTCTTGGTGTTATCTATTTGCCTCAACAGAATGACATACTAAATAGTAGAACAGAGATTTGCCAACTCTAGGGCATGTACTCTCATGATTTATTTCAAAACATACCTTTAATTCCTAAAATCTGATTAATTTCATACCAGAGTTGTTTTAATATATTTTTCTGCTTTCAATAACTAATAAATGCATTTGGACCTCTCAGGATATCTCAGAAAATGTTAATCTGACCGGAGAGGTTTGGGCCAAAAATAATATAAGGATATGCCTTTAGGAAGCAGAACTTGATTGCAAAAGTACTCTTTCACACTTGTGATTCCCAGCTACTGGTATTCAGGCACATACTGCCTCCAACAGTTAAAACAAAGCACAGTCCTTTTGACTAGTAGCCATTGATAGCCTTGTCCTCCGTGAAGTTGTCCAATCCTCTTTTAAAGCCATCCAAGTCAGTGACCATCACTGCCTCTTATAGGAGTGGATTGCTTAGTTTAACTGTCCGCTTTTGTCTGCCCTGAATTTTCAACATTTTCAACAGCTTCACTGGGTGTTCCTGAGTTCTACTGTTCTACTGTTAGGTGAAATGGAGAAAAGCCAGTGTGGTGTAGTGGTTAAGAGTGGTAGACTCGTAATCTGGGGAACTGGGTTCGCGTCTCCGCTCCTCCACATGCAGCTGCTGGGTGACCTTGGGCTAGTCACACTTCTTTGAAGTCTCTCAGCCCCACTCACCTCACAGGGTGTTTGTTGTGGGGGAGGAAGGGAAAGGAGAATGTTAGCCGCTTTGAGACTCCTTCGGGTAGTGATAAAGCGGGGTATCAAATCCAAACTCTTCTTCTTCTTCTCCACTTTCTCCACACGATGCATAATTTCATACACCTTTCTCACAATTTTATAAACCTCAATAATTGGTATTACATGTGATATAATTATGCAAGATGCTGTTAACGACATTAAAGTCTTCAAAAACCTAATAGGAAACTTGTTTTTCCCCCTCCACGACAATGTAGATCATGTTGCTTTTAATATTCAATTCTTTGTTTATCATGTAGTGATACAATGATTGTACACTGAATGGTAGTCTTAATAGATCAAGCTAAACATAATTAATTCCCCCTTGGCAAATACCATGTTCTGTAAGGAATTTTTTTTTATCATGTTCTATAGTTGAGCTAAGTGCATACTGTTTATAGAGCCTCAGGGATTTCACCTGAATTTCATTGGGGAAGTTTAAGTAATATACAGATGAATCTGCTATTCAGAAGGGCATCAAGACAAGATGGATGTAGAAGGTTTTTCTCTCTCTCCTATGTGTGTTTGAACCATATTCTTCAGTTTTTCTGTATAGTATTAACTTGTTTCCAACACCACTTGTTTGTAAATAGCCAACACTAAAAAAATTAGAATTAAAGAAAGTATGAAGTATGCCAAAAGCTGTGTCCTTCTAACAAACCAAATGGATTTAAAAACTTTAAAAAAGAAAGATGCCTAGTAAAGATTAAATCAGTAGTTTAATTATCTTTTAATTTACGTTTCTTAATAATTCTTCATGGTCTCTTTGAACTCCCACACAGGATTCTGCACCCATAGAATTCTCTGACTGGAAATAATTGTTAGGGAGAATGGGATTTGCAATTTTTATGGCTCCTGATTCCATTTGGGAGGCAAAGGAACTGATATATCCTGTGTTCCCTAGTAGGAAACGATGTTCCTATTCATGCTCAGAAGTGTTTCAGTTAAAAATAACATTCCTGTTTCCCTCCATCCCTTATTCTTCTAACAAAATATGAAATGAAATGAAATTCCCTTGTGTCCTTTCAATATATTTGTAATGGTAGTTAGTAATTTATTTAGAGGTGTGTGCTTTTCATTCTTTTACTGACTCATTCTTGGTCAGCACAGGGTCTTTTTTCCTGTGGTGCATTCAAGCACCTTGGGACTGAAGGGGTGACAGGTCCTCCACTGAGTGAGAACAGCATTTTCCTGACACAAGTCTTTTCATCAGTCCTTCTCCCTGTTTTCTCAGCTGATCCTTTGTACTTTGGGGGGAAGGCTCGGTGACGTGCTGTAGTCTTTTCGATGGGTCCCACAACACCTATTAAATAGAACCATCATTTCCATTTAGGCTGCACTCCTTCCTCCTGTCCTCCATCATTAATTGCTGTTAGTTTTTGGGTGCAGGATCACAAGGTCGGCGGTTCGAATCCACACAATGGGGTGAGCTCCCATTGCTCTGTCCCAGCTCCTGCCAGCCTAGCAGTTCGAAAGCATACCAGCACGAGTAGATAAATAGGTGCCGCTGCAATGGGAAGGTAAACAGCGTTTTCATGCGCTCTGGCTTCTGTTGCGGTGTCCTGTTGTGCCAGAAGCGGTTTAGTCATGCTGGCCACATGACCCAGAAAGCTGTCTGTGGACAAACACCAGTTCCCTTGGTCTGAAGTCCATAGTCACCTTTGCCTGGACTTAACTGTTTAGTGGTCCTTTACCCCCCCGTTTTTTTTTTACCTTAGGTGGCTATTTAGATGCTAGCAGCTGCAGTAGCTGTCTTACTTTTGATGGTAATTGCCATTTTTTGCCCCTTTTATGTTAGCAACTTCATCTGAGGTGTTCAGAATTCACTTTCTCCACACTGTGAATCCATATGGCCAAAATGTACTTTTTACTTTCCTGTCAAAGAGTTGCTATCTTATTAGTGACTTCAACTTGATGAACTATTTCTTGCAGTGTCATCTTAAAGTGCATGTATTTGTTAAGCCAGATGGCAAAGCTTCTTTCTAGTGCTATTCGAGCTAACATGTACATTGTTTGAACCTTAGGCTTCTTGTGACTTGCATCTCCTTTCCTCAGGAAAGCCTTTCTGGTTGCTATTGTTACTGCATGGCGTGCAAGTGGATTCTGTGACATCCTCCATCACATCACTCTCAGGATCTATGCTGCCTTTGCCGTGATCTTTAGGCAATTAACAAGTTAAAATATCAAACCAGGAAATATGTACTTAGCTCCTCCCCCTCCTTACTGGAATCAGTTTTTATTTTATTTTGTCTATCTTCAAAATGGCCATGTGAAACTCCTGACTTCTTTGTCTTAGTTGTTTCAGGCTCATGCATTATTTCCGTACTTTGCCATTCCTGTTTCAATCTTTTTTATTTACCGTATTTTTTGCTCCATAAGACGCACCTGACCATAAGACATACCTAGTTTTTAGCTCAAAGTTGTTGAGCTTACTTTGCAAAGGGGGGAAAAAATCCTGTTTTTATGGGGTTCAACTCACAGTTTTGCAGCTTCTTTAGGAAAGGAAAGGGAGCCGTTTCTACAGATTCCAGACAGATAATCTAATCAGCCAGTCACATGTCGCTGGGGAAACAAACAGCCTCCATCTGCAGAACATTCAACAATGGAAGCCTGGGCAAGGGGGCGGAGCCAGAAAGGGAGCCAGTGATTGACCACACATTCACTCCATAAGATGCACAGACATTTCCCCTTACTTTTAAGGAGGAAAAAAGTGTGTCTTATGGAGCGAAAAATACGGCATTTGTCAAAACTGCTCCAGTTGGTTCCCCTTTACAAACATCTAACATTCATGCCAAAAGTGCTATCTCATTTTCACTGCCAGCAGGAACTGATTCTCCCTTCCTTTTGCCCTTCTCTTGTTCTTCCATGGGACAAGGTGTGGTACTCTCTGGATGTCTGTAGAGAACTGAAGAGCTACATTCCATGGGAAAAATACGTGTTGAGCAAGAACAAAGTACCATGAATGCGAACTCTTCTAAAAAGTTAAACGGGAAGAGAGGTGCATATAGGATTATCACCAGCACACAGCGCCACAAGTTTATGGTGAATTTTCTGGTCAGCATATGATGTGATGATAAAATGGAGAGAGGAGATCCATGTACGCCAGCTTGAGCTCTTTGGAGGAAAGGTGGGATATAAATGTAATAATAAATTCAGGGCTTTTCTTATAGAGTAGAATTTTAAATTGTAGCAGTATTACTCTGGATCATGATTGTTAGGGAAAACCCCATGTGAGAATTATTATATATTCATATCCCCAGCCTTCAAAGCTTATTTGTTCAATTATGTACACTACATACACCTTGCTTCTTGTCCCTCTCTATTGTAAGTAATATTTATTTGGAAGCCAAGAACAGGTATTCCCTTTATTTCTATTCTGTTCATGTTAACCCAAAAGTCAAATGATGGTCAAAACCTAAAACATGGTAAAATAGTATTTTGTGCCACAGAGCTTTTGGGTTGTTTATGGTCCAAATCTACAACAGTTCACAGTAAAATTTCCCACTGAGAAACCTTGCCAGCTCTTCAGCTGCCATTTTCTCCACATCACTGTAAAGGTAAAGGTAAAGGTAAAGGGACCCCTGACCGTTAAGTACAGTAGTGGACGACTCTGGGTTGCGTTGTTCATCTTGCTTTCGTGGCCGAGGGAGCCAGCGTACAGCTTCCAGGTCATGTGGCCAGCATGACAAAGCCGCTTCTGGTGAACTAGAGCAGCGCACGGAAACGCCGTTTACCTTCCCGCTGGAGCAGTACCTATATACCGTATCTATTTGCACTTTGACGTGCTTTTGAACTGCTAGGTTGGCAGGAACAGGGAGCAAGCAACAGGAGCTCACCCCATTGCAGGGATTCAAACCGCCGACCTTCTGTTCGGCAAGCCCTAGGCTCTGTGGTTTAGACCACAGCGCCACCCGTGTCCCTTCTCACATCACTACTACTATGAAAAAGGGAGATTGGCTATCACAATGAATTTTGTTGCTCATTCTAATGATATCTTAAATGAAGTCCCACTCTGTTGCACTGTTGTATGATTGCTTGGTGGCATTTAGCTAAACATTAAAAAAAATGGATTTGAGAAAAGTAGGTTGCAATGCTTTGTGAAGAAAGTGTTGAGATTCAGTGGACAGCTGCTACAATGAGCCATGTAATGATATTGTTGTTGACAATATCGAGAGACAATGGAGTACACCTCTGGGATGAAGTCAAATGTTAGCAGCACCAAAGTGATGTCTCTGGGATACAAGCTGTGTGTATGGAGGTCCTGAGCTGCCTAGACAACAAGACCCTCTCTCTTGGTCTTAATGATGTGATTCAAGGGAAAGCAGAGCAATACGTTTGGCACTAGCTTGGCTGCAGGAGTTGCCAGGAAGAGGCATACAAAATTCTATCCAACCATCTTAGGGGCTCCTGATTTGTATAGGGTCTACTCTTTAGCCTTTTCCTATTCCAAAGGTGTCCCGCAAGGCAGATGGTATGGATTTTTCCTTGGGGTTTACTCCCAAAGCCTTTCTTATAATTTAGTATAGCCAGAAGGCAGCAGAGGTTTAGGATCCGAGATTTCCTTCCCTTAGATGGGCTACCTTCCTAGGTTGATGAGTTTCTTCTGCCTTGCCATGTTCTTGATTAATTTGTGGTTCTTTAGAACTTTGCTTGGAGTGTTGCAATCTGCTATAACCCTTAATTAAGTCATACTTTGAAATCTCTTTGTTAGTACAATATATTTTTTCAACTCCTACTATTTCAGGAAACTGCATTTAACTGTATGTTTTAGCGATAAGACACAAGTGGCTAATAGTGACCAAAGCTTTTAAAGAACAAAGAGTTCAATAAAGCCAAAATAGGCAAGAAACCGATCTCCTTCCTCAGCTAGTTTAGTCTACGTGTAGTATTGGAGTGTGTGTCGTTTATAGTCAAAACAGTACATGAAGCTATAATGACTTTAATACCTCTTCGGTTCCCCTCTTTTCTTTTTCTTTTTTGAGGAACCTTTTGCTTAGCTGTGTTGGTTACATATAACTTCAGGAACATGGGGTTAGACTTTACGGTTTGTTTAGCTATGAAGGGATGACAGACTTGTGCGGGGGATGGGATGGTAAAGGGAGCTTACTTTTGGAATGTAAATACATGTAGAGCTCGTCTTCTTTTGTTTAGCATCTCTTTAAACTAAGACAAAAAGATCAGTGCATGAATGAATAGCAGCATGGTGAAATACCTAAATGTTTGAGTTAAAATTTTTGGATGTTTGAAATCCTATTTGGATCCTTTTCCCAGATCGTAGTGCATTCATATGCACTCAGCAGGAAACTTCATGGAGATACACATTTGAGCAGAAGGTCTTTGGCGGTGTCTTTTTCTTAACTTGTGTCTTTTCTTCTTTTGAAGAAAGTAATGGCTTAAGTCTGACTGAAGAACAATCTTTTTTTTTTTTTGTACATTCCTTATAAGGATTTACTTATGGTTCACAGATTTTTTTTTATCCGCCATCTATGTCTGCAGTCCTTTGGATTTTAAATAGTATATGGCCTACTGCAAACAAGAGGAAATGCCAAATTAAAGATTTAATGGCATATTGCTCAATGATAAAAGGTGACAAATTATAAAGCAGCCTGTTAAATTAAAGCTGATCGAACACAATTAAAAAAATTTTATCAGGATTTGTTGTGCACATGAAAAATGGGGGAGGGGGGGAATTGGTGAAGTGGCCAAATTTTGAAATTAATCTAAGCATTAGGTTGATAAATAAATTAATATTTGTTGATAGATGTTCTTGGGCATCATATATTCCAGGGTTCAGATAAGCTGAAAATTTTGGAGCACATGCATAACTTTGAAGCACACTAATAATCTTGAATAAGTTTGGTATTGGCTTCTAGCAACAGACATATCTTTTGTTCCTGTGAAGCCAGTGGCTGGGGAGACATTAGCCTTTACAAATGATTAGGCACCAAGTCTAAAGAAAATGCAAGTCTCTTAACCTCTCTCCACTCATTTGCCTTAGTTACACTTTTCACCCCCACTACCCAGCTTAATTTACAAGGCAGTGAGCAGATTTGTCTATCTTTTATTTTGTCATTGTATGCTTTACTTTTAGGGGACATAAAAGAAAATGACTGAAAAGAAAAAAGGAATATTTTTGTTCATACAGATTTTTCTTCTTCTTCATGTGTATGTCTAATATTCATTGTCCCTTATATTGAAGTAGAGGGATGGAAGGCTGAGTCAAAATCAAATCAATGCTAATAATATACAATGCAGGCAGTACCTCCATTTTGCGTGTGTGTGTGTGTTTTAAGTTCATCTTCCACATGTGTTATTTATTTACCTTTATTCAGGGAAAATATAATATTGTGCTTTTAGTCCCTAGCATTATTTTAATGTTGCTAGAAAAAAAAACATGGTTTACTGGCATTTTATAGAGGGTGATTTGGATGTTACCAAAGGAGCCCAGGAGCCCTTCCATCAAGGAAAGGGAACCTTTGGATACAACCCTATATACATTAGGACAGGGGTCAGCAAACTTGGTTTCATATTTTTGTTGGAAGCATAGTTGTTGATAGATCCATCTTATGATCTTTGGCTGTTATTGATATAAGATGGACAACATCACTTTTCTAAGATGAGTGTTCATGTATTATCTTCATAAAGGTGAAGGTAAAGGGACCCCTGACCATTAGATCTAGTCGTGACCAACTCTGGGGTTGCGCGCTCATCTCGCATTATTGGCCGAGGGAGCCGGCGTATAGCTTCCAGGTCATGTGGCCAGCATGACCAAGCTGCTTCTGGCAAACCAGAGCAGCACATGGAAACGCCGCTTACCTTCCTGCTGTAGTGGTTCCTATTTATCTACTTGCATTTTTGACGTGCTTTCGAACTGCTAGGTTGGCAGGAGCTGGGACCAAGCAACGGGAGCTCACCCCGTCACAGGGATTCGAACCGACAACCTTCTGATCAGCAAGCCCTAGGCTCAGTGGTTTAACCCACAGTGCCACCTGGGTCCCTATTATCTTCATAGAGTGCAACAATAATTGCATTCAGGTGCATTCAGTTTAGATGCTCACAGTAGAATTATGAGATGTTGGCTTAAAGTGTTTGTATTGTCTAGAAGAGATTGTTCAAGATCACCTGATGTCTCAAGGGAAACCTGTGTATACTATCCTAATATGCTTCTAACTTGAGAGAAGACTCGGTTACAAACAATTTTTAAATTTTTCATGTCCTCTGTAAGATTAGCTAAATTTATCCTTTAAGACTCTCATATTATGCACTCTCAAAATGATGTTACAACAGTAGTTACTGGAGAAACATGACACTTTTGAAATGTGGGCAGCTTGTTAAACTTTCTGTTATCTTTAGTCCTATTCAGGTCTTTGTTTCCAAGCATGTGAAGAGGCCAGCACAGGAACACATGGGGTTACCCACAGCCCTTCAAAACATACAGTTTGGCAACATCCACTAGCTCACACTTAATTGGCCCAGTCTGAAGAGAGTTCAACTTGCATTGGGTTTCCTCCAAGGGGTGGGGGTAGTCTCACAGGTTTCAGCTGGCCTCTTCCTGTATTGGGTACCCATGGGTAAAGGTAAAGGGACCCCTGCCCCAGTTGTGACCGACTCTGGGGTTGCGGCGCTCATCTCGCTTTATTGGCCGAGGGAGCCGGCGTACAGCTTCCAGGTCATGTGGCCAGCATGACTAAGCTGCTTCTAGTGAACCAGAGTAGTGCACGGAAACGCCATTTACCTTACCTATTTATCTACTTGCACTTTGACGTGCTTTCGAACTGGGTACTGAACCCCTAAAACAGGACTGTTGTTGTTACCTAATGTGTTCTTTTTTTAGGCCAGCATCTTCTGGTAAGACTGCACATGAGCACCTAAGGACATACTAAACACAGTGTCTTTCACACCAATAACAACAGTGGAAATGGCTTTTTAAAAAGTACATTTCAGGCATGGGGAGATGATCTGATTTAATTCTTTACTCCCTGCTGTAGTCCTGATCTGGATGAAGCCTTTGCATTTGTTGTTTGTACTGGAAGAAAGCTCCAATGGGATCTCCCCTACCCAATGTAAATAGCAAAAGTGGGGACTGAACCTGAATTGGGGCCAGAGTGGGAACGAAGCCTTAAAGCCCCCCCTACCTACCAAGCCTGAGTCCTGATCCAGATCAGGACCTTGCACCTGCAATTTAGTTTTTAAAAGCCATTCATGCTTGCTAATTGTGCAAATAGCACCACATCTGGTTTTAACCTTAGCTTCACAGGGCTTCATTGACTGACAAATATTTGGATTTGTGTTAAGCACCGGCAGCTGGTGCCCAGTAGACCTGCTGGGGCTGCTAGGATGTCACAGGGGCATGGCCAAGGAGGTCATGGGGTCATGGTCAAGTTCTGCTTTTCTCCCCACCAAGCTCATCAAGCAGCCACACAGGTTTACGGTAGCAGCAAGTTCCACACGTTTCTCCAGTATTCCATTGGTGTGGAAACTCAAACCCTTCACCCAGAGTAGTTTATTCAGATGTTAACACTGGAACAATGAGGTCAGTGTGAAAAAGACTTGCACCAACTTTTTCTGGCATGTCTGATGACACCTAAAGACAACTTTGGGATGCCGTTTGATTTTGTCAGGTATGCCAAACATCTACAAAATCCTTCTCTGTGCTTTGTGGCCAAATTTGCATGCATTTTCTACTCTACGGTAGGTCCAGCAGGGCAGCAGGGGCTTTCCTATTTTGTTTTAGGAGAAAGGGGAATTTTCTGTGCAGACATAGTGGGAATTCCCTATCAGGTACTGGACTGAGGAACAAATGTAGCCTTGGTAATGTCCTACAGAAATAGTTTAGTTGAGATTCATGAAATGGAGATCAGAGAACAAGTGCTGGAATTTGACTCATTAAACATTTCCCTTCTTTAATACAAACTATTTTTATGTAATAGGTTGTTACAAAATTCCCAGCTGGTACTGATATTCTGCTTAACAATTTTTTAAAATAATAATTTTATTCTAAGTGAAGCCCTGGTCAGTGAAGAAACAATGGGATACCTTCCAATAAATGTATTTACTACTATTTTGTTACATCAAAATTCCATAAGGAAAATGTCTCTGCAGGGTTGCTGCAGTTTGCCAAAACAAAGAAGAATTTTCTTGCTTCTTAAAAAAGAGAGAAAAAAACTAACTGTGTTTTCCTTAATTACATATATCCCAGCTGAAAAATAGGATTCATGCTCTAGTCCCCAAAAGCTTATGATACGATAAATATATTAGCGTATCAGAACAAACACAGAGAAAGTAGGCTAGTAGCACCTTAAAGCCTAACACTTTTCCTGGGATTGGACACAATTTGTTAAATATTTTATATTATAATTTGCCCTCTTTGCGAGAGGGCAGGGAGGGTTTGCAATATTTCCTGTTGGCACATAAGATGTATTGCTTTGGGGGTGCATATCTGCATACTATGGCTTGGATTTAAAAACAACCACCATGCACTATGTTCACTGTACTCATAAAAGCAATTCGAGTAGCTTAAAGAGAGTAGACAGAGCAGCCTAGACTGCTGCACAGCAATCAAGCCACTAGCTCATTTACAAAGCTAAGCAGGGTCCAGTATTGTATCAAATTGGAAGAGGGGCCTTGTGTTGAGATTCCTGCTTTGCAGGGGGTAGGACTAGAGGACCATCAGTGTCCCTTCCAACTCTACAATGCTATGATTCTGTGATCTAGCTCCTGGTGTTCCAGATAAGTGAGCCTCACTGTTTCCCCAACCACTACCACAAGGCTACTCAAAAAAATCATCTTGTCCCTGGAGGAGAGGAGCTAATTTTTAAAAAGCCCGCCAGTAGCTGTTTTATTGTATAGTTCAAATTTATGTTGGTTGCTTTAAATTGTTTTGCAAGGTCCGCCTGAAAGGCCATTATACAAATACCCCAAATAAGTAAACAAAAAACCCCACGTGAATGATATGGACTGAATATAATTTAAAATATAAAATTATATATACATGAGAGCATTTCAAGACTGGTCTCTAATTATTGGGTATTTTATAGATTTCCCACCTAACTATAGTATATATGCTAACATTTTGAAAAGTTCTGTTCCTGACAGAAGATCATGAAACCGTGTCACAATCTAGTTGCTCTGAATTTTGCATAAGGGGGTAAATGAAACACACTACTGCCGTATTTGGTGGCACCTGTGTGTGTTTAGTTAGGTAGGTTCTGCTTGAGTCATTCTCAATGTTCTGATGCAATGTCTTCAGTCATTGCACCTTCCAGGCATATTGCCATAGTGTCTGTGAGTGAACAGAATTGTTCATGCTAATGGCACATTCTTCCATTGGTGCCACTGATTGTGAAAGATTCTCTCCCCCCCCCCCCCCTATGTAGTGTCTTCCATTCTTGCAATTCTCTTCTGTTTGTTCAAGCAGAAAAGACTAGCACAGAAATCTGTAACAGAAATGGTTGTTAAAGGTGCAGTGGAAAATAAATGTGTGTATATTACTCTCTCTCTCTAGCCCTATTTAAACATATTCATCATCATAAAATCTGGCATGGGCAGAGAAGTAGATAAGAGCCTTCAGAAAACAACTTGGTGGATATGTGTATTAAGTTTCTCCCTAATTATAGTTAGCAGATCTCCTGGAAAAAATGGGCATGTTAAGTGCCATTTATCTTCCAGTTGCAACTTTTGCTTTGACCCATATCTCTAATATGAAGCATTTTGTCTTCCTTTATATATCTTGTGTAAATAAGCATTATAGGGCATCAATACAACATCTTCTGTTTCTGCAAATGCAGTAGAAGGGCAGGATAAATAATAACTTACAAAAAAAAATGCAGAGGGGGCTGCAGGCAGAAGGGCAGTCACCAAAATGGTATTCTGCCCCTATTCTGTTGACAAATTAATTTCTTAAGTAGACAGAAAGCATTGGATGCAACATTATAAACATTATAAAATGCAACATTATAAAAAATAAACAAATCAGTACCCAAAAATAAACAAATCAGTACCCAATACTGACAAGCTGGAACGTGTCCAGAAGAGGGCAACCAAAATGGTCAAAGGCCTGGAAACGATGCCTTATGAGGAACGGCTTAGGGAGCTGGGTATGTTTAGCCTGGAGAAGAGAAGGTTAAGGGGTGATATGATATAAAAGGATGTCATATAGAGGAGGGAGAAAGGTTGTTTTCTGCTGCCCCAGAGAAGCGAACACAGAGCAATGGATTCAAACTACAAGAAAGAAGATTCCACCTAAACATTAGGAAGAACTTCCTGACGGTAAGAGCTGTTCGGCAGTGGAATTTGCTACCAAGGAGTGTGGTGGACTCTCCTTCTTTGGAGGTCTTTAAGCAGAGGCTTGACAGGCATATGTCAAGAATGCTTTGATGGTGTTTCCTGCTTGGCAGGGGGTTGGACTGGATGGCCCTTGTGGTCTCTTCCAACTCTATGATTCTATGATTCTATTGCAGTTAGTACACATGTTTGAAACTATAAAGGTGTTGCATGAAACTTTATGCTTCCTTACCACCCAAGATATAATTAGGTTCTTTTAGGGGGGGGAGCAAGGCCAATGAGATCTTCCAGAGGAGCAGTTCTATTATCCTTGAATCAAAAAGTTCTGCAGCATTTTGTTATGCACTACTATGCAGAGCATCTGCGGTTACGGGCAGCCATCAGTGTTAACACTTTTGAAGGTCTGGTTGTTTCTGCTGACTCTTTAACAGTTGCAGTATGTTGTTGTTGTTTTTTCGTTCACACCAAATATCAATAATTGAGGATCTCTTATATTGTGTGGGCTTCCACATGAGCAGATAGAGTGGGTTGGATTCAAGATCTGGAAAGCAGAGTTCTGCTTATGGACAGAATGCTTCTGACACCTGCTAATGGAAAGGGGAAGATGATACCCCCCCCCCAAAAAATTCCTCCTTTTCCCTTCAGAAAACGGTAAACAGTGTGGGAGGGGATACAGAATTGCCTTCTAACTTTAGTAGAAGTCTTCACTGGAATGAGGGCCTTTGGATTCATGAGTGAAGGGAGCCCACTGTTTATAGAGCAGGGTTCCTGTATTGGGGCTGTGCCACCAAAGCAACAACAAAAAAGGCAGCTTTATGGAGAAAGGTAAGAGAAAGTAGAGCAACAGTAAAATTGGCAAACGCAAATGTAACATAATTGTACTGAAACATTTACCCGTCCTAGTGAATTGACACTTGTTACTTTTTACCAAAGATGGTAGAATTGAGACCTGTTCAAATGCAAGTCTGTGCATTCAGAGCAAATAATCCTGTAATGAAGTATGACAATGGTCTGTCTCAACATTAGATAACATTCTATGTTTTCTTAATGATACTGTGGATGGTTCTGACATGCTGAATGAGGTCTGCCATTAAAAAAAAAAGATGCTTCTGCCTCTTACTGCCTTTATGGATGGTGGCATTGAGGAGCTGGAAGTAGCACGTTGTTCTAGCTCATCCTTGATTTCAAATAATCTGTTGTATAGAGAACTGGCCTACTCTTGCACTATGAGCAGGTTAATGAAAGCTATAATAATGCTTCCATTTGCAAAAAGAGCCACTTTACATGTAACAAAATTCCAACACAGAAAATACTCCTATATAGGATTTTTTGTACCTATTTTCTGTATTTGGCTGTTGGGTGTTGGAAGCTGACATAGCCCACTCTTTTATAGGATTACCATATTTATGATTTGCACTCATGTACCACTTAAATTTCCACATGGAAGTTATTCCATGGTGTAAGAATTCTGTAATCTGCTTAGCAGACCCAAAACTTTGAGTCTTTGTCAGTAAACTATATACGATAATAGGGTATAGGGATGCTAGTAGATTATGCAAATGGAAGCTTTAGGACAGTAAGGAACCACCACGAAGAATCAATGTTTCCAGTGCTGCAAGGAAGAACTGGTATTAGTGACAATGAGGGGAAAGTGCATGGGTCAGCAGAAAAAAACAGCTGTCTGATGACAGCTGCAAACAGGCAATAGCATTGACCCTCTTGAAACATTGACAAAAAGTGTTGTAAATAAAGATGTCATGCTCCCGGTTGGTTTGTCAAGGAGTTGGAAAGGTCACTATCCGGTGGATACTTAGTGATTGTTGCCCGTTGTCTCTTTGTTTCATAGAAAATAAAGGTGGGAAGAGTGTTGCATTCTAGTTTCCTCATTTTTTTAATTGAACCATAGAGAAAATTATAATATATGCAGCACTACAATTTATTTAATGGATACCACAATATATTTAATAGATATGTTGAATATTTAATTATACCAGGTAGTATCTCTCTAGTTCTGAGCTACACATTATATACTTTATATTGTAGTATATGATCTAGATTAACTAAACCTATTTTCCCATTCCATTTCCATGCGGTAAACATGGAAAACAAAAACGTAAATTTTTGAAACATACTACTTGCCTTTTCAACCAGTGATGACTCCGGTGGTTCAGTTTAAGCCTCCTCCAAACTAATGGGAACTTCTAAAACACTCATTGTTAAGAAAAGTAATGCTGAAAGTTTCTGACAGAAGCATATTGCTACCAAAATTTGTATATAGGGGATTTTCGGGGTGGGAGGAACAAACACAGTGGATTGGATATGAAACGGGTGATCAACATTATCTGGGCAGGGTTTAGCGTGTTATATAAATCTATCCAACAGTTCATAGTGGAGAAATCAATTGGGAATCCATCTCAAACTAAACTATATCCAGTTTGATGGTTCTGTGCGTGCAGGCTCATTATGCAGAACATAATGAGATCTTGTAAACGCATCCAGCAGAAGTTGATGGCAGCTTAGATGACTTACATATGCAATGTAATATATAGCAGAGATTTGTGCTGAGTTTAGGAGGCATTCAGTCCATATCATTACTTAATATTGTTGGCTCATTGGCCACACCAGTTGAATTTCTTGTTCCAAGAGATCAGCTTTCCAGAAATTTCAGATAAGACAGTTTAGCTAGCTGACCTTTTCATATTGTTGTTTGGGAGTTTTACAGTAAAGGCTTATACCCAGAGTAAAACACTCACTCCAATAATCAGAATATATGCAAATGCAATTGCATTTACCCTTTTCTGTATCTTGGTTCTTCAGAGTAAATGATATCCTTGCAGAAAAGATGCAGGATTCAGAAACATGTAGGTGAGAATGACTAATTCAGTATAAAAATAAGAAGAGCCCCCTGCTGGATCAGGCCAAAGGCCCATTTAGTTCAGCATCCTGCTGTCACAGTGGCTAGCTATGGGAAACCCATAAGCAAGCCGTGAAGACAACACTCTCCTCATTTCCGCTCACCACCAGGCGATATACAAAGGTACAACACCTCCATTACTGGAGGCAATATACAACCATCAGGGCTAGTAGCCATTGATAGTCTTATCTTCCATTAATTTGTCTAAAATTCTTCTAAAGCCATCCAAGTTGATGACCAATACTACATTTTGTGGCAACGATTTCCATAGTTTAACAGTGCGTTGTACTTCCTTTTGATTGTCTCGAATCCTCCAACATTCAACTTCTTTGGATGGGGCTGTGGGTATTATGAGAGAGGGAGAAAAACTTCTTTCTTTCTATCCACTTACTCCACACCATGCATACATAAACTTATATGCCTCTATCATGCTTTTATTGTTGTCTAGAAGTATATTATCTAGTACACTGTTCTAAGCATGCCCTAGCCAAGTGTGCACTCACTGGAATTCTTTGTTTAATAAAACTGAGCCACATACTCAATCACAAGCTGATTCTAAAATTCTGAGTTTCATGGTGGGGTTTTTTGTGATGCTGCTATTCAAGAAACAAACATCAAAATTATTACTTGGGCATGACAAAGGATCTAATAATATTCCTCTATAAACAAAATATTCCTCTTTAAATAACAGTGACAAATGCTTTTGGTTTTATGAGCTTGCTATTATGACTCTTCATTCTGTCCAAATGCCTTTTGTGGGGTGCGGGTGCGGGATTAGAGCCTGAACCTTATATGTTTACTCAAACAAGATGGTCCTTCGTGCTTTGCTTGAACTCAGTTTTCAAACTTGCAACTTGAAATGACCTTTCTTTAAATGGAGTCAGAATTTCATGGTTCAATAAATATAATGAATATGTTGGCCTTCATCTGTACTTGGTTTATAAGTTTTATGATTAAGTAAATGCTGGGCTTGGTGCTTAAATTCTTTGGACTGATTAGGAAGTCCCTTTAGGTTTCTTTGTTGGCTGCTTATTTTTGGACTCTGGATTGGAGTTATCTGTTCTGTTGTTATCTGCTTAAACTGTGATGACTTACTATTGGGCTATCAAAACAAAATTAATACCTGAACTTGTTCATCATTTAACATTAATGATTCATTATCATTCCATGATTCAGCATAGCATTTGTGAAATCTAAGGTTATCTTAAAATGTATAAAAACACCCATGTGAACATCGGTAACTGCCCTATATTGTTTAATCTAGCACTGTATTTGTCAACTCCAACTGGAAGCGACTCTCCAAGGTCTTAGACGAGGTCTTTCCCAGTCCTGGTATGCAAGATACTAAAGATGCCAGGAAATGATGCACGCACTACCACTG
This sequence comes from Zootoca vivipara, assembly GCF_965207765.1. Classification (NCBI taxonomy): domain Eukaryota; kingdom Metazoa; phylum Chordata; class Lepidosauria; order Squamata; family Lacertidae; genus Zootoca; species Zootoca vivipara. The sequence goes on from NC_142593.1 coordinate 41,301,413, forward strand.
AACTATAGCTGCCTTCTGCTCTTATATATTCAGAACTGCACTACCACTACTACTCATTTTATTATTTATACCCCGCCCATCTGGCTGGGTTTCCCAAGCCGCTCTGGGCACCTTACAACCCACAAAAACGGTAAAACATTATTAGACATTAAAAATTTCCCAATACAAGGTTGCCTTCAGATGTCTTCTAAAAGTCAGATAGTTGTTTATTTCCTTGACGTTCCACAGGGCAGGAGCCACTAACCGAGAAGGCCCCCTGCCTGGTTCCCTGTAACCTCCAAGTTTCCACAGTGATGGAACCACCAGAAGGCCCTTGGAGCTGGACCTCAGGCTGAACGATGGGGGTGGAGATGCTCCTTCAGGTATACTGGACCAAGGGCATTTAGGGGTTTAAATGTCAACACCAACACTTTGAATTGTGCTCAGAAACGTACTGGGAGCCAATGTAGGTCTTTCAGGACCGGTGTTATATGGTTCCAGTGGCTGCTCCCAGTCACCAGTCTAGCTGCTGCATTCTGTATTTGTTATAGTTTCCGGGTCATTACTCAACTAATGTCTCTTTAAGACCTCCCAATGATGACCATCACAATACTAGAACTCAGTTTGAATTTTGTACCCTGAAGGACTAGATTGTGGTGATTTTTAAATATGTTCTAGGACTGGGAGTAGCCCAGCAACTCTTATAGCCAATGTTAATGGATAATGGGAGTTGAGGTCCAACTTCTGGGGAGCCACAGGCTGCCCAGCCTTCCTTTAGGACCAGTAACTCCCATATATTAATTGATTTTATTGTGACTACATTGTGACTTCAAATTCCCTGATGATTTCCCAGTGGCTTCATATAGAAGATGTTGAATAGCTTTGAATAATGTGCTAGCATGATTTACATCCAATTTGACTTTTTCTAATTCAGCATTAAAAAAATGAATCCGTTGTGATAACTACAAAAGATAAAATATGATTCTATTCTTAATACAGTGGTACTTTATTTTTATTTTTATTTTTGTTCCACATTTTAAATGCTTAGTTTTTTAAAATGCTTAGTTAGCAAACACTTAATTGAAAAACAGTTTTTCCACCATTTAATATAGTTAATTTTATTTTACCTTATTCCTATTGTGTTTAAACTAGCAAAAAGCTAGAGGAATAGTATCACTTTCCAGATACTGTTCTTAATTTTTTGGCTCTTGTTCTTTCTTTCTTATCCCACAGGAAAATCCACAACTCTACAAAAACATGAGTCAAATGCATTATAAATTTCCCTAAGAGAATCAACATCTTTTCCAGCTGTTTGGATGGTCTGTCTAAAACCTAACCAGATATCTCATCTCCCATTTTGTTTGGGGCTCTTATACTTTGATTTGCTTAGTGTTATTGATGGTCTGGGCCAATAGTTTGTCTTTTAGTTTTCTTTGCAATTCTCAACTCTTATCATAGAATGTAAAATGATCTATTTGTGAAAAGATTGCACTGTGTTCAACTATTTGCATCCATTAACATAAAATCCAGTGTCAACAAAAACCTTTTAAACATATCCCAAGCCAGTTTTGAATATTATTTATGGAATAAGACATATCTGAAAGATTATTGCAAATAGATTTAAACTTGTTTTGATCAGATTCAGATAGCTGCACCAAACACTGTAACAGATCCTTATAAAAATCTCTCTGAGAGTGTTTCTATTTTAAAATCAATCTTGGCCAACAACAATTTTATAATTTATGAAGAAGAATGTATTTGCGATCATTCCAATTAATACTTTCTTCTATTTTCTCTGGCATGTGCATGTGTACCTAGTTGTAACAGCTTTAAGCATTGGCAAGCAATGCAGTATGCTGCCTGAAGGCTGGAACCAGGCCTCTAAAGCTTTCAATCTGAATCGGCAAAAATAAGCCTGTCTCCCTAGCTGTGCTCCCCAGAAGCATTTTATATGGCCTTTATTAAATCTTGACTGGAGAAATAGGCCTCTGACATAATGTCTATTTGTAGGTCATCGCTTAAGTGTGTCATGTTTAAGTTCTGTTCGTTAGGGAAATACGTTATTCATTTAATTATAACCCAGAACTGTTCCACAGTAGATTGTGCCTCTACTGAAATCCCATCACTGTCATTTTATATGGATCATATTGGCCATAGATAATTTCATCAGCCAGAGCTGTGATGGAAAAGGACAGTTTTTGCCTGGTGCCTAAAGCTTTGTAATGATGGCACTAGGTGAGCCTCCCTGGGGAGAGCATTCCACAAGTGGGAAGCCACCACTGCAAAGGCCCATTCTTCTTTTGCCACTCTCCAGGCCTCTTGTAGAAGGGGCACACAATGAAGGGCTTCTGTTGATGATTGCAGGGTCCAGGTCAGTTCACATAGGGAGAGGGAAGTCCTTGAGGTATTGGGATCCCGATCTGCATAAGACTTTATAGGTCAAAACCAGCGGTTTTAATTAGGCCCGGAAACTAATTGGTAGTCAGTGCAGTCAGGTGAGGATTTGTGTTATATGCTCAGACTATCTTGCTGCAATGAGCAACCTGCCCACTGAATTCTGCACCAGCTGCAGTTTCTGAACTGTCTTCAAAGGAAGTGCCATATGTAATGCATTGTAGTAATCTAACCTAGAGGTTACCAGAGCATAGACAACAGAAGTTAAGCTATCCCTGTGCCGATAGGTGCATAAGTGAGCCACCAGCCAAAGCAGAAGGAAGGCACTCCATGCAACCAAGGCCACGAGCCTCAGACAACATTGATTGACCCTGAAATACCCCCAACTATGTACCTACCCCTTCAGAAGGAGTGTAACCACCTCAAAAACAGGCAACCTCCCATCCATCAGGTCTAGGGAACCACCCACTAACAATGATTGGCTGTTTCATATGTTCTGTATCTGTTTCAGCTAAGCAGCGTTGCTTCAGCTCATCCTTTGCCACTATGATGTTACTGTTTGCAACTCTTTTCTACTTTGTCCTTTATTTCCTTTTTTTTTTAATGAAAACACATTCCTTTTCCCCTATGTTCCCATCTGAATTGCTGCCCCAGAGACAGATTTTGTGTATAAAATCTGAATGGAAATCTTTTGGTTGTATTCAGAACTCAAAAGCCTAATACTTGGGAGTTTCAATGCTGTTTTGCGGTTTTATTATGACCATGGTATCTATCAAGTCACAATCTCCAGTTATTTTCCAAAGTAAGGCACCTGAGTCTCCTACGGGACAGGGGGCATAAAAAGACTGTGCATTTGAGGGCATAGATAGAAATGATTTGCAGCTGCCTTGCCCCTCCTGCACGGGGAATTTCCTCTTTAATGTAGGGTAAACGGTTTTCCCCCTGTCTTTCCGTACAGGTGTTCAAATCTTTGCCTGGAGATCTGGCTCCCTTGTTGAGTACATTATGTATTATTACTACTCCAGATTTGCCAGCATGAAAGACTTGTTTGAGATTGCTGAGATAGTAACTCTTCTTTTGCTAACTTTGTGCTATGTTCAGGCTATATCTGCCCCGTAAATGGAAAACAAACGTATTTCAAAGAAACTTGATTTCTTTTTCAACCTCCCTCTGCTATTTTTATAGGCGTGTGTCTTTCCCCCCCTTGCCACATGAGAGTGGCAGAGAACGTCTGGTATTGCATGGGAAAAAATGCTTGTAAGTTCAGGATGCATGTATGTTGATATTTTCATGTCTAATTGCCCGTACCAGAAAACTGCTTTAGGCAATGTTCCATCATTTTGAACAGTGAGAACTATAGTTACCTACTTTCCTGGAAATACATTCTCTCCGCACCTTCCGCCTACAGATTGAGAAAGGCAATGGGAGGAGGAAGACTTCCTTTCCTTAAGTTGAACCCCTTCAAAGGGACTAGGGTAGGGATATTTGTCCCATGAGTTATATAATCATTATATTGACAGCTGAAACTGTACTACTCCCCCCTCAGGAGCTGTCTTTACTGAACACAGGCATGTCAGTGGTTGGCGGAATAAAGTTATTTCAAGTAAGTTATTTCAGATAGCAGATGAAGCTGAGTTATTCTACCAAAGCGCAAGTTCAAACTTCAGCCTTGTGTTCATTCTTTCATTTATTGGTTTATTAACATGCCACTTTTTGACCCAAAAGAGTACACACACACTGTGAACAGATGAATTCAAAATAGCATATGCTAATCTCCTAAAGACGGGAGGGGACCCCCCCCCCTGTGGCAGAGGCACTTTATAATCTTGCCACTTACTGTGCCCAGCACTTTGTGCAAAGAGGGTATATATAGCTGCATCTGCACATGCACCTAGCACTTCTGATTGCTTCTCTAGTCTGTCTTTCCTGTTCTGAGTCCCTCCTCCTTTTCCTGCCAGACACACCATAACTCTTTAGAGCCCAAACACCAGGAGCATGTTTTTTGTTTGGTTTTGTTTTGTTGTTTTTATTGTTGATTGGTTACAATATAACATCTGTTACAGCTATTGTTTACGTTAAATCAAATAGAAAAAGAATATAAGAGAAAATAGATAAATAAATGCAAGATTCATAATTTAAACATAATCAAGCCTAGCTTATTAACCTAAAGATGTTGACTTCCAGTCATCTCCTGAAGTACATCACATTTATAATTTGAAGCACTTACTTTTCTCACTGTTTTCTTACTAACCTCTTTTGTGCTTCTCATGTCATGTCATACCATCCTTTTCTTGTGAATTATATATTCCCTTTATACATGAGTCACTCTAATGCTGCCATGGAGATTACATCATTATTGTTGTTTTCTTGTAGATACCTTTTGAACATATCCCATTTTTTTGCAAACGATTGCTTTGAATTTCCCCTCAACTGATAGGTTAATTGAGCCATTTCCGCATAATCCAAGAGTTTATTTTGCCATTCCGCTACCGTTGGGATTTTGTCCCCTTTCCAATTTATGGCTATTAAGAGGCGGGCTGCTGCGGTAGCATACAGAAAAAAATTCTCTTATATTCCTAGGGACATCGTTACTTAAGATTCCTAAAAGAAAGGCCTCTGGTTTCTTGGTGAAGGTTACTTTAAATATTTTTTTCATCTCCTCATATATGAGGTTCCAAAATTCCTTGATCTTCCGACAGCCCCACCACATGTGAAACATATTACCTCTTGTCTCCCCACACCTCCAACATAGGTCTGATATGTTTTTATACATTTTAGAAAGTTTGGAGGGTGTGAGGTACCACCGATATTGCATTTTCATCATGTTTTCTTTAATTGTATAACAGGCAGTGAATTTCATATTGCATTTCCAGAGGGTCACCAGGAGCATGTTTAGCACTAGTTCTGTGTTTGCTTGAAGAGTAGAGAAAATAGTGCTTAGCTCATTAAGCACTGTGAAAATGGTATCCAATGTACATTGGAACACTATTTTGTGCAAATAATTTGATTGAACGTGAGCTGGGAGTGAGCTAGTAATTCTCTACTTCAAATCGTATATCTGGCATGAACTAATCAGTGGCCTTGGGGAACCCGCCATCCCTCCGCCTTAGGCTTTTCTCTTTCTCTCCCATCTGCAGGATGGAGATCATAAGACTGACATATCTTACAAGTTGTTTGTAAGGATTACTGAGATAATGCATGTGAAGTGCATCGGACACTCAGAAAGCACTCTGTAAATGCTAAATATTTTACTATGTTGTGCTGTTACCACCATCTTAAAGTGCTATGCATATTTTGAATCCCTGATCAATTAGTTCTGAATAGAGCTTCTTCTTCTTCTTTTGTAAAGTTTCTCTATTTTGTGCTATATCTTAAAGGTTGCTCTCTCCCCTGCTTTTTATTAATATGTTTGTATTAGCTTTGATTAATTAGTTTGCAATTAGTTTTGTCTATTCCGTATATATTGTAAACATACCTACTCATGAATCAGGTAAAGGCAGCTGATTTTTTTTATTGTGCTAAACAAATTTAAACTGACTGGCAGCCATTTGAAGAAAGAAATCTAATAAAATGCAATAATAAGAAAAGGAAGTTGATACTAGCTCTTTCACCTGAAGACTTTTAACAAAATAAATGCAAGGTCCTTAAAGCATATTTTGAAAGTGACAGTGTACATTCTTGTGCAGGAATGTGGAGGGGGGGGGGAAGAGCCAGGTAGCTCTGCAGTTTGGCCCATTGTAATGAAGTCAAGACATTGATTATACTTTGACAGTTGGATTCTATTCTGGCTCATGACTTTTCAGAATGTTTTAATCATTTGTACTACCATTTTCTGTCATCATTGGAAGCACCATTTGAAGAATGAAGTTTCACAGCTGTGATGGGGAACATTTAATTTGCACATGTAAACTGAAGCTGTTTACTATTCGTGTGCTGTTTTAGCTAATCCGGGAAGCTGAGTTGTAGTTTGGAATGAGGTAACGTTTTATGTTGTATATCTTTAATGAACAATTGTTTGACAAGCTCAATTTTTCAAGTAATGTGCCGCACTATCCTAGCCATTGTCTCCCCAGAAGTAAGTCATATGAAATTAAATGAAACTTTCTTCAGGTACATATATATAACGTTCTGTAGAAAACACGTGCATGCATAGAGTTTCCCAAGACCAGTCACAATTATGGGGTAGGGTGATAATGTATTATAGACTTGCTGCTAACAAACTTGCAGATTCTGCGAATGGGAAACAATATAATCCCATTCCACTAAATACTTTAAATATCTAGGCCAGTAAGTAGAAATACAATTTAATCAGACACTCTTTATGTAAAGTGAGTTTGAAAGATGTATTTTCTTTTGTAACATAGCTATGAGGTGTGGTCATGTTAAACCTAAAGGGCATAGGCTTGTTTATGATGGTTAATCAGCTTGGCAGAAAAATACAATGTTCTGCTTCTACTCTTGGCAATAAATTGCTTAAATCAACTTGTTACTACTTATATTCTTTATGAACAGGTATCTAAGTGACAAGCAGACATTGCTCCCGGGTAAGAGTGGGAGGATTGAAAATAATTCATTTATTCAGTATGTAGAGACATTCAGATTCTAGTGTAACACCAGAAACAAGTTTTGCATTTCTTCAAATAGAGGTCAGTTTAAAAAAATAGAGTTGCACTTATCGGGCTAAAAGCTTAATTTGATTCATTGTGCTATTGCTGTAACGTTGTGAGATTGTACACTTTCCTCTGTGTACGGATTCTATGCAATGTGTTACTGTACAAGTACTATGAAGGCGTTCAGGTGTGGTTAGTTCACATCTCCCCGCCCCTTGAAGGAGATTTTGTATGTAGCAAAGGGTGATTTCCCACACATACTTTTTCCTCCTCATGAGAAGGTGATTTCCCCAACCCTCCACCCCCTGCATGTTTTTTCCTCTTGTGGAGGTGGAGAGCAGCTGCTTGCTCTTAGGGGCATATCAGTAAGAGAGATGGTTCCTTTCACTTAGAACGAAGTTTATGAGATTTATTGATCCCTGTGGTTACATAATCTTGGACCAGCTACAAGAAAAGATTTGTCGTCTTTGCAGGCAGACTTTACCTATGATGTAGCTATCTGTTCTTGAGTGGGCCACCCATGAAACACACCAAGCTCACCAAGTCTGGTTAAGCGGCCCAGATGCCTTCCTTCTCCCCTCCACCCCGCCAATAATTATTCCTTCCGTATAGTTGTAGTGTATGCTAGCAGCACAGCCCTAGCTGCTTCTTGTTGATGCTGCTTGTTGATTTGCTGCTCTTGACTGCTCAATCGGTCATCGGAGGCTATGGGAAGTCTACTTGTTTTAAGTTGGCCTTCAGGGAATTAAATCAGTCCTGAAGCCTGTTCTGATACCTGCTTGGGTTTTCTTTCAGTGATATCCTGTGTTTTGAAATGATTTTATGGCTGCCTTTGATTGTTAATTGTTTAATTAAGAAAACACTGTAGTTTTAACTACAGGGGTACCTCTGGTTGCAAACGGGATCCGTTCCGGAGGCCCGTTCGCAACCTGAAAAGGCTGCATCCTGAAGCGCCGCGTCTGCGCAGGTGCATGACATAATTTGGCACTTCTGCGCATGTGCAAAGTGCAAAGCTGTTGTACCACAACAGCTGCTGCTGTTTGCCTGGGTGGTCCTGGGGACAAACTGGATGTGACTTACGGGATCTGTGATTGGATTTCCAAACATTTTTTTCCTTTTCCGCCCCCCCCCCCCGGACACCATCTTAAAAGCAGATCCCCCTAATTTTGATTGGAACTGTTGCACTGGAGGAGAGGGTGTTTAAACTTTCCCCTTCACCCTTGCACATCCTAAAAAAAAAAATTACACATAGTGCCACTTAGTGTATCCATATTTTTCTTCCTCAGCAGAAATGATTATTTAGATGGGGGGGGGGGGAAGTCTGGGTTTCCCAACTTTCTTGAAGTGGAAAAAATCTGGAGGCACAAGCACAAATAACCCAGTGCTAAATTTATTTTAGTCCTTAGTCGACCTGCTCCTGAGCACTGATAACACCATTACCTTGTGAATTTATACCTTTTCTCTGAGGCCAGTAGTGCACAGAGAACAAAACCTGGTAAATTTCATTCCTATTCTATTATAGCTGTCGGAGCTAGAATTCCACAGAAGTAATTGTCGTCCAAATTGGTTAGTGACTGAGAAACAGTCAGTAACTGAACACCTTTCTACAGAGTCTTCATTGGGAGAGTGTTCACCATGGTGCAGTGTTTAAGGATCCAAATACACCTGTACTATTTTGTAAAGTAATTCTATTTCTTACAATAATGAATTGTAGCACGCACAGACATACTCATTTTGGAAGCTGCCCCATACTATGTCAGGTTATTGGCTACACATAGCGGAAGGTATTTTCACTTCCAAATATACTGGAGACCAAATATTGGAATACTTGTTTAATTTTCTTATAAGAACATGATGATGATGATAAAAATTTATTTATACCCCGCCCTCCCCAGGCTCAGGGCGGCTAACACCAATAAAATTACAATAATACATAAAAGAAAAGAAAACAATTAATTAAAATACAGATTAAAATACAATATTAAAATTTAAAATGCAGCCTCATTTTAAGTAGTCCATAAATCCAAACCATCAGGGAGGAAAACACAGGGGTCAGACTGAATCCAACCCAAAGACCAGGAGGAACAGCTCTGTCTTGCAGGCCCTGCAGAAAGATGACAAATCCCGCAGGGCCCTGGTCTCCTGTGAAAGAGCGTTCCACCAAGTTGGGGCCAATACTGAAAAGGCTCTGGCCCTAGTTGAGGCCAATCTAGCCACCTTATGGCTCGGGATCTCCAGAATATTGTTGTTTGTGGACCTTAAGGTCCTCCGCGGGGCATACCAGGAGAGGCGGTCCCGTAGGTACGAGGGTCCCAAGCCGCATAGGGCTTTAAAGGTCAAAACCAGCACCTTTAACCTGATCCTGTTCTCCACCGGGAACCAGTGCAGCTGGTAAAGCAGTGGGTGAATGTGATCCCGCGGCCAGGACCCTGTTAGGAGCCTCGCCGCAACATTATGCACCCGCTGGAGTTTCTGGGTCAGCTTCAAGGGCAGCCCCGCGTAGAGCGAGTTACAATAATCAAGCCTGGAGGTGACCGTCACATGGATCACTGTGGCCAGATCAGGGCGAGAGAGGTAAGGGACCAACTGCTTGAGAAGACTCTGCTGGGTTAGGCCAGTGGCCCGCATAATCTAACATCCTAATCTCATAGTGGCTAACCTGACGCCTGTGGCAAGCATTCAGGTAGGACCTGAGCATCCTTCAGTTGGGCCAGCTCCTCTATGGTCAGTTCCTTTTGACTTCTGGAGGTGCAGCTGCAGGAAGGGGCATTCTCTCTGTGAACAAATCTTCAGGAGAAAAAAAAGAAAGTGCATTGCATGTTTCTAATTGGGCACGATAATACAGAAGTGAGCCATTTGACATAGTTTTGCTGATAGGCAGCCAGGAATAGCTAGTGGCAGTCTGTTAATTAGGCTCTGAGCCATTTCGAACAGTCTAGTGTTAAAGTTGTTGTGCACGCTGCTCTTGTGTGCTTAAATGGGGAAAAGAACAGTTTGTTGGCATCCTGTGTGTTAATGTTGGTTGAGATTATGTTGTCACTTTTACTGATACAATGTCAAATAGTTTGCTAGATTTGGTATGACATTTGGACTTAAACAACGAAAAGAGTCTTCTAGACATAGCATTAATTAGTGTACTAGCTGAAACTGTGTAGAGTTTTAAGATACCTTTGCTTCATTTTTAACATGTATTGCTTTTTATTTGTACGCTTTACCTATAACAAAGAACGTTGCCACAGATAGCTATATTTTTAGCTTATTTCTGCCCAAGATGCCTTGCTTGCAGAACTGGTATCCCTATTCAGGTAGGTCATAGAAACTATGCATTACCTCCCTCTCCCCCTTAAATCTAACTATCCTTGTAAACTTGTAGAACTAATGCATGTATGTGTTCTGTCCATTAATTTGGCAACTCACTTCTACCTATGTGGTCCTCTTAAGTAACAGGGCACTAAAGCCATTGGAGATGTCAGGCTCTGATGCAATCCCACCTTTGGGGATCTGGCATCTGGTCTTGGGCAGCTTGTCCAGGGTATATCTGTCCATTTGCCCTTCGAAAAAGCAAAAAGCTCCATATTTCCACATTCCTCACACCTTCTCCTCCTCTGCTGCTGTCTCCTTGCTACCTGTCTCTTCATGCATTGTCACTGCAAAAAATATCAGAATTCAGCGTCAAGTCAAATACGGACAAGTGCCAGTCTTGCATGGCTAAACTCTCTGACTCCAACAGCCAAAGCAAGTGCCTCTTCTGTCTGAGTGAATTCCATTTCTGGAAACTTTCCAATACTGTCTACAGTGAAATTAACTTCATCTGCCTAAGAGAAAGTGGACAACTGGGGAACAAGGTAACACTCACACATTGTTTGCTTTATGATTTTATATTTAATAAAAGAAAATGCTTATCTCTACAGTGGTACCTCGGTTTAAGTACTGTACTCAATTGGTTCTGGGGTGCCATTTGCTCCCCAAAAAGTACTTAAACTGAACGCTGATAGTGCGCGAATTACCGATAGAGTGCTTCTGCGCATGCATGAACCGTGCAGATTGCTTCTGCGCATGCGCGCGTGGCGGAACCCGGAAGTAAACACTTCCGGGTCCGCGGAGTACTTAAACCGAGGTATGACTGTATGTACATTTCCCAAATAGTGGACATCAAGCAGTTCTTTAGAGCAATAGTGCCCCAATTTCATTAGCTGTGTGAGGGACCACAGTGGTGTTTGAAATTTGGCTTATAATAATTCCACCAGGCATTGTTGGAGGTTGTTGTTTTTTTTAAAAAAAAGCCTATCCCAAATCTAGGGTATCTTAATTTAAATACAGCTGTGTGTGCTGTTTATATGCTGAAATAAATTTTGTAGGTGTCTATATGTGGTAGTACTTTTAATGCAGCTTATGCTTGTTGTGGCATGGACAGTAGTCAGTAAACAAATTTCCAAAACCTGAATGCAATCCATTTTGGTTTATTTCTTCAGAGAATTGGGACATGAATCTCAAGGTTTTTGTTATAAAATTTTATGGTGTTCTGTCAAGTCACCTTGGAGGAATTAATAGAGTTGCAGTTGAAAAACACATTGTCTCTGTGTCCGGGAAAGCATTCATTTGGTCCTGGCATCATCGGGGGATAGAGGGCTCATTCTAAGAAGAAAATTGTATCAAGACAAGCCGTGGTGATTACTTACTATGTTGGCTGGCCACCCATATGTAAATTTCTGAAAGAAAAATAAGCTAATTACTAAAATAAATCAGCTCCTATAGGTAATAATACTGATTACAAAAGATGGTATCCAGTATTAGCCCTGCTCAGAGTAAGCCTATTGTAGTTAGTGGACCTGACTACAGTGGTACCTCGGTTTAAGTACACGATTGGTTCTGGAAGTCTGTACTTAAACTGAAGCGTACTTAACCTGAAGCGAACTTTCCCATTGAAAGTAATGGAAAGTGGATTAATCCGTTCCAGACGGGTCCGTGGAGTACTTAAACTGAAAGTACTCAAACCGAAGCGTACTTAAACTGAGGTATGACTGTAATTTACCATAGGTTCATTCATTTCAGTGAGTCTACTTTGAGTGGGACCAGAATTGGAAACAACTCCAAGTTAAGATCTCAAATCAATTTGGTAGACTAATTCCCAGGCATGCAATTTAAAGGTGTTAAAAGTTTCTGTTTGTGGGTAGGGGAGATGGAGAGGTTACAAATAGAGGAGGATCTGTTTTAATGCAAAGAGATGAACGGTTCATTTTTCATAGAGTCTGCTTTGGCTTTCCTGCCACTTCAGAATGTGGCATTAGCCCCTTCACCTTGCTTCTGAGAGTGCTAAACTAGAAGCAGTATTGTAAACAAAGGGAACATGGAAGTGATATATGCAACTGAAGCAGCGCATTACTCAGTTCCTTTCCATTTTAGACAGCTGAACAGCTCCAGCATGTTGCATATTGCCATTTAAACCCACCCGCTGAAAGCAAAAGCGTCCAGGAATACTGTGAATGGTGGTTTTCTTTTTATAAGAATAGTTACGTTTCGACCTCCTGGAACTTCTTTTAGGTTTTTTGGTTTTTTTTAAGCAGCCACCAGAAGATTGGTTTATAATAGAAGAGTTAAGGGCATGGCAACTTTCCAAATTCCCATAGTCGGTAAACCCAGATGTTACCTGTCAAGTTGCTCATAGCTTTAACAGATCTGTCACGAGGTCAGACAAATACAATTTCCCCATTACTTTCCTTGGCTCCTTTTCTTAAGTCTTCAGTTAAGATCAGTGGAAGAGTTGAATCACAGTCATTGACCCCATGTATTTAGTTACGTTGCTTTACTCTGATGTTTTAAGAAATTCAGACATATATTGGGCTTTAAAACACAAAGAGCAATATAATATAAACCATTTTGTGGGCTTGTACCACATGCTTTAGTCTATTTCTGCAGTTGGCGTATGATAAGAGCCTGGCTCCCTTTAATGTTTTTTTTGTGTGTGTTATAAAATGCAGCTTCAAACATTGTTATGGACATATATTGATCTATAATTCCCAATGCATTTTTTGAAATATCAGAATTGTAACGATAAGAGAGGAAGTGGAAAAGACATATATAAAAATCATGAAATTTTGTATGGGTTATATAGGAACTGTTGTTGCTAGTTTGTCCATCTCTTGCATAATGTCCAACATCAATATTGGAATATGTATACAAAACACAACTGGCATGATCTAGCCAACATGAGGTGCTCTTAGCATTTCAGTGTAATTGATCCACAGATATGATTTATCTTCCTTTGAAATAGATGGAAATTAAAAGTGCTTCCTGCTGAATGGCTTAGGATATTTCTAGTGTCCAAGTATATTCTTCTTGATGTGAAACTGTTCTAGGATTTGTACTTAAGTATGTAGAGCATCCCCTTCATGGATCACTGCCTTGTTGTGGTGAAAGGGTCCGTATAGTTAAAGCTATGGTTTTCCCAGTAGTGATGTATGGAAGTGAGAGCTGGACCATAAAGAAGGCTGATCGCCGAAGAATTGATGCTTTTGAATTATGGTGCTGGAGGAGACTCTTGTGAGTCCCATGGACTGCAAGAAGATCAAACCTATCCATTCTGAAGGAAATCAGCCCCGAGTGCTCACTGGAAGGACAGATCCTGAAGCTGAGGCTCCAATACTTTGGCCACCTCATGAGAAGAGAAGACTCCCTGGAAAAGACCCTGATGTTGGGAAAGATGGAGGGCACAAGGAGAAGGGAACAACAGAGGATGAGATGGTTGGACAGTGTTCTCGAAGCTACGAACATGAGTTTGACCAAACGGCGGGAGGCAGTGGAAGACAGGAGTGCCTGGCGTGCTCTGGTCCATGGAGTCACGAAGAGTCGGACACGACTAAACGACTAAACAACAACAACATATAGAGCATATTGCTTTACATTCTTTACATACGTTCTGTTTTCAGTCGGTTAGATTAATGTACCCTGATATCGGGTACTGACTACACTCACACATAACACTAAGCCAAACCATGGCTGGCACAAACACGCTGGCTCCCAAAAAGGAAATTACAGCTGCTTTTCTCCTCCCTAGACGTTCTAGCTCAGTGCACGGCAGCAGCTAAGTTAACGTTTGTCTTAGCTTGTCCCCCTGACTAGGATCGTGCTTGAGCAAATTGTTTCTTCTTGGCTACAGATCGTGGTAAAGAAAGAAGGGACCTTAACTACTATCCCAGGTTATCCCAGATAACATGCTAAGCTAAACCTTAGCTTAGCCGCCCTACTAAAAGGACTCCAAATGCCTCATAGCCTTTGGCATTTATTAATGTGTGCATTAATAAATTGCCTTTATAAAACTAGCTGTCATTATGTTGTCTTTTTGAGTAGTGAAATGATTTGTTCCATAAATGCCTATCATCTTTGTCAGTTCTAGTCATGGATTTGTCATTACAGTTTGAAATATTCACATACAGTGAAAACTCATTGTTGCGACTTATTCTCATCCACAATTATATGGTTTTGAGTAGCCTTTGGATTCTTCCAAGATTTCCAAGCACAGGTATAAATGTAAGACATAAAGGAAAATATCTTGATGCCAAGTCTAGTCAAATTCATTTTCATTTGCTATAAATATTGGGCTGTCTGGAGTCATCTTCACTATCATGTAGCTGAACTCCCAGTTTGCTGCACACATTTTAATTTGTCTATTACTAGTCTGCTGCCAGGCAGTAATAAAAATATATTAACTTTCTGATCAAATGTTATGATCTCTCTCATTTTCTTTCTAGGTGGTTTATTGTTCCACATTATTCTTTAATTTGTTCATTGTTAATAGGTTTTAGTATCTTATCACATTGATTTGGTGCCAAACAGAAGCCCCAGCTATCTTCTGAACATCTGTTCAGGCTATTAATAGCCTATACTTTGATTTTTCAGACAGTTGTAAATGTGAAGCAAAGGCATAAACCTGGCTCATTACTTTTCAGTCCTTATTTCTTTTTTATGTTTAATTTTTATTGAGTATAGATTGTACATATTTACAACATAAATCATACCCATCTACCCATACAAATCTTTTTCCACCCATGACTTCCCACCACCTCACTGCGGCTTAATTTTCAGGCCTTATTATTCAGTATGTATGCACCTCTCTTAGCTCTTTTATGTGCAGGTCCTTCTATAAAAAAAGCCTGAAGCTTAGGGAACATTTTTGTTTGAGTGGCTGCAAGTGGGTGGAATTAAACTGATATTGTGGGGACAGGCTTGCAGTATCCGTTATGTGATTTGGGAAAGACATCATAGAGCCTATTTAAATATACTATATTGAGATGCATTTACTGTATGTGTTGTAACTTACCTTAAACCTCCTAAAAATATACAGTGACATCAAACATACAAACAGAATGAATGTGGATTTGTGTCATTTACATCACTGGTCATCACTTGTTACCTTTGCCATCCTCTTTGTCAACTGGACCCCCTTTTCCTTTTCTCCTCCACTATTTAAACCAAGGGTGTAAATACTTTGTGATGGGAACCTGGATCCTGTGTATGCCTTGGAGCACTTTCTTGACTGTTTATACTGTCTGTGCACTCCTGACAACTTTCCAAAGTTCAGAATCACAAGATTCACTTGCTTCCCTTGGAACCTCCATCGTAACTGAGACCTTCATAGGAAGCCCTCCTTGTACTCCCACCTGCAGATATTGGCAGGGGCAAGTGGGACCATTTCCATGGTTGCTTGTGGACTGTACAACTTTCCCCCCAAGGAGATTCTCCTGACATCTTGCAATCTATTTGATGTAATTTAGCTAGGCACAGTCGGTGGCTTAAATTCTTTTTGTTTTCCTTCCGACTCTGGTAATACATTACATTTTATGGCTCTGCTCTTCCTTCTGACATGATTTCCTATGGCTGGTGTTAACAATATTGTAATTTGTTGTATTAGTCTTTTACAATGTCTCTTATAGTATCTTCAATTATTTTAAGAAAGCCAGGGTGGTGTAGTGGTTAAGAGCGGTGGACTCGTAATCTGGGGAACCGGGTTTGTGTCTCCGCTCCTCCACATGCAGCTGCTGGGTGACCTTGGGCCAGTCACACTTCTTTGAAGTCTCTCAGCCCCACTCACCTCACAGAGTGTTTGTTGTGGAGGAGGAAGGGAAAGGAGAATGTTAGCCACTTTGAGACTCCTTCGGGTAGTGATAAAGCGGGATATCGAATCCAAACTCTTCTTCTTCTTAAACTGCAATTGAGTGCAATTTGTAGAATGGGGGCATATATAAATATATTTAAGATAAATAATACAAGCAGCCCTAATCACATGGCCTACCAACTTCCCCCTATATAATCTAGTCATCCCTTCCAATTGAAGAAACATTCAGCCTCACACAACTATAATTGCATGAGGTAAGGTAATGGGGCAAGGCACATCTACAGTGAAGCAGCCTCCTGAACATAGGCTTGCAGGTGATAAACACAACCAGCATCTCTTTGGCTGTGGGGTGCAGGGGCTTATGCGGGATGGACAAGTTGACCCACTCACCTGCCTTGCATGGTTGTAGTCACATGAGGCAAAATGCCCAAATTAGGCCAGTGAAGAGCACTTATAAGAAACACACAAATAATCAGAAGCAAGAGCCTGGTACTTGATAGGCAACTTGCTATAGGTAGTTACCAGTCAGACTTTCCTCATGTCCTGCTCCACAGAGGAAAAGAATGTCCCACCATGCAAAGTCAGACTACATAACATGTGAAGTGGCCTCTACCATCTGTATTGTCCACATATTCATGATCCGACTTTCTGTGAACATGCAAGTGCCTTGCTCTCCATATGGTTATCAAAAGAAAAATGTGATGTTTCTACTTTGCTCATTCAGACAGTACTCAGTTATACCAATAGCTGCTCACATGAGCAAATCAGCATTTGAGTAGTGAACTGCACCTCCTCTTCCTGTAAACAAGAAGTCACAGCTAGTGAACTAACTTGCTGTGCTCCCTTATTAAAGGATACCCGTCGAAAAATTTACAGTTGAAATGGGTTACTATATTCTTCAAATGGCTCTTGAGTTCACCTGGCTCTATTGCACAGATTTTCCTTGGCTTCAGACACTGAATCTTCCATTGTATTTCGCCTTTGTAATTTAATCCGCTTCACCTCTGTTTAACCTTACCACAACTTAATCTAGATGCATCCCAATACTAACATATATTAAAATGACTTTGTTGAATCCCTCAACAAGTGTTCACCAGCTGTACTACTAAAATAGATAGGGCAACATCAGTATTGACCATATTACTTCCAAAATGCAGATGCCAAGTTTATTCAAATCTGCTTTGCTTTCATGTTATCTGCATCAAAAATAATTCTGAAAATAATTCAATGAAGATATAGAATTCAGAAAAAATGAAGTTGATAGCTAAGCAAGAGGGCACTGTGCCATCTCATGTATAGTGATAAAGTAGCAAAGGGGAGACCAACTAACACAATTACAGTAGGAAAAATAATTTAACATTTTAGCAGACTGTCTCTTCAGCATGTATTGTGTTAATATTTAAAACTCATTGAATCATGGCACTTTTTGGCAGAAATTAATGATACATCTCTGTTCTGTTAGCATGTGTATATTTGTGTTTCGTCCCCAGCAGTTCTTCCAGGAATGACTTGGCAGCCTCATAGCTACTATGTTAGTGAAGTTAATTGTCACGGCAAAATGATAATATTATGAAGCTAATACTTCCAGGATGTAATGGAGACTTTGCAGTCTCCAATAGAATCAAATGTTACAGACAGTCTGGGTTTTGAGGGTGCATTAATTTTGCCGAGTTGCTTGTCTGCCTTGCATTGACACAAGCTGCAGATAGGATGGCAGATGATCCATGTAAAATAAACCTCCCATTATTCATCTTGGCTAGGATGAACTGAGAAATATTTTCAAACCTCTTTGAAAATGACTGTGATATGGGAATTGCAATTCTTGCCGTGTGTGTTCAAAACATACGCAAGTATTAATTGTCATAACTGTTGAACAGTTTCTGGTTCCTTGCCTCTCCCTCAAATTCATATTCTGTACTGCACATCTTTTGCAATTTTTGGCAATCATATACTGTACATTTGTTTAGTCCTTCCAGCTTGGCTACATCATTTCTGATCAGGGCACTCCTCACAGCCCACTCGTTTCTTGTTATATTTTGTTTTTGTTTTATCCCAGCCTTCAAAACCAGACAAGATGCTTCATGTATTTTCTGATGCTGAAACAAACTTCCACCTTGGGAAATCTGTGTAGCCTCTCATGTAAACATACTACAATATACAAAAAACATACTGCTGTGTTATGACTAATTTATATACTACTTTTTGACCCAAATGCCTCCAATCAAACAATCAAAACATAGCAAAATCGTAATAAAACAGCAAAAAAAAAAAAAAACGCAATTGCACTGAAAACATATTGGGAACATCTGCAAATAAGCTGAAGAAACATCAATCAAACCAGCCCTGTCTCTCAACTAGGATGTACATGTTCTCCTCCCCATCCCTCACTTGGGAAGACGTGTTCTACCAATCGGCTCCAGCTCTGAAGCAGAAACCGCCTCTCTGTCACTGCAGCCAACAGACAAGATATTCACTAATCTTTTCCAAAATGGTTTCTCTTTTACTTTAATTGTATTTAACTGTCTAAGAAGCATATGGTTCTCGTTCAGTGCTTTTGACACAGTTGTTCAATATTTTCTTCTTTCAAGTTCTAGTTTTAGCACTTTGTGAAATTTTTCTTCTCATACAGTGTTTCTACAATAGTTATCATGCTTTCCGCCATCAATAATTCACCCCCCCTTTCCTTTTGTCTGTCTATCAGGGCTCCTCAAGGGTCAGGTTATTTGCTTTTTTATTATCTATCCTTTAGATCGGGGTGGCCCACTGGCCGGATCAGGTCCTCCAAGCCATTTGAAGTGGCTCACCTGGATAGCTCCGTCAGTAAAACATGAGACTCTTGGTCTCAGGGTTGTGGGTTCAAGCCTCACGTTGGGCAAAAGATTCCTGCACTGCAGGGAGTTGGACTAAATGACCCTTGTGGTCCCTCCTAACCCTATAATTCTTTATCCAATCACACATGCACAGGCTTCTGCTGACAGGACTCATTAGGTAAATCCCCACCCATAGATCTCTCATGGTGCTTTTGCATTAGCAAAACACCATTTTATGCTACGATCACGAAGTGGTGAACATCACTTGTGTGAATCAGCCCTCAGTAGCTAAAGGTATTTTTAAGTTAAGTGTTGCCAGTGTTGATGTGCTCAAGAAGGCTTATAGATGTCTGTCCTAGATAGACTTGGCGTCCCAATAGTCAGAGAATTTGCAGCCAAACCTAATTCCGGGCATCTTTTTTGGTAGTGCCAAACCATGGGAAAGCCCAGGCAAAGTTTTCTGATGGAGCCTAAAGCTATGTGAAAATTAACTTACTAATGGAGTACACATTCACAGACAGACAAACCTTTGGGCCCCTGGAAGTGTGGAAATACTAATTATTACCACAATTTGTTTTGCTGGGTGCTGCTTTGTATAAATAAATGTAACAGGGTTATTATGACATTTGCTACAACTGAAGAGATGTTTGGTGTGGTTTACCAGGGAGTTTTAAAAAATACAATAAATAATTAAAACAGTAAGTTTATAACAGCAGAAAAATAACATTGGAAATTAAAGTAGCAAGTCAGCAATCCTTAAAGCCTGGGCAAATGAAAAGGTCTTCATCTGGTGCCAAACAAGAAAATAAAAATAAAAAAGTCACTCGGCACCAGGCAGGTTTCCCTGGAGAGAAAATTCCAGAGCCAGGGCGCCACATAGCAACACAACACCATATAGCACCAGAATGCAACATGGAGCTCATGTACTATGATCCTAACAACTGTATGATTCAAACTCCTTGTTGTGTATCTCTAAAACCGTAAACTTTCTGCAACTTCGTACGGTATGTGCTGTTTTTGTCTCTGTGTTTGTGTGATTCACTGTTGCTTTAAGGCAACAGGTTTCCGCAGTTCCTGACCTGTATAATTGTTGAACAAATCTCTCTCCCCCCTCAATTAATTTAAGCCCAGGCAATTTGCTCTTCTGTCTTACCTATACAGTACCTTGATCAATCGTCATACACTTTTTAAAAGAATATGAATGTACTTACCAGTCGGGATACAAAAAAAAAAGTAAATAGTTTTGTACACTGAACAGAGTTTGGGGCATGAATTTCTTCTCATGCAACAGTACCACT
Source organism: Zootoca vivipara (assembly GCF_965207765.1). NCBI lineage: Eukaryota > Metazoa > Chordata > Lepidosauria > Squamata > Lacertidae > Zootoca > Zootoca vivipara. The sequence continues at coordinate 41,321,616 of NC_142593.1, forward strand.
ACCTTCCAGTGTTGCATGATAAAACCAAACCAACTAAGACAAACACATACTTTGAATTCTGACCATATAAATCACAGTTCATTATTATAAACTATGATGCTATGGCCTCCTTATTCTGCTTCATCTCCTCTGAGTCTGAAATCCTAAGAACAATACTCTAGGCATATACTGGCATTGGGGAATCACTCTGCAACTGCATTTGGCAATTTGATTTGAATTTTCTATCTTCACTGTGGTGGGCTAGGCACACTCTGAAACAAGGCATTTTTATTACCTCTGTGTAATCCGAAGCTTCATTTCTTGTTGTTCTCCTGACACTTATGCCTGTTTCCTCTTTCAGATTCCAATGTGGCACATTGCCTGTGGTGTGAAAGACAAGATGAAGAGAGATTCATTCCATGAATCTGTCTGCAGCTGGTCTTATTTTAAAAACAAAACAGTGTGGCTGGCACTCTTTGGTGGGTGCTAATCATCCGGTGGCACAACACAGACTAGCCTTTCGGGGTTTGAAATTTGAATCTACTCCAAAGCCTGAACTTTTCCAGTTGGCAGAACAGTTTGCTGTTACATTATCTCCCAGTGCTAGCGTATAAACATTTTTGTAGCGCATATTTATTTATTCTTTACTGATACTCCCATTACCCTCTTTTCAACTTGGCATCTTGCGTTTCCAGGGGGAAATGTCTTATTTTGGAGTACAAATAGAATAATAAAAACAATAATTTCAGTTCAGTTGACTTTCTAAGAATGAAAAGTACTCGTTTTGGAGCTATATGAACTTAAGAGTGAATGTACTCTGAATGAGTGACAGTTTTGCGGCATCACTTCCAGAGGGTCAGTCTTGCTGCTGGTGTCATATAAGGGATTTCTTACAAACAAACCTTAGTTCATAAATCCTACATCAGGAACTAGCGGATAGTCCCCCCCCCCCAGGCAATCATCTTTATAAGAATGTTAAATGCACTGTGTGACTCGTTTGCTGTGAAGGATCCTAGAGGTCTCTCTTGAAGGAAGTGGGGGATCATCTCTCTTTTGGGTTATGGAAATATCATATTCTCTCAATCCTAAAACCACAATCTCTCATAGGGAAGATGCAATCTCCCTCCAGCTCAGCTAGCACATCAGTTCTAATTTAGTGATGCTTAGAAAAGGAATGCAAGAAGAGGCCTGCTGGAAGGGGCCAAAGATCCACCTAGTCCCACATCCTGTTCTCACAGTTGTTGTTGTAGTAGTTATTAATTTTATTAAATTTATATACCACCCTTCTTCCGAGGATCACAGGGCAGTTTACAGTATAAAAACATAAAAAATACAGTTTTACAAGACCTCTCCTCTTATTCCATGACTTTTAAGCTTAAATTTGGTGAGATGCTTTATCAAAAACTTTTTTGAAAGTGTAACCACACAGTGTTGACTGGATCACCTCTATCTATATGTTTGTAGGCACTATCAAATAGCCTTAAAGGGTTAAAGAGACAAGACTTACCCTCACAAATGCCATAGTGGTTCTGCTTCAGCCAGACTTATTCTTCTCTATATCTGCTTGGTGATTTGTTGTATAAGTATCATGGATATCTGATAAATTATGTATATGCAACTTAACTAATGGTGATTAAGTTCTGTTTCACAGGCACACTCACACAGGTCATTTTGTTCCTTTTCGTCTTTTTTTTTTAAAGAGATGCTTAGAGATAAAGTGCTACCATAGTAGGGCACTTGGGGGTCCCTTGTTATACTCAGAAGCACTGTCGTCCATGATTTTAGCACTGTACAGTGGTACCTCTACTTACGAATGTTTCTACTTACAAATGAAGCTCCGTCTGCCATCTGGGATGCGGTTTAGATAGGATTTTTTCTACTTATGAATTTTTACATAGGATTTTTTCTTCTTAAGAATTTTTTCTCCCAATGCATTCCTATGGGATTCGACTTACCATTTTTTTCTACTTACAAATGTGTGTTTGGAACGCATTAAATTCGTAAGTAGAGGTACCACTGTATCTTGCTTTTGGTGCTTGACTGTGGCCAGGATTTAAGCTGCAAACTGTCAGCCATGCACAGAAATCACATACACTTTGTCATATTCAATATACTGTACTGTAATAGTATTTACAAGGTGCGCCTACATTTAAAGGATGGGGGGGGGGTGTTTTCCTCCCAGTTCCTTATCTTATTTTTCAAATACATTGCTGTATATTGTATGTCTTTGTGATGTTTTAGAGGGACACTGTGTGGTGAAGTAACACTAGACCTTACAGCTCTTGACATGGAAATTGCAGCATAATCTACTGGTATTTCGCCTCCTTGGTTCCTGCATGGGACATGGCTATAGTTGATGAGTTTCTCATTCAACTAACCCTCGACCTCATAAAATTGGACCCGTACTTGAAGCCCACCCTTTATAATGCCAGGTTTTTTTCTCATTTTCAGCCCATGCAGTTAACTTATATCCAGTTTAAAAATAGTCTTTTAAAAGAATCAATTTCATGGTGAATGCATCTAGTCAAACAAGCCATTTAAACAAGATATTACTCGTGTGTAGCAGACCATTTTACAAGTACCTGATAGTTTTACAAGCCTGTGCTTCAGACAGGGTAATTGGTTGTCTCTGATATTCGAGTTTGGGACTTAGACTCATTAACTTATTTCAGTGAACAGGATATTTCTCAGTTTTGTTGTATACCAGGTGCCATTCTTAGTGCCACTCATTTTTTAAAAAAAAAATATATAATACAAATAGGATGCAAGAGTAGAGGCTTAACTTTGGGACACAAATTAGCTAATTAAACGCTTTCACCCTTAAGGCTTTTCACTAGGTGTGAGATATCGCACAATATATCTAATTATGATCTCTGTACTATTTAAGTGAAATAGTCATCGTCTCTTACTCTATATGTGTATTGGTTTGGATCCAAAAACACCTTGCGCAAACAGAAAGGGACTTCTGCAAGGGATCGCTGCCAAATTCTTCTGATTTCCTCCTCCTGCTCCCTGTGTCTCATCCCTCCTCCCATATCAGAGGGTTCCTTGATCTCCAGGAGGTGTTTGAGCAGGTTCAGGGGCTACAGACAGGAAACCCCCATTGCTTGAGAAGAGTTCCACTCATTCTTGTTTGGATCCAACTCGTCGTGTGGTTTTGTGGCTTTAAAAAAATGTACCGCATATAGTAAGATTGCTTTGGGCAAAGGAATTCCAGTATCCATAGCTGCTCGGTCCCAGCTCCTGCCAGCCTAGCAGTTGAAAAGCACGTCAAAGTGCAAGTAGATAAATAGGTACCGCTCCGGCGGGAAGGTAAACGGCGTTTCTGTGCGCTGCTCTGGTTTGCCATAAGTGGCATAGTCATGCTGGCCACATGACCCGGAAGCTGTACACCGGCTCCCTCAGCCAGTAAAGCGAGATGAGCACCGCAACCCCAGAGTCATCTGCGACTGGACCTAACGGTCAGGGGTCCCTTTACCTTTTAACATTATAAAATAGCAACTAGCGAATAGAGCAGGGCAATTTTAGCAACGTTGGCAGAGTTAGTAAAACTGGGGTGGTAGTGTACATGTAGTTAAAATGAGGTGTTTTACACACACACACACACACACACACACACACGACAGGAATCAGCTTCCATTGATCTTGCATGTTGATAGCAGTAGCTGTACCTAAAGCACTGACACTAGTGGCGGACTTTGGGCTCTCACATTTCAGCAGCACCCTGTGCAGTACCAACATTAGGCGCACCCTCCCCACCTCTTTCCTTCCATTCTAAGTTGTTGCTGCGGTGCCCCCCTATGGCGGCCTCTCGGCAAACCGGTCGCACTCCTCTAAATCCGCCTCTACTGACACCCCTTGACCAGATAGTTGTTACCACACCTTGATTTGCCGTCTCTAATGATTTCCTTTTATTATTTGCAAAAAAATGACTTCTCCTCTCAGAAGTCTTTATCATTCAGTACTGAAAGGAGGAAGTGAGGCATTCATTAGGGGTTTTTTATTTAGAATATTCAGTTATGCTGACTAACGGGGACATAGTCATATGTGCTAGGTCCTGTGGCTGCAAAACAAGCCCAGATAATCACCCCTCCATCACCGTGCTTGGCAGTTGGTATGAGGTACTTGTGCTCTTATGCTGTGCTTGGTTTTTGCTAAACCTGGTGCTGTGCATTATGGCCAAACATCTCCGCTTTGGTCTCATCTGTCCAGAGGATATTGTTCCAGAAGTCTTTATGGTTTGTTCAGATGCAACTTTGCAAACCAAAGCCATGCTGCCATGTTCTTTTTAGAGAGATGAGACTTTCTCCTGGAAACTCTTCCAAACAAACCATAATTGTTCAGCCTTTTTCTAATTGTACTGTCATGTACTTTAACATTTAACACGCTAACCGTTGCAATTTCTCTGAGCATTGCATGGTCTGACCTTCCTTGTTGTGAATTTGCTGGGGTGTCCACTCCTTAGAAGATTGGCAGCTGTCTTGAATGTTTTCCACTTTTGAATAATCTTTCTCACTGTAGAATGATGGACTTTACATTGGTTGGTGATAGCCTTAGAACCCTTCCCAGTTTCATGGGCTGCAGCACTTTCTTCTCTAAGAGCCTTGTGTCATCTTTCCTCCTTGGCATTGTGTTAAAACACATCCGAATGCTCTAGACCAGCAAACTGCTAAAACTTTGGCTTTTATAGAGGTGCGCACACTTGCTGATGATCAATTAAGCAAGGGCATGTGATTAGCAGCCCCTGTCTGCTACTTAGTCTCTTAATTCCTATGGCAGCAGTAAGGGTGTACTTAGTTTTTCACACATTATTTCTCCATCTTTATTTCTGTTAAATAAAGTGTTATATGTCATGTGTTGTTCATCTGTGGTTGTATTTACCTAATTTTAAGACCTGCTAAGGAACACATGATTGCTATTATGTCCTGATATGTAAAACCACAGAATTCAAAGAAAGTGCACATTCTTTTCCCCATGACTATACCTCCAATGTAGAGTGAAGCTGGAGAATCTTTTAACTGCTTTATTGGAGACTTATATGTACTACCAATTCTCTTTATCACTCTCTCTTTATCTCTCTCTCTCTCTCTCTCTCTCTCTCTCTCTCTCTCTCTCTCTCTCTCTCGTGTGTGTGTGTGTACAGGGTAAAAAAATGTTCATAAGAGCAGGCAGTGATATTAGTAGAGTTTGGAACATCAAAGACTGCCATGAAATTATTAATTTCCTCTTGTTGCAACAACTACCACGAGTTAGGCTGCCAACATGGGTACTGTTGTCAGATTAATAAAAGCAAAAAATTGGGCTCTGGTTGGTTATTTATGTTACTAAGTAATGAGAATGAATGGTGATTGTCTAAAAGGTTTTCTTTTAGTCATTGCTCTCTGTAAAAGAACAAACAAATTAATATTTAGTATTTTCAAATAATATGTTTTACTAGTTTTACTACCTTGGTAAATACAGGCCCCTGTATGATTAGTGAGGCAAAGAACGCTGCTCTTCCAGGAGGGGTGTGTGTGTGTGTGTGTGTCTGCGTGTGCGCTAAGCATTCTTTACATTAGAGGTTTGTGAAAATCTCAGGTTACTCAGCCATTTTTGTCAGCTTAGCACCAGCTGGCTTTGTTATCAAGTGGCTGTGCTAGATCCGTGGTTTGTTATGCTTTGTACAGCTTTTGCTTCCTCTCTGAATATAGCTGTCAGATTGCGTTTGCTGAAACAAGCCACAGTGGTCATTCATTTTGTTTCAGAATACACGGTTAATGTACTATCATCAATGCAAAACCTTCATTTTTAGCTAGCCAAAATCATAGCATGCATTCCTATAATTATACAGTAGTTCAATTCAGCTTGTTAGTAGTGTATGTATGGACAGCAGTATGGAGTTTATTACCTAAGTGGGTTGCATTTTTAATGATATACTATTATACTTTGCCTTAACTATGATAGGTTTTTTTTGAGAGAGAGAGAGAGAGATCAAAGTCCCATTGTCTAACTGTTGTTGCTAATTTAGCCACAATAAAACTGACGTAGAAGGGATAATTCGTTAAGATATCGTAAGTGTATAAATAGGAGAAAGGGAGCATATTCTTGTGTACCTCTTCTAACAAAGCATTTTTTCGAGCTGCTTCTAAATTATTATTCCTTAATAACCCAAGGAAGTGGTTTAGATTAGTGTTGTTGTTGCCATTTGCTTAATTAGTGCTCAAATAATGTTTATCATAAAAAATATAAATTTAAATAAAAGTATTTCTCCTGCCTTTCGAAATGGTAATGTCAAGGATTTCATCTGAAGTATGTCTTCAAGGAAGAATTAAATTCATACTTTAGCTAAGAAAATTCATCTTCTCCATTTTAAATCACTTTAAAAGTAAATAAATATTGCATATAAATTGTAATCTTGGTTATATATTACTTTTAGGTATATTATATTTTTATAGATAGATAGGTCTGCCATGGGTCCGGATTTTTCCAGCCATTACAGGGATTTCAAATGCAGAATTGACGTCCAGGGGGGATTTTAGGCAAGTCAGTCAAAATTTCATGGTTTGGGGGCATTTTTGTAAAAATAACAACTTTTGGGGTGTCCTGATTTTTATGTTTTTATTATATATATTAGTCCTTCCCCCCCTTGCATACATTCAGTGCCTTGTACAAATATTTGAGAAATGCTTTCCCAAGGCATTATTCTCCTAAATGGTCTTAATCACTATCCAAAGAGCTTGAAATAATGAAATGGGTTCCTATTGTTTTGAACAAGATGTAAAAAAGATTTTTGGTATCTGCAATTACAAGTGAGGCTAATGAAATCCATTGATATATTGTCTATTGGTCTGAGAATAATAGAATCATAGAATATTGTAGAGTTGGAAGGTACCACAAGGGTCATCTAGTCCAACCCCCTGCAATGTAGGAATCTTTTGACCGAGTGGGGCTCGAACCCACGGCCCTGAGATTAAGAGTCTCATGCTCTACTGACTGAGCCACAAGCCGTTCATAATATATTTTGATCATTCACATTCAAACTTTTTAGAAATATAATGAACTCTTTTTATTCATTATATAGTTACAAATACAGATGTTGTCGCTACAGCCATTCATTTTATCTTTAGCTGCTATTTTGTGTAAAATTAAAAGGTGAGCCGGAGGCTTAAAAGTTGCAAGTCCAGAGGAATAATTGAAGGGTCCTTTTCAGCTTTTACTTATGATGCCATGACGATCATCCACACGAAATATCTGATTACATATGATCAATACCTCCAATGATGTTGTCTAGGACAACACGTTACCACGATAAATATATTTTTCTCTGGTTCAATATATTTTCGATAAATATAGTTCTCTTGTTGATGAATATTTTGCATTTTGCAACAACAGTACTGCAGGTTAGAAGTTAAGTTCTAATTCTGAAGATGAAACAATGTGTTTCATAATCAGGGGTGGCCTGTATCATAAATGAAATCTAATTCTTTGAAAGATCTTCCTGTGCTTCTAAATGTATTGTTAGAATGGTGGTTTCCAAGCAGATCATTCGCTCCCAAGAAAAACACCAGCATGTCACTGCATATAACCTATTTCAAGAACAGCTGTAAAGTAATTCTAAAAACGAGCATTCAGGATTATTCCAACACCCTCTGTCTTGAAAAGAAAAGTAAGCCAAAAAGTATATACAACAACTGATTATTATTTTTGTATTGCTTTTTTAAAAAATAGATCAAAAAGTATTTGGAACTTGAACCACTTGCACGAGGAAAACGCTGGATACTTAAGCCCTGCTCCTTGGATGATATGGAAGCAGTAAAAGACAGCTTCAGCCTGCTGATAAATTTACTAGAAGACAGAGATCTTGAGCCTTCAAGAATGTGAAGAAAACTCAGATGGTTCTCAGACAGCGTTGTTCCTGTTTGTCTCACCTTCAGCTGAATTATGGTTTGGTATACAGAAGACTGTGCTAAAGCTTGCAATAAATATATTTTTGCATTTAGCCTGGAAAGCCTGTTTATAAGTTCTGTGAATCAGGTTTGTGATTCTTTTCAGTAATGTTGTCTATGCTGAAATGGAGAGAACCTTTACATTACCAACAATTCTGTCTACTGTATGCCATTTTTATGTATTGTTTTTAGAAGAACCTTAATGCGGAATTTTGCTGCATAAACAAAATTTAAAAGAATCTGTAACTGGATACTAAAAGATCTAGTGATGTTCCTGAAAAGAAAATGCGTTTTGCAGATCTCTGGCCATTACCTGTGTTATTATGCGGGATGAGCACACAAGCTATCTGGAAATTATAGTTGCTGAGAACCACAGTAGATTCTGAAGCCAAGGAACACATTTTTAATGCAAAGACTAGTCAGAAGCCTTATTGAATGCAAACACCTACCTTTTAACATTTACAGTTTTAATTCTTTTTAGAGGCAAACCATTGATTTAGCAGAAGGTGAGGCAATGACAATAGGCATATCAGTATTTTGTTATCCATCAATTTGGAAGCATCTCAAGTGCTAAAAAATAGCCTTTGTAAATTGTAGGTGTCAGTTAAGCTGATGATTGTGTAAAATTGTGGTGAAATCGGGGCTAACTTCTAGTACAGATAACGGAGCATGAACCATAAGCAGGTTTAAATAATCACTGGATGTATTCTATATAACTAGTATTATGCTAGAAGTCCTAGAGGCCATGGAATTATTATTATTATTATTATTTTTAAAAGTCAGTGTCTTGGAACTGTACTCAGAAGTCTGTGTTTCTTAAATACCCCTATTTTCAGGGGATCCAAGCTGTTCCAGACTGAACGTTGGTAGAAAGCTTTTCACCCAGAGCATAGTATGTTTTCGTTGTTGTTTTTGTTATATGTGACAGCACTCCAATTAGTTCTAGGAATGTATACCTTTCTCTCCCCAGGTTTACCTAGTCTTGAAGCCCACGGACTGCTTCAGAGCTCAATACTGCCTTGGTTGTAGCAGTCAGAGGTGCAGCACTATGAAACTGGGCTCTCGGCAGTGGCAATGCTTGTGTGTACCAGGATGGGGGAAGCAGGCGCGTAGCAAGGGAGGGCCGGGTAGCTCCTAGCTCCATACAAGCTCCACTCGCGCAGGAGCAGCGCCCCCAGCCCCTGGCCCGCCCCTCGCCTCCTCCGACCGAGCAGGGAAAAAAAGAGTGTGCTATGGAGCGGGTTGCCGGGCACCGGCACTGGCAAACCGCTCTGTAGTGTGCTCTGCTTCAAAGCGTGCTGCCCACCCGGACGGACTGCCCACCGTTCGGCACTGGGGGGAAGGACAAAGCATCAGCCAGTTTGAACAGTGCAGGTGCACAGTGGAGGCACCAGTGGAGGGACCACTGTGTCCTCATTGCCACCATGCCTCACCCACATTCCATCCCAGTAGGTGTGTTCATATGTGTTGAAAGCCACCCAGAGTGGCTGGCACAACCCAGCCAGATGGGCAGGGTATAAATAATAAAATTATTTTTATTATAATCAGTAAGTGGCAGTGGCACCATTGTCAAGAGGCTGTCCACCCCACCAACCACTCCTGCATAATACAGCAGTGGATAGCTTTTCATAAGATGTGTTTGGAATGTTGAATATTATATTCCTCTACCAAGTACGGAGTGGAATAGATCTTGGTAAAATATTGCAGCATTGGTGGTTTTGTAGCATTTGGGCATCTTTCTGTATTTTTAGCTTTGCTTTGTTTTAATTTCCAAAGTTTAAATGCAGAATATCTTCCACTTGTAATTTTTGTATAATTTACTCTAAGATACTGTTGAAAAGTGAAGGGTATCAAACAATTTCTCGATATATGATGCACTTTGATCTGTTAACCTATGTTTTTGTTTTGTTTTTTAATAAACACCAATGGATTTTTTTTTTGGTAACATCTGTTATAACCTGTGAGTTGCTTGTGAAGAATGCCACATGGTACATCCTTTAGTAGTCGGGTGACTGCTAAATAGGATTTGGAGCAAAGTGGAGAAAGAGAGCTGAGAGCGATCAGAGGGCCAGAAATTCTGACAACTAAAGGTATGTATTTTGCCATCATATTGTACCCATTTCCAACCTGAAATGCACCTTTTATAGAGACTGGAGTTTCAAATATTTTAAAAAGAGTTATGAATCATCTCCGATCAATAGCTGCCTAATTTATTTGAAAGAAATCAGCGGCGTATCCTTGCATTGACACAGGTGGTTCCTGATATGTTATTTTTGACACAGTTGAGGCTCATGTGTGCATTTTAAAATGTGCAAATAAGAGGGGATATGCAGACAAAGAGGGAACAATATTCTTACTTGCTTTTTACCCCTCAATATTCTCACTCACTTTTTACCCCATAACTCTTAGTTCAAAGGAGTGTCTTCACCAATAGATGTGCCTCAAACTGTTAAAAGGGGTTTGCCTTCTAGTTTTACGAGGACCATCCACTACTATTAAGGGCTTCAAAACTATGATGAAAGAGGATCTGAACTAGCAAAACAGAAAATAAAGCTTTAGCCGCATTGTAGTGTAAATATAGACTAGGGTTGGAATCCTATGCTCACGCACTTGAAAGCCCCATTGAAACCACTGGGAGTTTCTTAGGGTTAAAATACATAAGGATGGGTTGCAGAACCTTTATGACAATACCTAATGACAGGGCCAGCCCCAGACATTTTGGCACCTGAAGCAAACCATAAAATGGCACCGCTCCCAGCCAAGGGATGAGTGAAGATCTACATCGGGAACAAGGGAGGAAATCAAGGTCTACATTGGGATCTGCGGCCCCTGTGGATTCTGCCACCTGACTTGCCTCATCTTGCCTCATGGGGTGGGCTGCCCCTGCCTAGTACACAGGAAAATATCACTTATCAAACATTTCTGATGAAAATTCTTAGATAACTCCATACTTGCATTTCACACTGCAGGGTGAAACAATACCTCATATCTGCTAAAGGACGGCAGAGAAGCCCTTTCCTTTTCATTGTTCTTTGGTGGTTCTATGTGGCAGCTGAATTTAAACATCAGTAGAACTTTGATGCGTTTAAACACTTCATTAAAAGAACACAGTTCATGAACTAATGCCATGTTTCTATCTAAACTGATCTTGAATGTGCATTAATCTACAAACAGCAACACAGTTCTTTGTGCACTTCATCGGCTTTCATCATACAGATGAAATGAATCCCATTCCTAAGAATCTGTGGGAATTCATTTAAAAATGAACATTCTCTCTCTTCTTCTTTTATTTACGAAAGATGTTGTGGTGTAAGATCCTTATAGACATCTGTCACGTTGATGTATGTTTGTGCATGAGTGTGTATGCGCGCCTGCACTGGGTTTTTTCTCAGACCTATGGCTGTCTATACTAGTTTGGCAGTAAGAATATAAACATGATCAATCTGTATCCAAGAGGAGTTGTTTTGACAGGCTTTTGACAGACATCAAATGCTTTACAACTGTCAGTGACTCCTTTTGTCTATCAGTTCTGAGATTCTCATTGTGTTGTTTCCATGTTCATATCCTGTGCTAATATTTCTGGAAGTGCTAGCCTTTTTGAACATCTTTAATGTGTTCAGTATTCTTTATCCTCCTCTGTATAACGTGTCATGTGTCTCAGCTTACATATGCAAATACTGTAAAAGAGGAATACGTGTCGTAATATTGAACGTCTTGCATTTCATAAGTTATAGGTGTTAACAGATTTTTGTACTTAACAGAGTTGCTTTTTATAATGGCAAATAATTTATATTACCCAGGTTTGTATATTAGTTAAAAGCAATGGTTGACACAGCTAACCCACCATATATCTGATTTTATACTAAAAGTACAGCATTGATACTTACCACATTCATGCAGGCAACTTTGATGCAGAGAGAACTGTTTGTGATTTTATAACTTACGCTAACCAAAATGGAAATAAATGCTAACCAAAATGGAAATAAATGCTCTGTAGAACACATTAATATGAATGTTTCCATCAATATTAACATTTAGAAGTGTGTTTTGTTTGTAAAAAGTTCATTGACCTTGTAAGTTCAGGGCTGTTTCCTGCAGAAGCCCTGTTGAAATGCACAAGAGCCCAGCCACTCATTTTATTGTAGATGATATAGTGAGATTGCAGTACAGGCAACTCCCTGTTTAAGAAGGGGGTGGCATTCCTGGCCCCCACATGCATTGGCGGAATGCACATACTGTAAGTCCACGCCAACCCGTTATGCCCCCTTTCCGAGCCACTTCCATGTCCATGGCAATGTGTGCACATTCGTGTGTCAATGAGACACACGTAAAATGGTCACTGCCAGTAGTTATTTACACTGTAATTATCTCAATAAAAGTAGTTTTGAAGTTTAATCCATTTCCTTCAATGACAAAAAGTTTACTCATGTAAAAAATCTGTACGAAGAACATTTATGCTGGAGTAATAGTTCCAGTAGATCTTGCAAAAAAGATAAGACAACCAAGCAGAAATCTGGTCTTTAGCTGAGGAGCTTTCCTGAAAAATCAATGTGGATTCTGAATTTTGACATGCATAAAATCTGTCAATTTCAGTTTCTCAAAGTTTCTCATTTTTCCCCATCACCGTTCTTCCCATTTTCACATTATGATTGCTTTTTAAATGTCCGCATGAAACTGCCTACACATTTTTATGTGCATTTCATCTACTATACACAGTTTTGTATGTAATCTTGTCTAGTGTCATGCACACTAATATAAGCATTATTTTGGTATTGCAAAATGTGCAGAAAAGCGAAGCTTTTGGGAAATGCAAATGAAGTAGGTTCACATTAAAATGCAAACAGAGTTGGATGTTCTGTATGACCCTGAGGAGGCCGCTAACATCAGATTCACATCTATAATACGGGGAGGGAGAATCTATTAGATAACCCACCTCAACAGTTAGTGTTTCCTTTATAATATAGTACTACCTTGTATCTTACAATATATCAGTAAAATTTTGTGTACATATATAGGTCCACTGCTGTCCCGGCAGTGTCTCCTGGGTGTCAAGGGGCATTTTTTTTTTGCCTTTCATGTTTTATGTGCATTGCTGCCTTCACACAACAGCTGGTATACCCCCCCCCCCACACACCTCAAGTTGAATGCATATACCTAGTTCATATAAATCACTCCTTAAAAGAAATATCAGTTAAAAATAGACAATATCAGCTGTTAGGGTTGCCAGACTCAATAGAGGACAGGACTTCCGTGCCTTTAATTGCCCTGCTTCTCTTTTGAGTCTGGAATCCTTAAAGAGAAACCAGCAGACCCTTTGTTTAATTTCCAAGCAAAGGGTCTGCTGGTTTCTCTCTAAGGTTTCCAGACTCAAAAGAGACCAGGGCAATTAAAGGCACAGAAGTCCTGTCCTCTATTGAGTCTGGCAACCCTAGTCAGGGAGTGTCTATTCAATATTGGCTGGACGAGACACCTGGATTTGGGCAACCTGTAAGCCAGAAGAACCTTCCAGTGGAGAGAGGCTGCTTTCAGGGTATCTGTGCCCCTCAGAAATAGGTGTGAAAGTCCGCAGTCCACATATCCACATGTCCAAATTCCTCCAGAGCATCCAAGCTGAGGTCCATCATGAAGTTGAGCAGACACAGCACTTCAGATCTGCTTCCCTTTAATGCCTTGCATGCTGATTGCAGCATCTGCGCTTAATGAGGCAGGTGACCCTCACCTGTTCCAAGCCTACTCCAGCTGAGGAATCACACACTTCCTCCCAGAGCTAGCAAGCCCCACCTAGCCAGCTAGTGAGCTGGGCTGTGGGCCCTTGCCTGCCTCAGCCTCCTGGTGCTCCCCACCCACTACCCCCTACACCCCAGAGCCTGCCGTGTTCAGGAAACGGGGTCCTCTCTGGGTCTGGTGATTGGTCCTGCTGCTCTGGTTCCTGTGCACTGACCCCCATCTCCTCCATCACCCTGTGAGTACTTCCTACACCAACCTCTCCTTCCCCATCCCCAGTTTGCCCCAGTCTGTCCCAGTCCTGGCTGCACCGCTCACCAGAATCTTCCCCCTCCTCCCTGTAGTCCTGCCAGTTCATGAGACAGTGTTTTGATAGTGGTAGGCAGCTCAGTTTCATCCCAACAATCAATCGGGGTAACATTTCTGATAAGGTATTAAAGTTTTCCTTTTTTAAAAAAAAATAATAATCTCTACTTCTCCCCATTGTTTTGAGATATTTGTTGTTGCTTAACTATGTTGCTTAAAATGTGTAGATAATAATAATTAGCAGCAATAGTATTGCTTAGTGTTTAATGTGGGATTGTCACCACTCCCACTCCATTGTGTTTTTTAAAACGGATTTTTGTTGGTATATGTAAATCTCCTGCAGATTTCTGTTGAAATATAAAGCGGTACACAAGATAAATGAATAATGTAATTAATTAGCGTGTGGTCCTATGCATGTCTTTCAAAAGTAATTCCTGTTGAGTTCAGTAAGACTTACAAATAAGTATGAATAGAACTGCAGCTTTAACTTATCAAATAAAGTTAAACATTGGCAATGTAATTTTAAAAGTCGTTTTGAATTTAAGAAGGCACAGGCTGTGAACTATTAAGCCTTTAGTTCTCATTGACTTTTCATTAGCCTCTCTTCATCAGTGGAATCCTAACAGCTAAAAGTTTGCCTGTCGAATTTGCACCGTGCAAATGTGTTCACTTACTTGCTGCTCTACCTTTAAAGTAATGAGCATGACCTTAGTGTGACAGTAAATAAGGTAACATACAGCTGCTAAAATAATGACATACATTAATGGTATAAGGAATGTTTACCCTGCATTCCTCTCTATTAGTGTCCACAATTAACCTGCTCCACAGCTGAGAAAATAATTCTAGCCAGCAGTGATAAATTGACAACACTTCTCCCCATGGAAGTGGCAACAATATTTATAGAAGTTACTACAAACAAATGCATATCAAGATATAGTACCATGTTTCACTAATTTTAGTCCTTGGGATGTGCCAAAGATACAATATGTATATGCTATTATAGTTAAATATAACTCAATTCCTCCCTTGCTTTTATTATTAAAACAAGGTTCACTTGCTGAGTATTTTCGCCTCTTTACTTTCATTATGTGTGTTTTTCGTCCTGAAGCATCCGAGTGCCTAAAATTCACTGGGGCTAGGGTAGAGCGAAGAATAATCCCAAGTCTCCTGGCTCCCAGGCATCAGCCAAAACCACAAGATTATTTCTCCTTCCTTGCAGCATATTCTGTGCACCTGGAGATGTGAAAGTACCCTTGCCAACCCTCTTGTTTTGCATGATGAGGATCTGAATTCACACACAGTTTAGAATAGGCCTGAGGTTTTGGTTCAGGCCCATCTCCAGTGAAAAGTGACAGGACCATGGGAGCCTAGTCTAACAGATTGTAAATAAGCTCCCTCTGTTCACTTAATACTTGATCTAACCTCACAAATGTCATATGATCCTTTTGGTATGTTGATGCATTATTGTTGAGTTTTTTTGACCTGGCCATTAGAAGAATCACGTACTGTGGTTTGAAAACCAAGAATTCCTGTCTGTTTTCACTTCTTTTATAATGAGGTAAAAGAAATATCTAGCAGGGACTGTCTTGGGATGCAGCCGGGCTGCTAATAGTATGCTATGTAGTTGCCATCTGGATTTTCTGAATCCTGATTGGTTGGTTGTCAGCAACAAAAAAGATTCAACATTTGTAATTAAGCTTGAACTGATATTAAGTCAGACGAACTTGACAATGTGTAACTTATATGTAAATTAATTATGTGATGAAATTGCTGCATATCGTAGCAAAGCTCATCTATAAAATACATTAAGTGCTGTCCACAAACCCCAAAGTTCATGGCTCTTTTGTGATTGGTAGAAACAGAAGATATTGTCATAAATTGAATTGGTGGTGGTGGGGAACAATGACATTTCACACTGCCTGTTTGACAGTAATAGAAAAGTGATACAATCACGGGGATGTCTACTTGCCAACTGCAATTATTAAAGCTCATCTGAAGCAAACCATGGGAAGGGCCATAGCTCGGTAGTGCAGCATCTGCATTGCATGGAGAAGGGCCCAGGTTCTGATCCCAGCATATTGAGGTTGGGCTGGGAATGTCCCTAGTCTGAAACCCTGGGCAGCTGCTGCCTCTCAATGCCTGTACTGCTAAGCTAGATGGGCCAGTAGTCTAACCTGGTATAAGAGAGCTTTCCTATGTTGATTGGTTGGTTGGCATCCATCTGTCTCGGGAGACAATGGATGAGTGCACTTTTGAGAGTGAGGTCAAACCGCTGGCAGGTTGCAGCGCCTGCTGTGGATGTAGAGACCAATGCAGGGGAGACATGCTTTGGGGCAGAGGAAGGTGCCCAGTTGTGCTTCTGCAGAAGCACCGAGGTGTTTGTTCTTGCATAAAGGTGACAGCTTATAAAGTTGCCTTCATTAAACCAAAACCAACGGCAGGTGGGAAGACAGAGTGGTTAAACAGTTGGACTAGGACTGGGGAGACCCAGATTCAGATCCCCCCCTCACTGGATGACCGTGAGGCAATCCCTATCTCCCTTTTTTCATAAGGTTGCTGTG
Organism: Zootoca vivipara; assembly: GCF_965207765.1. Lineage (NCBI taxonomy): Eukaryota > Metazoa > Chordata > Lepidosauria > Squamata > Lacertidae > Zootoca > Zootoca vivipara. The sequence goes on from NC_142593.1 coordinate 41,338,111, forward strand.
AGGATAAAAGAACCATGTATGTTGCCACAAGTTCCCTGGAGAAATGACAGATTATAAACATAATAAAATAAATACTTTTGGAAGGCCATAAATTCTAGCCTCGCACACACTGAACATAGTCGCTAGCACAAAATAATACATGAAGGGAGCTTACTCAACTTGGGTAATGTCTTCTGGGAAGCCAATGTTTAAAAAGGAGTTTATGACTTTATAGTGCTGGGACAAGTAACATTGACAAAGGCTGAAGCTGACAACAAGAAACCTGGTTTCCTTGATGTTGTTTGATACTGTCTGTCTTGTTTTATTATGTCTACTATATGCTGCTTTGCTTTTGAATATTTTATTGGGATGGTGTGATATAAATCTTAGTGATAAATAATAATAAACATAACTCTACAGAAACCATTCTCAGCTCCAGTGCAGCACTAAATGAGAACTTTGCTCCTACACCATACCATGCTCTCCTCCTTTCAGTATCCTGCTAGGCGCAAGGTTGCCAGCTTGGATGGTTTTAAAAGAGGATTGAACAAATATGAGCTACGATGGTTCTGGTCTACTTACTCTGCATGATGTTTCTGCATACCAGTTGCTGGCAACTGCAATTGGGAAGAGTTGTTGCACTCTGTCTAGCCACTGCGAAGGCAGGCTACTGGGCTAGATAGACCTTTGATCAGAACCAACAGGGCTTTGTGTGTGTTTGTGACGGTAGGGACAAGCCCCAAACCTGAGTTAGCAGTTCGAAAGCACATCAAGTGCAAGTAGATAAATAGGGACCGCTCTGGTGGGAAGGTAAACGGCGTTTCCGTGCGCTGCTCTGGTTCACCAGAAGCGGCTTAGTCATGCTGGCCACATGACCCGGAAGCTGTCTGCAGACAAACGTCGGCCCCCTTGGCCTATAGAGCGAGATGAGTGCCGCAACCCCAGAGTCGTCCACAACTGGACCCAACGGTCAGGGGTACCTTTACCTTTTACACATGCAATATTTTTTCTACAGCAGCCTTCACTAAACTGGTGTCCTCTGGATGTGTTTTGGACAATAGCAGCTGTGCTGACTGGGGGATCTGGGGAGCACCAAATTGGAAAAGGCTGCAGAAAGGAATATATGCTATACCAGGCATAGGCAAACTTGGCCCTCCAGATGTTTTGGGACTACAACTCCCATCACCCCTAGCTAACAGGACCAGTGGTCAGGGGTGATGGGCATTGTAGTCCCGAAACATCTGGAGGGCCAAGTTTGCCTATGCCTGTGCTACACCATGCTAAGCCTCAATGTGGTTCGGAAGCGGCAGCCAGTGCAAGATACAGCTACCAAGGAGCTTAAGTGGGATGCTCAGCCTTTCACTTTGGACTAAAAGGATGAAAATGAAACCAAAAATACATTTAAAAAAATCAAAATGTTTATCATCTTATAGATTATGCTTGTTAAAAGTGGTGCCAAGGGCACCTGTCATTAAGTGAGCATTGTGGGGTGTGCGGCATAACACACAGTGTCTGCTGTGGGGGCATGGCATAGTACCAAATTAGAGAAAGCTGGAAGATCTGCACTGGCTGCCTTTTGGGTAATGAGCCAAGTTCAGGGTTTTGTTGTTTACATTTGCAACCTAAACAACATGGGACCAGGAGATCTAGCAAACTGCCTCCTCTAGTACATACCAAGCTAATCTTTTCAGATATTCTGATGAGACCTTGTTGGTTGTTCCAAAACCAACGAATTGTTCTTAGAGCAGGATTCAACTAAGTTGTTGCATGCACAGAATGAGGTCTTCTCACACAATGGGACTTTCCCTTCCCATCTCTCTGTCCCCTAAATCAGCTAAGAGATTGGATGAACATCCAGAAAAGGTTTATGGAGCAACTGGGCGAGGAAAGGGAGGCATGCATACCCCACTTAGTGCTATGTTCAACTCCACCCTCAGTGATGCCATGGAAGCATGGGCGTACCCAGGATCAAAACTAGGGGGGGCAAGGGGAGGGGCCAAGGCACGGAAGGGGAGGGGCCACAAAGTGGGCGGGAACGGCGAACTTGCGCTCCGCCGGGCTGTGCCCCTCCCTAGAAGCAGGGCTGGTGGGCGGAGGCGGAGCCCAGCCCAGCGGAGCGCGAGTTCAGCGTTCCCGCCCGCCGCGCCGCGCTCTCTGGTTCCCCTCCGCGCTTGTCCTTGCCAGAGGGCGCGACAGGGAGCTGGAGGGAGGGCGCAGCGCGGCGGGCGGGAACGGCGAACTCGCGCTCCACCGGGCTGTGCCCCTCCCTAGAAGCAGGGCTGGTGGGCGGAGCCCAGCCCAGCGGAGCGCGAGTTCAGAGTTCCCGCCCGCCGCGCCGCGCTCTCTGGTTCCCCGCCGCGCTTGGCCTTGCCAGAGGGCGCGGCGGGGAGCTGGAGGGAGGGTGCGGCGCGGCGCGGCGGGAATGGTGAACTCGCGCTCCACCGGGCTGTGCTCCGCCTCTGCCCACCAGCCCTGCTTCTAGAGTAGGGCAGCTGCCCTAACTTGCCCCGTGGTGGGTACGCCCTTGCATGGAAGTGGGACTTCCTGGTGATAACACGCTCCCTCTGGAATGCCCTGTAATACATGAGGCAGAGGGAGTGATGACTTAGGGTCACCCAGGCTTTGGGGCAAAGGGGGCTGCCTTCATTTTAATTTAATTTTATTTGTTACGTATGCTGTTTCCGTTTCATTTATGAGATACGTCTCACTTTTATCTAGTTTTTGGAAATTTGAATGCATTCTTTATTATGTTTATATAAACGGCTTAGAGATTGTTATCATTTGAAGTGGTGTGTGTGTGTGTGTGTGTGTGTGTGTGTATTTGACTAAATAAATATGAACAAACTGTCATTTAGCACTACATGGACAAGCCTGAATGAGTGTGAGCAGAGCGTTGAGTTCACACACCTCCCTCCTGCATGGCTGGGCAAAGCTCTTTGAACCAACACCAACCCGTGTGTTGCAAAATGTGACAATCTACAAAAATGCAAACGCAACATGCTGGCTAATAACTGTTAGTGAATAATAATAATAATAATAATAATAATAATAATAATAATAATAATTTATCATTTGTACCCCACCCATCCGGCTGAGTCTCCCCAGCCACTTTGGGCGGCCCACAATCAAGTGTTAAAAACAATACAGCATTAAATATTAAAAGCTTCCCTAAACAGGGCTGCCTTCAGATGTCTTTTAAAAATAGGATAGCTGCTTATTTCCTTGACATCTGATGGAAGGGCGTTCCACAGGGCGGGTGCCAATACCGAGAAGGCCCTCTGTCTGGTTCCCTTTAACCTCACTTCTCACAATGAGGGAACCGCCAGAAGGCCCTCGGCGCTGTATCTCAGTGTCTGGGCTGAATGATGGGGGTGGAGACGCTCCTTCATACACACACACACACACACACACACACACACACACACACACACATATATATATATATATATATATATATATATATATATATATATATATATATATACAGTGGTACCTCAACATCCGAATGCCTCGACTTCTGAAGGTTTCGACTTACGAAGAGCGCCGCAGAACGGATCGCCTTCGTAAGTCGAGGTACCACTGTGTGTGTGTGTGTGTGTGTGTGTGTGTGTGTGTGTAATCAGTTATGATGTCATTCAAAATATACGAACAAGCCACTTCAAAATGATGTATGTATCATACAACACATCTCACAAAATATACAACTAACTACAAGTTGTTACATGTATCAGTCAAACAAAGAATAAAAAAAATCAATGAATAGCGAGGAACGCCAAGCCGTCTTTCAAAGGAAGACGTCTCACAAAAGTCTCAAAGGAAGACGTCTCTCCGAAGTTTCAAAAGGACAGTACTGTATATCCAGAATAGTTCAACTGTTTCGGAATAAAGTCTTCATCAGCTGGAAATTTTTGTAGATTGTTACATTTTGTAACACGGGGCAAAGCTCTTTGGCAGGATTTTGTTTCTGTGTTAAAGAAACCCACCTGGCTTGTTAAACCAACCGGCGTTTGTTTTGCACTAGGATCCCTGGTTTGAGTGTAACGCTAAGCCAGGGTTCTTTAAAAAGTAAAACTTTGTTGTTTAGTCGTTTAGTCGTGTCCGACTCTTCGTGACCCCATGGACCATAGCACGCCAGGCACTCCTGTCTTGCACTGCCTCCCGCAGTTTGGTCAAACTCATGTTCGTAGCTTCGAGAACACTGTCCAACCATCTTGTCCTCTGTCGTCCCCTTCTCCTAGTGCCCTCAATCTTTCCCAACATCAGGGTCTTTTCCAAGGATTCTTCTCTTCTCATGAGGTGGCCAAAGTATTGGAGCCTCAGCTTCACGATCTGTCCTTCCAGGGAGCACTCAGGGCTGATTTCCTTAAGAATGGATAGGTTTGATCTTCTAGCAGTCCATGGGACTCTCAAGAGTCTCCTCCAGCACCATAATTCAAAAGCATCAATTCTTCGGCGATCAGCCTTCTTTATGGTCCAGCTCTCACTTCCATACATCACTACTGGGAAAACCATAGCTTTAACTATACGGACCTTTGTCGGCAAGGTGATGTCTCTGCTTTTTAAGATGCTGTCTAGGTTTGTCATTGCTTTTCTCCCAAGAAGCAGGCGTCTTTTAATTTCGTGACTGAAATTAAAAAGTAAAACTAAACTCTGCCAAAGCTGTCCACACAACCGTGCAGGAGACGGACTGTGTGAGTCTGATGGTCATTTGGGCTCAGGCTCAGGGGTCATTTGGGCTCATCCACATATTGCTAAAACCATGGTTTTGTGTTACATGTCAGCCTTTTCAGTTTTTCGCGTCTGCTCCCGCCCCTGGAGTAGTCCCAAGTCTGCTTCAATGAGTTAAACTTGCATTTCTTCTGTAGCAATCGCTGCAATAGGCTTCATGTCCATTTTGGTTTACATCAGTTCTGGTCTGCAAACCAGATGACCTTGACTCTTTGATTAAAGAATATGAAGATTAACAGTTGGGTTTCCTTAACCTCTCGTTTTCATGCTGCCTGAAAAGCTGCATCTCTAGAGAATCTCTTTAAAAAAATTGGTTAAAGGCGTGGAAAGAAATCAAAGTTGTAGTGATGTTGCATATAACTTAAGATTGCTTTGGGCTTTCTCTTACCCTGAAAGGAATCCTATATCCCCACAGTATTATCCCTTCTAGTTGCTATTTTACATAATATGTTTGGTTTAGTGCCAGTTGCACTGGTCGAGTTTGCAATTTCATCCCAGAGGAAAGGGGAAGTAATGTGAGCAGAAGAATATTGCCAGCACACTTAATCTATTGACATTTACTCTTAAGGACATATCAGCACTGACTGTCAATTCACACAATACTTCCCTCCCCCCCCTTGCAGGCAGCTGGTATAATTGTTGCTGGAATAATACAAAACTGATGCCAGCCATATCCATAATAGGCTGGTTCATATACACATGACCTTTTCTATGCATACATTTAAAAGAGTACAGTGGTACCTCGGTTTAAGTACACAATTGGTTCCGGAAGTCTGTACTTAACCTGAAGCGTACTTAACCTGAAGCGAACTTTCCCATTGAAAGTAATGGAAAGTGGATTAATCCGTTCCAGACTGGTCCGCAGAGTACTTGAACTGAAGGTACTCAAACCAAACCGAGCTATGACTATTTTGTGATCCTGCCCTTGGGGGGGGTGTATCCTCCACAAAACTCAGCTGTAAATAACACGTCTCTTTAAATTTCATAAATTATTTGCTCATTTTTAAAATCCAAAAACAAACAAACTGATCGGCTGATTGAAGTGTGTTCATTGGAAAGCATAAAGGACTATATTTCCTGCAATGCACCAACCGTTTGATTCAGAAGTTTAAAGAGTTCACATGTTCAAAATACAAAAAGCCGAATGTTGTTTCAGTTACAGGACAGTTGTTCTTGGGGATAAAGGCAAGAGAACAATTTCATCAGAGTTTACAAATTCTGAATTTTGTCACTGATCTGTCATTCCGTTTTTAAAGGGATGGTGTGATTATAAGCCACTGAACATAACTTGATTTTCAGGGTGAGGTTATAAATATTGTTAGTGTCATCTTTCAGTACAGTGCAGTAAACAACATGTAAATATGATACTAAGGGGTTTTTTTTAAAAAAAAAAAGTGGGGGGACTACGCTGCAAAATAGAACCACTCTGTGTGTATCTCTGCTCCTCCTTTTCCTGATTAATTAATTGAGTCAATAGGACTTATTTCCATTAAATTTAATTCAGGTGGCTACCAAGTAAAGTAATAGAAATGGAGCTTTAGAGTTTATTGACAACTTTTTTTAAGAGGTATAATGCGTTAGCTGGAAGTCAAGCATTAATCCACTCTAAAGTGCCAGTGAGGCAGCTGATGACTCACTGAACAGACTTGAAAGTGTCAACAGAAAAGGGGGCCCCCTCCAGCTAATTCTTGTCTTAAGTCAAGAGCTAGCTTACCTATGGTCTAGCCAAACCCTGCAGCCATGCTGACTAATAAGACCTCCTCCCATAAATATAGCTACCCATTTCCAGTCAATGGGATACAATTTTTGATCTCTTCTCTTCACTTTCTGGGATTGTGCTGTAGACTTTTATTGGTTTCTTGCACACAAAAAGGGGGGGAGGAGTGTGCCTCCCTCCCTGACATTTTTGCGTTTTTCCTTTATTCGTTTTCATCTGCTTTACTGGAAAATACTTGGCATTGCCACCTCTTCCAGTTTGCAGCTCAGGTTGCCTTTGGACAGCCTGCACTCCCCAGAAGATATGTTGCTTATGTGCTTCCAGAGAAACAGATTCGTCTTCAACAGCTTCCCATTCCCCGATACATCTGTGAAATATTTAGCGAGCACATGATGCCAAGATGAATTTGAACTCTTTGGTCCTGGCAGCCTTACCTTGTCAACACTACAGTGCTTTTGACCAAGGTGTACCTCTCTTGAATGTCCTGGCTCAAGCCCAGGCCTCTGCGAGCCTAGTGCGGTTGGGTGTTTGAAAATCATTTTCTCTTGGTAGCAAAATAGCTTGGAACGAGATGAACAGTATATAGATCATCGCTTGTTTGCTACAACAACAAATGGTAATGGTACAAATCTTATTTTTGGAAAGGCCTGCTGTCTGGCAGACACTTCCCTCCCTTAAGGTGCTTGTCTGAGTTTCACTGTTGAATGACTGGAACGAAAGTTGTAGGGTGGCTGTCGTAATTAACAAAAATGTGTGTACAAGTTGTAAAGTACTGTCAGAATCTCAAAGGGGGTAGGCTGGTAATGCATGGCACTTACTTAAAAGTGATATTGGCCGCAACCCACAGGTTCCTGCATGTAAAAGCATGCCGGATAACAGGCTGGTTGATCACCTGTTCAGGGAAATGGAGCCCACAGAGAAAGTTGGATGGAGTCCCCACTTACTGCTTCTAACAGCTGGTTGGTGCTGCGGAAGCTGGGCCAACTATTTGAGAGGGGGCTTGCATGGAATTGATCCAAGATGTCTCTCTGTGCCCGACACAGAGTAGGGCTCAATACATCCAGGACATCTGCATATGTATGGCTCATTCCTGCTGTGAAATATACTCGGAGTCGAGAGTAAATTTCATGCTCTTTTTTGCAGCTTGTAGTAGCAAAAGAAGAATGGCTCTTTCCCCAAAACATCTGCTATGTATACATTCTTTACACAATGGGCCTTGCATGATTGGCTACTTCAGGGCTGCTCCTGTAGGCCAATCAGGTTGCGGATTCACTTCCGCCTGGAGCTGGATTGGGTGGCTCCTGCAGACCAATCAGACTGCTGCATTCTGGCTCCTATTGTTCTAGGATTCAACTCAGTACATAACATGCTGGATAATGGGTTTTCAAAATACCTTCCAGAAAACATGGTCAGATTGCTCACCAGTCTTTTTCTCTTGCTTAAAAATAGTAAACATAGAGAGATATATTATACATATCCATTTCTAATTCAGTATCATTCCAGTGATGGCATTCTGACTGATTTCTGAAATTTCTTGGGGGGGGGGTCTGAGAGAATGGAAGAACTTTAAGAACTACAAATCAAGAAAGAGAAAAATGCCATTTCCGAATATATTTAGAAAATTAGGAAAACCACAAAAAAGTGTAGCGTTCCTGTTTCTGGCTTTGAAAACAGAATGTTGAGAATCAAGGGAAAATGTGAAGACAGACTGTTCTTGGGTTAGCCATTACTTACGAGCAAGAGAGTCAAGGTTCTGTGCCAAAAATCCCAAAATTCTACAGGAAGCAATCCCAGGTCGTGTGCCAAGAAAATTCAAATTCACAACTAAGAATAAATAATGCTGCAATGCGTTCATCCCCCCCTTTTTCAAGTCTATATGCTCCATATTTTTACATGGGTTTTTTTCTGAATCAAGTATTTGAACTGCTGTAGAATGTTGAACTGTTTTTTCCCCTAAGTATTGGCAGGAAGAGAGGTAGTTCATTTCATTGATTGCCTGTGGGGTCAAAGGATAGGAGAAAAATGGGGGAGGGGAGTTAAGGGCAAAAGATGTGTTGGAAAGTGGATAGGAAGTGCCCAGGGCAGCCTTCCCCATTGGACCATTGGCTACCTTGTCTGATGGGAGTTGTGTTCCAAAATACCTGGAGGACAGCAACTTCAAGAAGGCCTGTTTAAACAACCCAAAGCTCCTTACTTTACCCAAAAACTCCAGTAAAAATAAATCCCTTCCTCTTGTCTCACCTACTTATAGTATAGTGGACATTGGGGCTGGTGGGACAGTGGGCAAGTCAGAAAATGGCTAAAGGGCAGTAGTGTAAATGCCACAAACAAACAACCGGTCATTGGTAGATGTAATCACTTTTTTTATTTATTAGTCCCACTCCTTTAACTTTAACAGGAGCCTGACGCAGAAATTACATGCAGAAGGCTTTCGATGGCATGGCTGTATTAACAGTGGCTTTCAGGCTAAACTTCTATAGATACGCCAAGAAGTAAGGCTCACTGTAATCAAGGAGATCTAAACTTCCTTTAAGTTCCTGGAACCATGTACATCCAATGTTGCTAGCACAAATTGTATACTTGAGCTCCAGGTACAAAATGATCTCCAAATAGTTTTTCCAGAGATTCCTGATTCCAAAGAAACCTGTGGAAATTTTACACAACAATGGGCAGCAATGGGGACAATTTCACATTGGCAAGCCCCATCAAAATCAACTAAGGTTGCAATCCTCTATGCACTTATCAGATAGTAAGCCGTATTTAGCTCAGTGGGACAAACTTCTGTGCAGGGTGTTGCTGTAAATGTATCTGTGACATGAGAAAAAAGAAAATTCACATCTACTCCATACACCATAGAGCAGTGATGGCTAACCTTTTAGAGATCGAGTGCCCAAACTGCAACCCAAAACCCACTTATTTATCGCAAAGTGCCAACACCACAATTTAACCTGAATACTGAGGTTTTAGTTTAGAAAAAAACAACTCCTGCATTAACATCTTTTGTCTTAAAAGAAAAGCACAATAACACAGCTTTCAATGATACAAACGAATTTTTATTGAAAGGTAAAAGTTTGCATTATCCTAGCTTGGGAAATCATGAAAAATTACTCCCAGACAACATGGCTGTTTTGATAATTTCCCTTCAAGAAACTCTTCTTTGGGAGATTTCAAAGCAGAAGCTGAATGGCCACCTGCCATGGGTGCTGTAGTTGTGATCCCTGCATTGCAGGGTTGGACTTGGATGACCCTCGGGTTCCCTTCCAACTCCCCACAATCCTATGAACAAAACAAAACAGTCTCCTTTGCCCTCTGCTGTGTGTCCCCTAGCAGGGAGGATCTTGCACTTACCCATGGCGATGGGAGAGAGTTCAGCTCCAAAGTTTGCTTCCTGGCCTGACCAAGCAGGGGGAAAGGAAATCCTGGAGCAAAGCCCGGAGACGCGCAGTGGTTCAGTGCTCTGCTGCCATCGGTCAGAGCCTGGAAGGGAGGCGCCCCAGCACAGAGTTTGTAGGGGCAGCCTGCAGGCCGAGTAGAGCCGTGCATGCGCAAGTAGCCGGTTTGCCGCCTGTGCGGGCTGCAGCTGAAACATGAACGTTCCATTCCGCTGTCTTTAAGCGCCTCGGTGCAGAACTGCCAGTGAGCCCAGCGGCATTTCGCTCCCTCCCGTACGAGCAGGCTTTAGAAGAGCAGCCCGGCGGGCTAGCCATTAAATCATAGGATTGTGGGGAGTTGGAAAGGGTGACGGTGCGCCTGCCCACAGAGAGGGCTCTGAGTGCCCCCTCTGGCACACGTGCCATAGGTTCGCCGCCACTGCCATAGAGGATGCCTTCAAATGGATGTCTTCTGACAGCCCTCCAGAATAGAGAGTTGCACTTGTAAAGTAGGGCACAGGACCACCCTTCTCCTGCTAGCATTAGGAGAAAGAGAAGTTGCATACAGTACATGCCATACGGTCAAAGCACCAAAAAGGGAAGTTGCTTCATCCCCTTGATCATTTTGGCTGCCCTTTTCTGAACCTTCCCCGATTCCACATTATCTTTTTTTCTTGTTCTTTTTTTTGAGATGATCTGGACAGAACTGTACACAGTATCAAAATGCAGTGACACCAAAGATTTGTATAACAACCTCATGAGATCAGCAGCTTTATTTTCATCTCCTTTCCTAATGATCCCTAGCATGGAATTTGCCTTTTTCACCATTGCTGCACACTGAGTGTGGCAAATGTTGACCATATGGCCTAGCCTGATGCCTTCAGGTCCAGTGGAAGATTCCAGCCCAAGCCCGTCCAGTTGGTGTTTGTGCATGGAATGGGGGGCGCCATCTTGTCCTTTGCCTCAGGCAGCAAAATGCCTTGTGTCATCTCTGGCAATGATATAAAAATATGATGAGAGGATATATGGTGCAGACATAACTCAGCCTAGTCTGGAGTGTTAATTTAAATATGGGGATGGAAAGTACTAGGTCAGGGAGCTATTTTTACTGAAGAGAAGTACAAGAAATAAAAATATAATATCCGGCTCCCTCGGCCTGAAAGGGAGATGAGTGCTGCAACCCCATAGTCGCCTTTGACTGGACTTAACCGTCCAGGGGTCCTTTACCTTTACCTTACCTAGAATGACAAATTGACAAACTGATTCCTCTGGCTAGCAGGACCAATGGCCAGGGGTGATGGGAGTTATAGTCCAAAAACGTCTGGGGACCCAAGGTTGAGAAAGGCTGATCTAGAGAGTCTTGAGCGACAAGCTGGCTGGCTGGCTGCCCAATATTTGGAAAATTATTCACTGATGGTCTGGGAAAATCCCTGTTGATTATCCCAGTTTTCTGGATATTTTGATACAAACCAAAGTGGATCGCATAGTTGTCAGAAGAAGGTGAAGGCCTATAGCTCACTATGAAGCACCTGCTTTGTGTATGTACAACAGGCATCCCCAAACTTCGGCCATCTTGTTCTTTGCCTCAGGCAGCAAAATGCCTTGTGTCATCTCTGGGAATGATATAAAAATATACAGACATAACTCAGCCTAGTCTGGAGTGTTAATTTAAATATGGGGATGGAAAGTACTTGGTCAGGGAGCTATTTTGACTGAAGAGAAGTATAAGAAATAACAATAATAATCCAAAGGCTTTGAATGAATAAGTTAGAACTAAAAAGAAAGAAAGGATGGTTGTGAAATGTTTGTTACAAGCTGGCTGCTATATGATCTTGCTGGCTCTTGCCAGGCTTACTGGAAGCAAATTTTGCTTTGCAGATCTTGCTGGAATCACACTTGCTGGGTTTTTTTGTTTTTTGTTTTTTTTAAGCAGCTGGCCTCCAAGGCGTCTGAGGAAGTGTTTCCATATGAATACAGCGCCACAGTTTGGTGTTGAGGAGGGAAGGGAGCATTTGGTTGTAGCTGGGAAATGGCAAGTACATAAACCAAAGAAATTGGGGCTCCAACACAGATGCACACAGAAGCATAAAAGCCACTTCTTCTGTGACCTCACAGCATGTGTGCATGTGTGCAACAAGCAATCACCTGGGCCTACTGAAGGAGGAGGAGGAGGAGGAGTTTGGATTTGATATCCCGCTTTATCACTACCCGAAGGAGTCTCAAAGCGGCTAACATTCTCCTTTCCCTTCCTCCGCCACAACAAACTCTCCGTGAGGTGAGTGGGACTGAGAGATTTCAAAGAAGTTTGACTAGCCCAAGGTCACCCAGCAGCTGCATGTGGAGAAGCGGAGACGCGAACCCAGTCCCCCAGATTACGAGTCTACCACTCTTAACCAATACACCATGTTGGGTCCCCCCACATCCAATAGACTCCCTGGCGAGCCCTTGTGCTTAGGCCCACTTAGCATAATGCTCTACATGTGCTTATACATGTTGCCAGAGTAAAAGTTACCTTTCCCGTGCTTAGTAGTTGTCCCTGTGCATGATGTTTGTGTTTCTGTGCTATAGTCTGTTTTAATTTGAAATGGGTCAGGATGAAGAGTGGAAGGTAAGATCGATGAATGGATGGACAGAACAATATCTGCCTCAGGCCAGAAGACAAAAAAGCTGCTTAAAGGATGGGGTGTTATTCTTCCAAGGTATGCGGTGTTCTTGGAAGGGGAACAGGTCCTCACCAGAAAATGCATCACTAAAAAATCTTGGCACATTTTAGGGAGCACCTGTTCAGAACAGCAGGAGAGGCCCTGCTTAAAAGTTCCCTTCCCACACAATATGAAGTTAGTGAAAATGTGGAGTGAGTTCTTCTCACTTGTGATCCTATGCTCCAAGAGATTCCCAGCTTTCAGACATCTATAAATCATTGTAGAAGGCAGAGAGCATTTGTCCCGTTTTCCTAAAATCTGACAATATATTTCAATTTTTATCCATGAAGCAGCTGCTTGACGGTTCTGTCAATGGACATTTGATAGGACGCACTTTCACATGCAATGTGTTATGTTATATGGTACCATTATTTATTGTACTTTTTGTTCAAGGTGACATACATGGTTACCCATACTCCAAGGTATCTAAAGACCAGACAAGAAATGTGCCAAATAAATATATAAAATAACAGTGACCTGCCCAAGGTCACAATGACTGAATTGGAATTTGACCCTGAGTGTTTCTGCATCCCTGGTCTGGCAGTCTAACCACTGTACAACAATGTCTTTCATGCTACATCTTTTGCTGTACGTATTATGGACCACTTTCCTCAATTTTGAGGGAACTGGTTTTAAGACTTAGTAGACTAAATCCATCAAACATGCTATTTGTCCCACTTAAGGGCTAAGATGTATGAAGAAGTATATTAATATGATGAAGTTCACAAACATACTATATGCAGTAGATTTTGCCTTCCCAAATTGGTCTCTTGAGAATGTTCCAGTGCACATCTGGGCCACCGCTCTACAGATCCCGGAAGCCCTTTCAAGAGTGACTTAAACAAGTTGAGTCGTGACATTAAGACCAATTCACTAAGCCAGGGAGAAGCAATAGTTCAAGGGTAGAGCATATGTTTCATGTGCATCAGTTTCCAGGTTCAGTTGAAGATAGCACTGACCAAACTGGACCAGTGGTCCTGGAGGCCCTTCTCTCAGTCCCGCCACCCTCACAGGAACATTTGGAGGAGATGCAGGACAGGGCCTTTTCAGTGGCTGCTCCCAGACTTTGGAACTCCCTCCTTGTTCTTCTTCCACCGGCAGGTGAATACCATTTTATTCCAAAAGGCTTTGGAGGACTCTTTTTAAGGAAAGTGCTTTTAATAGTGCTGTGCTGTTTTTACTACAGTATCTGTATTTTGATAAGGTTGTTATATATATATATATATATATATATTGTTTTGATTCTATTGTAGTTGAAATACCTTTAAACTATTATCTTTGAGACTATAGGTTTCTACCTTTCTGGGTTTTATCCATGTTTTAATTTCTTGAAACCTCCTTGAATACTGATTCTGGGGAAGAGGTGGGATAAAATATTATTATTATTTATTTAGATTCATATATTCATGTATTCTGTGACTGTAAATACACTTGCTGAAAGATAAGCTGTGGGGTTTACTTGTGAGTAAAACAGTGTATCACAATACAAGTCTGCTGGGGAAAAATCAGCTTGGGACAACTTCTTTGCTGTGTAAATATAGTCATGTGAATTATCTGATGAAACGAAGCAGCTTTATCAGAAACTTGAAGAAGTCTGTATGTGTGTATATATATATATATATATATATATATATATATATATATATATATATATATGCCTGAGGTGTTCCACTTTTTGACTAGATGTATTGGTTGGGGAGGGTGGCCAGAGACGAGATTGGCCAAAAAAAAAAAAAAAAAAGAGGAGGGAGTGAAAGTCTATGCAACATGAGCAGTTTGGAAAGATCTTAAGCTTTTAACAAACATAATAAATTAGGAGAGCTTCTGGGGAACTTCAGCTATCTCCTGATTATAAAATGAAAACTGGCCATTTATCATGAAAAACACATGGTGAAGAGGTAGAGAACTGCAGGGGAGGGAAAAATTTCTTGGCATGTGCAGCGAACAGGACCAGATTAAAGCCCCAGACTTGTTAACCGTCTCTTAAACCGTATATAATCTGCTATGCTAGAACCCACAGCCAGGAGCCAGACCAAAGTCTTTAAGCAGACATTTCCTTCGACACAGGCTTTGTTTTGAGAGTCTGGCCTCGGGTGATGACGACGTCACCAAATGCTTGTTTTTCTGTATGGAAAGCCAAACATTTGCCACTCCCAACACCTGGGAATCCTCTGAAACAGGAAAGGGAGGGGTGGCATTGGCGGGGAGGGGGTGGCAGGGAGAAAAGGCTCAACCTGGGTGGAGAAAGAGGAAAACCCGAGAGAGGTGAGCTTTGAATGAGAAGAGAGTAGCAAAGCACAGCTCCAAGGTTAAACAAATAATTGGTTACCTTAATTGTTTTGAATGCTTTTTAGTTGCCTAAAAAGTGCTCCTGATTACTTGGACATCAGATTTTTATTTTTTATTTTATTTTTAAAAGAAAATACCATGTTTAATACAAGTGCATCTAAAAGCTACAGATGGCAAGCACTATCTTAAAGAGGCAAGTCCCTGTCATTCTCACATACTTGGAAGAGGATGTCTACTGTTTCACATGCATGTGCTATCTAGAAACAAACAAAAAATAGCATACATTTTGCTTTAAAAAAACCAACCTTCTTGGTTATAGAGCTATTTTTTTAAATCCATGTGCAAATTTAATTTTTGATTAATGAACGATTGACTGCAATTTATTTAATCTGGTGGCAAGTCCACAGCGAAGCAAACTGGTGTGGAAGACTGTATTTGCAGTGAAAATTAAATCTGGATTCAAGCCAGCATTATCACGATAGTAGAAACCAAAGTGGTCTATGCATGGGTGAATTTATTTATTTAATGGATTTATCATTCAAGTATATTTTCCACCAAGCAGCTTACAAACGTATATAAAGTACCATTCCAAAATACTGTATAAAACCCTTTGAAATATCGACTTATTAACGATATTAATATCTAAACCAGCACACACAAAAAACCAGCTGAGAACTGAGAAACTTAAGGCAGAAGACATTCTGAACTCAGTTGTAATAAGAAAGGTTATTCAGCTGCCAGGTCTGAGTCTTCCCTCAGCCTGGCCTACAACCTTTTCATAGCTTGGAAGATACGAGACACAGGTGAGACGCCCTCCCAATTGCTCCCCCTCACATCCAGGAAAAGGAGCTTGCTGTATATACTGACGAAACCGTATAGAAAATCTTCACAGCAAAACCACAATTCTGAGGGGCCACAAGTGTGTCGTGTATGAGGCCTTGGTAAGCCAAGACAGTGAGTACTTTGGTTGAAAAGAAGAAAAACCCCAGAATATTTTGCAGCTTAATCCATTTTTCATCTCTCTCTCCTAATGAAGCGTCTTGGAATATGTTAGAATCCAGGATAAAGCCTGCCATGTTTATAACCTAACGATTACAGCGTCCAGACGTTCCAATTAGAAGGGTCAAGGGCATTTGTGGTTTATTTTTTTAATTGCCTCTGGGTCTGAAACGTCGAAAGAGTGCAGTGCACCTATATTTGCAGATATTAAAATTGTAAAATGCAAATGAGTTGCCAACGGGGATGGTCTTTCCTGCAGATTTGAAAACAGATAGCACCACCCACAGAAGTCCCATATGCAAGAACAGAGGAAATAAGAAATGAAATCCTCCCTGTTTGTTTATTTGCTGTTTTTCAGTGCTAAACTGGTCATTTTTCATAACTGCCTAAGTTGAATGAGGGAGCACCTTACTTCTAACGCCATTGCCTAAATTGAAAATATGAATTATACTGGTGCCTCCTGGCATTTTTTTATATCTCTAAAAAGGCAGTCAGAAAACATTGTAACTGGTCTTGAGTCCAAATTAAACGTTTACACTTGCAGTTAAAATATCTTATTTCTTGGTGCAGCAGACATAATGCTTGCTCCTTGCAAGTCATGGTTTGGAACTTGCATCCATGCCATTCTCAGCAGCAAATTCCCTTTCCCTTCAGTTGTTACACCTTGTTTTGTGTGACACCAGCAAAGATAGGCTAACCACATTTAAGGCTGACAAGTTCTGCCCTCATCCCCAGAATCTGAATTAGGTTTGCAAATCCAGCCTTCTTTCTAATTACAGAATTGTAGAGTTGGAAAGGATCCTACGAGTCATCTAATCCCACCCCCTGCAATGCAGGAACCCTTTGCGTGTTCAGACCCAGAGACCTCCCCCCTAAATAAATTCACACTTGACTCAAATTTTAGTTTTGGTTTTTGGCAGAATTTAGGCCACAACTTTATTAAATACATCAGGTGAGTGGTTGCATAGGCTCTGGTTCGACCAGCTCCCTGCACCCTTGCAGGTAGCGCTCACCAAGAGCACCAGAATAGGTCAGATAAGGGTGAGCACCTGGATAGGCAAAAAGCTGGGAACAGAGTATGTCCACCGCCCAGATGTCCCCCTGGACTCAGGCATGGGCACAACCCCCTCTCGGGGGTTGACCAAACCATTTGAGTCCCTGGATTCCTTTAACGGAATACCCTTCACGCAGGGATGGTGAGAGCATTCTTCAATCCCTGTCACCTGAACCAGTGCCTACCCGCAACCTTACAAGTTGTGACGATTTGCTACGCGGCAGGCGAAATCCTAATGGCAACAGCCAATCAGCCAAGTGGGGAAAATTCCTGCTGTGCCCCTGTCCCAACGGCAGACCACACACAACAGCATAGCAAGCTCAAGCATGCAAGCCCTAAATATAGGGAGAGCTGGGCAGGTGTTCCAAATGCATGAGCCAAAAGAGGAAGCTCTGGGTCACATGCATGGGTATATATAGCTCCCTCAATCCATTTGGACTACGCCACATTGGCCAGATTGAACCCAACATCAAGGGACCTACCAATTGGGTGTTGTGGCTGACCAATCTTACCCACTCACAACACAGGAGGTCGGTCTCCAGGTCTCACCGCAACACATGCCCTCTTTCAGGGAGGACACGGTTTGCCCTATGTGGGGCTCGAACTCATGGCCTTAAGTTTATAAGAGTCTCATGCTCTACCAACTGAGCTACCCCTGTCAATCATTTAGGGAGAGCAGAGAACAGTATGCATAAAAAAACAAACTTGCCCCCATAGTACAGTTTTAGGAAAGGGCAGAGGGTGTTTTCTTTCTTAACTCCTCCTTGAGGCTCCCTCTTTCTAGTCTTGCTCCTTACCTTTAGATTTTCCCTTCCTGTCAGACAACGAAAGGAAAACTTTTCAGCTGGTTGCTGTATAAAAGGCCAACTAACTAATAGGAAACTGATTGTGGAAAACAACCGGAATTTCTTTTTCTGGCTGCTAGGTTGATTTTTCTGCCCAGAAACCATGAAAAGGCCTCATGCTGAGCTTGCACACATGGGAAAAATCAGAAATTAAGCCTGAGCTAGAGCCTAGATCAGTGATGGCAAACCTATGACACGCGTGTCAGACGTGACACGCAGTGCCCTCACTGCTGGCACACACCTCATCGGCCCATTTGTGCTGTTGTTGTTGTCGTGCCCCCAAATTTGTTCTCCCACTACTCCTACAGCTTGTCTTCGCTACAGCTTGTCTCCCCTGTTAAAACCTGGATCCTTTGTTGTTGTTGCTGCTGCTGGTAGCCAGAGATTGGTTTTTTAACCCTTTCTGTGCTGGTTTTTTTGGCGCTTTGGCAGACCATGTCGGTGCTGCGTGTTAGTTCCAGCGAAGGTATTATTTGTCATTTTTTTATGTTCTCTTCCGCCCCCAAAAAGCACAGCTGCTTTGGGGCACCCCCCCCAAAAAAGCAAAGCAACTTTTGCACCCCAAAAAAACCTCAAAAACTTTGGTCAGCAGCTCCCCCCCAAAAAAGCTCAACAACTCTGGGCACTTTGTGATAAATAAGGTTTTTTTGGTTTGGTTAGGTTAAATAATTAGTTATTGGTTCATTTAAATACAGTTATATATTATAATTATACATTTTTGTTATTTAAACTATATATATCGTGAACTTGTGTTTTTCTCTCTCGAAGTGACACACTACCCGAGTTATGCTCGGTTTTTTGGCAAATTTTGACACACCAAGCTCAAAAGGTTGCCCATCACTGGCCTAGATGGCCAGTCAGCCAGGTTAACTGTAGTGTGCTCAGCAGTGTTTGTATTCCTCTAGGGCTGTTCTCATCCTTTGACATCAAGTACTAGAAAAATAGCCTCTGTGATTGTGAGTATAGTGAGTGTTATGTTACCCAAACTGATCAAGACAATGTTGATCTCCCCATGCTGCTTCTCAGGTGCTTCTAGGGCAATCAGATTCTCATTGTTGGTTGGCATAATGATAGAGACATAGCTGCCAAGTTATCCCTTTTTTCAGGGATTTTCCATTATGCTGAATAGGCTTCCTCGCGAGAAAAGGGAAAACTTGGCAGCTATGGATAGAGATGACCTACTTAGCAAGTAGTTGTGTGTATTCCATAGTATGTTACAACACAGTAAAATGTTTGTCTGTGTTCACTGGAAGGCAGAGGCCCTTGGACACATTTGTAAAGTGGAGAAACCTGTTGTGGGCACCACACAACACACACACCACAACCAAGCATGCACCACAACTTTCTGCAATATAATGCTTCTTTCAGTCCTGATTTCAATACAGTGGAACCTGGGTTCTCAAACTTAATCCGTTCCAGATGTCCATTCGACTCCCAAAACAGTTAAAAAAAACCAAGGCATTGCTTCTGATTGGCTGCTGGAGCTTCCTGCACACAATTGGAAGCCACATTGGATGTTTGCTTTCCAAAAAACATTCAAAAAGTGGAACACTTCAGGGTTTTTGGCATTCGGGAGCAAAAACGTCCGAGTACCAAGGCGTTCAAGAACCAAGGCACGACTGTATAGGGAGGAGGCACTATGGGTGACGGAGGGCCCCTGTGGGCATGTGTGCCCCCGTGGGTGCCACATTGATGACTCCTGCCCTAAGTGGAAAATGTAGTAGGAAAGAGTTGCATACAATCGTGCAGCAATTAAAAAATTCCTACTTATCACAGCAGCACACAAAGTACGGAAACGTTTGCGTTTCAGATGTTTCCTGGGCTTCTGCTGTTAGATAAAACAGATCCCAAAATTCCAGGGTCTTTGAAGTTGCCCGCTCACCATGTATTCAAAAACATCAGGGGTTGACCGCAGCTTTGTTTTAAAGGGACACAATTAGCTAGGAGAACAGCTGGTTGTTTAAAAATAGGAGGATGTCTGGGAATACCTCTTTTGGAAGAGAGAAAAGGAGGAATCAGGTCTATAATGCTAACACGCTGGTGATCCATCATTGAATTGACAACTGTTCTCTTCACTACCAGAACTATCCTGATAAGAGTATAAACATGGAAGTGGCAGGTGCATATCTTCAATAGATTTTTTTTAAAAAAATAACTTAACTGTAGAAACAACAAAACTCAAAGCTTGATCTTTTGTCAAGGGCCATCCCATCTCCTTTTTGCTTATAGGTAAGAACTGCCATAGAACTGGAGCCCTACAGAGGCACTTTCTACTTCCCTTGTGGCCCGAGAGGCTCTCTATTGTGAAAGAAAGAAATAACAGATACTCAATTTCTTCTTAGTTGTGGTTACTGCCACCACCCTTCCTTGCAATATTCTCCTAGCTTGGTTTTAAGTACCCTTAAGCATTATAACAGGGGCGCAGGTGGCGCTGTGGTAAAACCACTGAGCTAGGGCTTGCTGATCAGAAGGTCGGCGGTTTGAATCCCTGTGACGGGGTGAGCTCCCGTTGCTTGGTCCTAGCTCCTGCCAACCTAGCAGTTCGAAAGCATGTCAAAGTGCAAGTAGATAAATAGGTACCGCTACAGTGGGAAGGTAAATGGCGTTTCCGTGCGCTGCTCTGGTTCGCCAGAAACGGCTTTGTCATGCTGGCCACATGACCTGGAAGCTGTACGCCAGCTCCCTCGGCCAATAACTCGAGATGAGCGCCGCAACCCCAGAGTCGGTCACAACTGGACCTAATGGTCAGGGGTCCCTTTACCTTTACCTTTAAGCATTATAACAGAGTAGTCTGGGTGAAGGAAAAGGTGCCATAGGAGAGAACTGTAGGGGAGGAATCTCCATTAAGAAGGCGTACCATGGGCTTCACTAAATTCCTCAAAATTGAGATCACTTTATTTATAGGTCAGGGTGCTTACTTTATTTGTAGGACAAAGGGAGGGGGTTCACAGAGGGAAAACAAGGGTTAACTCAAGACAGACATACCCTAAACATGTTACAACCTTTACTGCAGGGATCACCAACCATTTTGAGCCCCTGGGCACATTTGTAAACCAGAAAAACTATAATGGGCACCAGATACCCTGCAATGGACTGCTTTTATCAAACTGCATTTCGGTCGTACCTGGGATTGGCTGTTAGTAAGGAGGCAGGTACGTGGAGGCGGGCTGAGGGCAGGCTGGCCTTGGTGGGGAAATAACCTATTCATCCTAAGAGATCAGTCTCTTACTGCATAATAATATTAATAATAATAATAATAATAATAATAATAATAATAATAATAGCCACAGGAAGGTAGGAATTTGCTATATTCTAGGTCAGGCTGTTTGTTCATCTAGTTCAGCAGTGTGTCATTTGTCTGCTGTTGGCTTCCAAGGTTCTCGGTCACAAAGCTTTCTCATCATGTTGACGTTGGATGGCCATCTGCCATGGATGCTTTAGTTGAGATTCCTGCATTGCTAGAGGTTGGACTAGGGCAGGCATCCCCAAACTGCGGCCCTCCAGATGTTTTGGCCTACAACTCCCATGATCCCTAGCTAGCAAGACCAGTGGTCAGGGATGATGGGAATTGTAGTCCAAAACATATGGAGGGCCGAAGTTTGGGGATGCCTGGACTAGGTGAACCTTGCAGTGCCTTCCACCTCTGCCTGCTCTTTTTCAACATAGCAATAGCAGGGATTGAGCCTGGGACTTCCTCTGCATTCTCTGATGCTAAACGATGTTCCCTGGCCATAAATGCTGGAAGTCGCTTAAAGGGATTCGAGTAAAAAACATTGCATGCTCTAAATCCCTGTAAGAGCCCGCAGGCCAGTTTAGGTTTGGGCATCTGACAATGTTCTGTTTTGGGGACAAGCAAGAATGGTAGCAGCTGAGACCAGAGGGTTATTTCCAATACTGTAGTTAAATTAGCAGAAGGCAGCTCAATCCATCCATTTTTATTTTCACTCCTTCCCCTCTCACTGCAGCAAGAGTCCTCAGCAGTTCTGAATTATTCCTCCCTTGCACTGTACAGTGGTGCCTCGCTTAACGAATGCCCTGCTTAACGAAATTTCCACTTAACGAAAGGTTTTTTCTAGCGGAGGTTGCCTCGCTAGACGAATGCATTTTACGAAAAATTCGTCTAGCGAATCGCGGTTTCCCATAGGAATGCATTGAAATTCAATTAATGCGTTCCTATGGGCAAAAAAAAAAATTCAAAAAAAATTCAATGCATTCCTATGGGATTCGCTAGACGAATTTTTTGTTATAAGAAAAGACCTGTGGAACGAATTCAATTTGTCTAGTGAGGCACCACTGTAGTTCTGTATGCACTGTTCAGCAGACCCTACTGCAGGGGAAATGATTGTAGGGGTAGACTGCAGGGAAGGTAAAGGACCCCTGGATAGTTAAGTCCAGTCAAAGACGACTATGGGATGCAACGCTCATCTTGTTTTCAGGCTGAGGGAGCCAGCATTTGTCCACAGACAGCTTTCCAGGTCATGTGGCCAGCAAGACTAAACTGCTTCTGGCACAATGAGACACCGTGACGGAAACCATAGCACACGGGAACACCATTTACCTTCCTGCTGCAGCAGTACCTAGTTATCTACTTGCACTGGCAGGCTTTCAAACTGCTAGGTTAGCAGGAGCTGGGACAGAGCAACGGGAGCTCACCCTGTCATGGGGATTCGAACTGCCAGCCTTCCGATTGGCAAGCCCAAGAGGCTCAGTGGTTTAGACCACAGCGCCACCCATGTCCCTACTGCAGGGAAGACTGCAGAGTGGAAGAGAAAGACCAATTGTGTGAGCTGCTTCTGCTTGCACAACTGCTGGATGTGACCCAAAACCTTTACTATAAGTAGCCTCTAAACTCTATAACTTTCTGCTTGAGGGACACTAAAATCTACACCACTGTTGGGATTTAGAAGAAGTTGTAAAACTTTTGTTTTCCCTCCAGTATGTTGTTTGCTTGATTTTGTTCTGTCATGCTTCTTTGTATTATGTCGTCAGCTTTTTATTTCCACTGTATTTATTCTGCTTTACAGTGGTTTTTTATAGTCCATATACCACTTTGAACTTTGGAAAAGCAGTTGATAAATACCTAAAAATGATAAATGTAACTAGGGACTCCCAAAGGGATTTTGTTTTATCTCTTCCAAAAGCTGTGCTTCTATAAATTTAAACAGTATACAATTGTTGTAGGTGATAGTGGGTGATTAAAGAAAAAGAAAAAGATGGGTGATTAAAGAAAAAGAAAAAGATTGTCCATTACCAAAATATTATCAGACAGCCCAAGTTTGTCAAGCTGTCACCTGACATGCACCCCTTTCTCTCTAATATGTCATATAAAAAGGAAAACACCACCCGGACATGAAAGATGAGCTATTATTTTTTTATTTTATTTTTACAAAATCAGTGCTCTGGTGCTATTTTGTAAGGCAGTCCATTCTGCAGGTCTTTGTGTCATAATAGTTTGTAAATCTTTTCACCTACAACCTTCCAGAGACTTATACACGAGGATTCCCCCGGTCCAAGCCCCTGCAAACAGCAAGGAGATATTAAATATTGTGATGCTATCCAGGGATGTTTGTAGGGTTTTTCTATGATTTTTTTTGGGGGGGTGCAGCATAAATTTTTGAAAGCTATTGTAAAGAGGATAATAAACAGGGAATCCTGGGGTTACAGAGGAGCATCTTGAGGGCGATAGTTTCATTGGTTGGGGCAACTAATTATTTTGTTGTCAGAAATTGCTCTATAAAAGGCCTAAGAGAGTGATTCAAGGCAGTTTCCTTTTATCTGCCTCACCAATTGATGTCTATACAGAGCAAGCAGGGCTCCCCAAACACGTCAGTCTGTTTCAGATACACAAGATTAAGTAGCAAGTGACATTCAAGACCAATCGGCCCACCCAGAAGAAGTGAAACCAGCGGAAAAGCTGTCAGATCCCCCCTTTTCTCCATTAATCTTGAAGCTTTTCAATGCTGCCAGGTCGCATCTCCATCAAACAAGCTGGGGAGAGTGTCCAGCTATTTTCTTTCCGCTAAATCTCTCCTCCTATCATACCCCCTCTCGTAACCCCTTTTGTGCTGGGCCCCACATTACCTTTACCAGGGATGGAAGGAACACTCGTCAGTGCGGTCTGCAAACCTTGACAAGACAAATGCAGATGTTGTCTGTGTCCCACGAGTGGCACAAAAAATATGTGTAAACGTGAATGGAAGAGGTGTGGGCTATTTACACTAAACGCTGTAACTGTGTGTTTCGTAGTTCGTTTATACTTCTGCCACAACTTCTTTTCCTCTGTTCTTCTGTGGGATGCAAGGTTTCCAATATGCTTCGCATTTCCCAAGGGTCATCAGTAAGTTGAAGATAACTTACGATACATGATTTGTTTGGAGACGGTACATGGCATCAGGGCCGTTTCCTCCTGTGTGAGTGTGAAGAGGAAAAGCCATTTTTTAAAATAAAGTGCCTGACATCTGCATTTTTTAAAAAAAGTATTTATATTAAGAATAAGCATTCATGGGTGCAACCCCAAGTAGCATACAGCTAACCTAAAAATAATCAACACTTTTCTTTTCTTTTTAGTGTGTCTCAGATTGTACATCTTTTGAAAGGGACAAATGTTTGACTCATAAATTAGCGATGTTCTGACTCCAGCTCATGTTTGTCTGATTTTCCTTGGTTACCTTAAAGCAGGGGTCCCCAAACTAAGGCCCGTGGGCCGGATGCGGCCCAATCGCCTTCTAAATCTGGCCCGCTGACGGTCCGGGAATCAGCATGTTTTTACATGAGTAGAATGTGTCCTTTTATTTAAAATGCATCTCTGGGTTATTTGTGGGGCCTGCCTGGTGTTTTTACATGAGTAGAATGTGTCCTTTAATTTAAAATGCATCTCTGAGTTATTTGTGGGGCATAGGAATTCATTCATTTTTTCCCCCAAAATATAGTCCGGCCCCCCACAAGGTCTGAAGGACAGTTCACCGGCCCCCCGCTGGAAAAGTTTGCTGACCCCTGCCTTAAAGGGTTATTGCTGTGGATGGGTAAATCTGTATATTTTGATTTATCTCAGCTTTTCCAGTCTTACGTTTAGTTCTCCATATTTTCACATCAATCTGTTTATTTTTATTTTTTAAAAGATGTCCCCATGAAATGTTTTCAGCATTTCTCCAAATAAATGTATTTTTGTATGCCATTTTGCATAATATGCACATTTTTGCAAGCAGTTTTCTCTAGTATAATGCACTTCAATACATTATTTTCAGTAACATGTGCATTTTATACACACTTCCCCTCAATAGTCACACGTTGTACACATTAGAATGCTGTATCACAAAATTCAGAGAAGTGCTAATGTTGAAGGATACATGCATTCCAGTTCACAAATAGTTTTGGGAAGTACAAATTAGGTTCACATTAAAATGTTAATTCCTTCCGTATCCCCAGGTACTGCAATACTGAGCAAGTTAATGTCTGAGAAATACAGTGAACACTTTAGAAAAAGTAATATATGAGCTCAAAGCTTCAGTACTATGCATAAATTATCCAGAACAAATAATTTAAAAATGTTATTGCAATGTTCTATTGTGTATGTGTGTGTGTGTGTGTGTGTGTGTGTGTGTGTGTGTGTGTGTATATATATATATATATATATATATATATATATACATATATATATATATATATATAATTGCTATTTTAAACATTAGAATTTTAGTATTGCATTATACTGATTTGCTGTAACAACTTCAGAGAGTATAATACACTTAAAAGGCAAGCTAGATATCTATTAAAATAAACTTAAAATAGATCCCATTGAAATTTCTTTGCAAGTACACAAGGCATAGAGTTTAAGGTGTACATTTGAGAAAGAAAACGATAAAGGTCACAAACCAAAAAGGGACAGGGAAAGAAACTAATTAGAAAGATCTATGAAATTGTAAAGACAGTTCCATGTATTGAAACTGGGCCCAGATCATCTTCACTGGAGGGGTGGGTGAGTCTTACAACAAGATTACTGCCTTGATCTGAATTTATTGAATTTCTGCATCACAGACTCGCATGATATCTTGGTGGGAGGATGAAGAAGAAGCAATGGGGAGAGGAGGCGAAGAAAGAGGGGATGGAACAGTAAAAACAAGTTGTGAAATGACAGAAAGAGAGATCTTATAAGAAAGGAATGGAGGGAGTATGTCCCTGGCATTGAGCAGAGAAAGTATTCTATAGAGACAATGTGAGAGAGATGTTTCTGTTGCATTTCTCCATTTGTTTTAAAAGGCAGGTGGTACTAAGTTCCTTTAATTGCCAGGCGCTTGCTATCATTTGCCGGCATGACATAATGAGGATAAGATCAAATTATGTGTCCGGTGTCATTTCATTTCTCTGCATATTTCATAAGTTTTATTATTATTATTATTATTATTATTATTTTATTTAAGAGCACGTGCTTTTGATCGACTCGCAGTCCGCTTCATCAGATTGCGAAATGTTTCAAACAGCAACAGCAAGCGTGCCATAGTAGGTTTAAAGAAATGAAGATAAATTGCTTTTGTTTTAAAAATTGTTTTTGTTTGCATCTTTAAAGGAAACTTGAGGGCAGAATCTTTGTCTTACTAGCGGCATGCCTTGATTTTGTCTTTCAAAATGTGGCGAAGCAGAAAAAGGATAAACGATGTTTAAATGAACAGTGGCGTGATTTATCTTCCTTTCTTGAAACAGAGATCCCAAAATATAAGTAGCCCCATTAGTGATTCTGCCAGGACTGTGCAGACAATGCCTCTAATTGGCTCTCTTTAGATTTTATGTGCCATAGGCAATGAATGATGGGTGACTCGGCTGCCTGACACGCTGTTGTGTAGAAAGCTCCTTTTGAAAGGGAAAGGACTGCTCTGTGTTTGAAATGCATGGAAGGAGGCCTGTCACTATGGTCATTTTGCCCAGCTCAGTGAAGAACAGAAGAGCAGCTTCAGACCAAAAGGCCCACCTTGCCTCGGACTGCATTCCTTGGGTAGCCACTTGCAGACAAGCTGTTTAAATAGTACAGGGAACCAACAGAGTCTCTCTCTATTGTGCATCATCAGTCTAGGGGACACATACGGGGAGCACCAGAATTAGGGATCCAGTATTCTGCTTCAGTGTTGCTGGTCCATGTTGTTGGTGGAGAAGGAAAGGGGAAGGGGGATTCACTGGTTTACTGCCAGAAGACAACCCCATGTGCAAAAGGCGAAGCAAGTCATCAGTGTGATGCAGAAACTGGCTCATGAATTCAGACTGCGTGAATAGATTGCCACTTCCCAAGTCACAGGAAGTCAGTCATTCCACTTTATTTTCCACCTCGTCAGACTTCTGGCGTTCTAGGTCCAGTTCTAGATTCTGCACATTAAAAGGCAAATTGAACGAGTTCACAGGAGGAAAATAAAGATGCAAAGGTATGTGAGATAAGTCCTGCTATGAGGAAAGGGTGAAGGATCTGGGCACGTTCAGCCGAGAGAAGAGAAGACTTCTTTGCTGTCGCAGAAAACAGGACTAGATCTAATGGACTTGCATTACAAGAGGGCGGGTTGAACATTTAAAGCAAAAAATGTATCAGCAGCTTGACAACGGAATTGATTACCTAAACTGCGAGGTTTTCAAGCCATTTCTTGGGAGTAACCTAACTCCAATCCTGCTTGCACTATGCTTTCAAAGCCAGTCATACCATTTTAGTTAGTCACAGCTACCCACAAAGAATCCGAGGAATTGTGGTTGGTAAATGGTGTTGAGAGCTGGTAGGAGACCCTTGCTCCTCAGCAGAGCTACAGTTCCCAGAGTTCCCTGGGAAGAGGGAACGATTGCTAAACCACTCTGAGAATTGTGGTTCTGTGAAGGGAATAGGAGTCTCCTAACAACTCTCAGCAAACTAAGGCACTGCAGCCAACTGCTAGAGGCCAGGGGGGGTCTTTGCCCCTGCCTAAAATATTTGAGGGGGCTGCTCCTCCCCACGTTTATGAGCATTGCCATATGGTTTGCATGCACTGTCATGTGATCGATTATGCAGGGCGGGCACCCCTGAACTATGGCACCCAGAATTATTTGGAGGAATCCATGACTGGTTATAGTGATACGATACTGCTTTAAATGTGTGGTGCTGATGTAGCCCCTGTATTTCCTGCACCAAACAGGGAATTGATCTAGATCAGGCTTCCTCAAACTCGGCCCTCCAGATGTTTTGAGACTACAGTTCCCTTCATCCCTGACCACTGGTCCTACTAGCTAGGGATCATGGGAGTTGTAGGCCAAAAACATCTGGAGGGCTGAGTTTGAGGAAGCCTGATCTAGATGGACTTAGAAGCTCTCCTTTCTATGTGACACGCCCTGAAAGAATTAGCTAGGTCTTCAGCATGAATCTGAAAAACCTGTGCTTGGAGCGGCAGGTGCTTCTCATTTGGGTTACACTTGATTGCAACTGTTGGCTGGCTTGCCTCCTCTTCTGCTTTCTCCCTGGGAGTCTTTACCCCAGATATCCTTGCATTTGCGACATGGGCCTCTGTGGAGCCATCTGGGAGAAGCGCTCTGGGATTCCAGTCTGAAAGCATATGCAGCCTGCCCCAAGTCCATAATTCTGCTGGAAAGAAAAAAGTCTCCCCAGGATGCTTCACAAAACTGGTTTTGGACCTATGAAAGCCAGCCAGCATAGAACTGAACCACACAACAGCCATAATCTACAAACTGAGTAAGTAACACTGCAATCCTATGTTTGTTTGTTCAGAAGAGCGTATGCAGAAGAGAGCATTGCACTTTGCAACATACAACGTGGCCACAATGGCTATGTTCTACCTCAATGGTCAGAGCTGTTGTGCCTCTGGGGATCCCAGGTGGGCAGAGAGCTGTTGTGCTTATGTCCAGCTTGCAGGTTTCCCACAGGTATCTGGTGAGCCCAGGATACTGAACTAGATGTTCTTCTACATAAAAAACCCAACTTATGAGAGTGTGGAACTACCAAGTGGGCCTACTCTGCTGATCTTTACTGCCAAGATGGTCCACAGGGAAGGAGGTGGTCCTTCATATACTTGAAGATGTAAATTACTTAGGCCTCCAATACTTATGTGAGCTCTTTGAATTGAGCCCAGAATCTGGCAATCAGTGTAGCTGTTTTAAAATGGGGACTATATTGCTTCTAAATGGTGATCTGGCTGCTTCATCTCAGGTCAGTTGCAGTTTCCAAGTTGCCTTCAAGGGCTGCCCCGTGTAGAACACATTCCAGCCATCCAATCTGAGCGTTAGGAGGGCATGGAATCAAAGAACTGTAGAGTTGGAAGGAACCCCAAGGATTGTCTAGTCCAGAGTTTCCTAAACTTGGGTCTCCAGATGTTTTTGGACTACAATTCCCATCACTCCTGACCACTGGTCCTGCTTGCTTGGTTTCTACACCCTTGAAAACAAGCATGCTCCCTCTTCCATGTGACAGCCCTTAAGATATTTGAAGATATCTCTTCTCCGTCTCCTCTTTTCCAGGCTAAACATACCCAGTTCCTTCAAGTGCTCCTCGTACCTAAGGGACCGCCTCTCCTGGTATGCCCCGCGGAGGACCTTAAGGTCCACAAACAACAATATTCTGGAGATCCCGAGCCATAAGGTGGCTAGATTGGCCTCTACTAGGGCCAGGGTCTTTTCAGTATTGGCCCCAACTTGGTGGAACGCTCTTTCACAGGAGACCAGGGCCCTGCGGGATTTGTCATCTTTCCGCAAAGCCTGCAAGACAGAGCTGTTCTGCCTGGCTTTTGGGTTGGACTTAGTCTGACCCCTGTGTTTTCCTCCCTCATGGCTTGGATTTATGGACTACTTAAAATGAGGCTGCATTTTAAATTTTAATATTGTATTTTAATCTATATTTTAATTCATTGTTTTTTATGTTTTATTGCAATTTTATTGGTGTTAGCCGTCCTGAGCCCGGTTTTGACTGGGGAGGGTGGGGTATAAATAAAATTTATATTATTATTATTATTATTATTATTATTATTATTATTAGGCTTGGTTTCCAGACCCTTGATCATCTTGGTTGCCCTCCTCTGCACACCTTCCAGCTTATCAACAACCTTTTTAAATTGTGGTGCCCAGAATTGGACACAATATTCCAGGTGTGGTCTGACCAAGGCAGAATAGAATGGGACTATTACTTTCCTTGATCTGGACACTATACTTCTGCTGATGCAGCTTAGAATTGCATTCACTTTTTTATTGCTGCATCACACTGTTGATTCATGTTAAGTTTGTGGTCTACCAAGACCCCTAAATCCTTTTCACATGTACTGCTAGTAAACCAGGTGTCCCTCATATTTGTGCCTCTAATGATTTCTGCCTGAGTGCATAACCTTACATTTGTCCTTATTGGATTTCATTTTGTTAGTTTGAGTAGGTAAAGGGATTATCCTCCTTTTTCAATGTATGCTCTTTCTTGAAGTGGGTATTCAGAATATAGGCAGCTGCCTTGTTCCTAGATCACTGGTCCATCAAGCTGACAATTGTCTACACTGGCTGGCAACAGTTCTCCAGGGTTTCAAATAGGGTAGAGTTGCCATATTTTGAAGAGCAAAAAAGAGGACGCTATGATGACTCTTTATTTTAAATACCCCTACTATATGTAGGCTATAAAAGCTGTGAGGGGCAGGAGAAGAGATGAAGAATGTAGTGTTTGGTGGGAAATGAATTGCAGGAGAACAGAAACAGCGCCGAACAAAGGCAGGTCAGAATGGAAGTTAGAACGGAAACTGCTACCTCCTCACATCCCTAGTCTTGTGCAGGGCCTTACACAACCTCTTACACAGGAAAAGTGCTATAGAGTTAAAGCACTGCATATATGCTTAAGAGTGCCTGTAGCAAGCTGCCTTATTCTGAGCTAGACCATTTTTCCATCTAGCTTAGTATTGTCTACACTGACTAGCAGCAGCTCTGCAGGGTTTCAGATGGGGGACATTTCCAGCCCTACTTTGACATGCTGGCTACTGAATATGGGGCCTTTTGCCACTGTTCCGTGGCTCGTACCCCATTCTAATCTGTTCAGTTGAGTGATTGTGAACAAAAAAGAGCAGAGGTAGTTGTTGTGTATAGATTAATATGGAGCACAAGCGCTGTGGTTTTATTTATTTATTGTCTTGCTCTGCTTCCTAATGGCAGGAGACACTGGCACATTTTGTTAGTTTTGTATGCTGACAGCACGGCACATTGCAGATGGGTTGTAAACACATATTTTATTGGTTGTGCGCAATTAAACTGTTGAGTCAGAGTTGGGCCACAGCTGCTCAGCCGGTCTTCGAGGAAAAGCCATTTAAAAATAGTTCGTAGGAATTGTTTATTCTTAATGCCAGGGCACAATATGTTACAACCAGAAAGATCCATGCTCAGTGTGTTCCTCGAAATGTTTAGCTGTTTCCTTATGCTTCAGCTGTGCTGTGTCTCCCTATGCAGAGGAGAGAAAGATAGAGAGATGAAATGCTCGATATTGTGGACCAGAATGTTTCTCCTGAGTCTGTCTGGTTGAAGCAAATGTAGCTCTCTTGCATTTGTTGGGCGCTTGCCACTTAAAAGCTTTGCAGTACATGCAAAAAGCTGCACTGGCCACAATGGTTTTCTTCCTTCCCTTCGGCTGAAGGCACACCACTCTGTACATCAGCACAAAGGGATGCATAGCTGTAACTACCCTGCTCTGCTTCCCATTTGCTTGCTTATCTGTTTATTATATTTATATCCTACCTATCTCCCAAACTGGGATTGCAACATTTAAAAACAACTTTAGAAAACACAAAGGCAAACAATGTCACCACCAGCTGTGCTTCTGCTATAGATGAGGCTAAGGATGTTAGCACCTGGGCAGGTTTGTAGAGGGAGCCTGGACCCAAGCCATGTGAATTAATTAATTTTGTATCTTGGCTTTCCTCCAAAGAGTTTAGGGTGGCTTACGTAGTTTGTTCTCCCCATTTTATCCTCACAAAACCCCAGTGAGGCAGGTTGGGCTGTGAGTAAGTCGCTGATCCAAGGTCACCTATCGAGCTTCATGGCTGGGTGTGAATTTGGACCCGGGCCTCGCAGGTCATATAGCCACACTGGCTCTAAGTGGCTCTAAGACGTGATGGGGGAAATTTGCATGCATACAAGTCCTGTGTGTACATCGTCATGCACCAGTGTTGTATCATCCACTCTCCAGCCTGTCCCACAGTCATTTGGCAAGCTCACATTTCAAAGAGGTTAATACAGATTTTAAAAGGAAATTATGAAACCTATGTATTGGGAGGGCGGGGAAAAGCTTGACCCATTGACAGATTGCATACTTTCCATGCAGAAAGCTCCAAGTTCATTTGACTGGAAGGAATCTCCAGCAGAGATGTTACAAAGATTTAAGGGCAAACAGCCCCTCCTTTCAATCCTTGTGAGCAGAATTGGATGTGTAGCTTGCTGAGAATAAGGCTCTGCAAACACCTATTCCACACACACCCCTACTGAGGTGAGGAAATTACATTGGGGCACAGGGAAGCATCAGTGGGGGTGGCTCTGGGTACTCACAGGGGAGCATCCTGACCTCTCTGGGAACTAGGGCCACATTTACACCATAAACACTATCATACCACTGTAAATAGTCATGGCATCTCCTAAAAGGATAATGGGAGCTGTGGTTTGCTAGAGTTGGGCTCCAAAACAATGCAACCCAAATCTGGGACACCATCTTCCAGGTCTGAAAAAGTGCCTTTTGAGGCTCAGTGCCCCAAAACACATGTTTTGAGGCACTACACGAGCCCAACCTCCCCCCCTTTTTCAGGGCAAAATCACTTGAGAGCAAGGCGCCCCATTTGGCCATTGTACTCTTGCAGGAAAAGCAGGATGTCGATGCCCCGTGTTTCTGGGGCAGTTGACAGGTATGCCCTCCCAGAGCTGCACTTCACGGAGTGGCTTAGTAGTCAATCTCTCTACCCAGGGAATGGTACATCTGGGAGGGGAATAGGGATCTCCTAAAACCTCTGATCTACAGCTCCCACTATCGTTTGGGGGAAAGTCATGACTGTTCAAAGTGGTATTGTAGTACTTTAAACGTATCGTGTGAAAGTGGCATGGGATGACCAGTCCTATAACCTTTGACAAGATGTTGCTGGTCATGTTCCCACCAAGGCAAAGATAATGCAGGTTGTGTTCCCAAGTTTCCCTGGATTCTTCAACAGGTGTGTGTGTGTGTGCGCGCGCACATGTGCACGCACACACACACACACACACACACACACACACACACACACTTTAAATGCACTGCATGTTGCTCTACACAGCCTTTGTTTTTTCTGTTTTGGCTTCAGTGCCAAAAACAGAGGTGTAGGCGTTTCCTTGTGCCAGGTCCCCTCATTCTACAGCTTGCATCTCTTTTAGAATCATAGAATCATAGAGTTGGAAGAGACCACAAGGGCCATCCAGTCCAACCCCCTGCCAAGCAGGAAACACCATCAAAGCATTCTTGACATATGCCTGTCAAGCCTCTGCTTAAAGACCTCCAAAGAAGGAGACTCCACCACACTCCTTGGTAGCAAATTCCACTGCCGAACAGCTCTTACTGTCAGGAAGTTCTTCCTAATGTTTAGGTGGAATCTTCTTTCTTGAAGTTTGAATCCATTGCTCCGTGTCCGCTTTTCTGGAGCAGCAGAAAACAACCTTTCTCCCTCCTCCATATGACATCCTTTCATATATTTGAACATGGCTATCATATCACCCCTTAACCTTCTCTTCTCCAGGCTAAACATACCCAGCTCCCTAAGCCGTTCCTCATAAGGCATCGTTTCCAGGCCTTTGACCATTTTGGTTGCCCTCCTCTGGACACATTCCAGCTTGTCAGTATCCTTCTTGAACTGTGGTGCCCAGAACTGGACACAGTATTCCAGGTGAGGTCTGACCAGAGCAGAATACAGAGGTACTACAGTAGTTCAGCTTTCTCCACCCTGGTACCTCCTGGCTGTTTTGGACTACAACTCATATCAGCCCCAAAGAGCCCAGCTGTGGTGGCTGAGGGGAGTTGGAATCCAAAACACTCGGAAGACACCAGGTTCGGATGCCTGAACTAGGGCTTCAGGCTGATCAATGAAAGGGGGAAGCAGATGATAATATGCTACCGGGACAGGAAAACAGAAAAGGAAATGGTGATCATATATCACAACTTGGAAGTTTGAGCTTGTAGAGCCCAGAAACATTGAGATTCTCCTAGAAACCCTTTTGTCTGAATTGGGTTGAGGTGTCCCTGATGGAAGGCAATCACATCAGACATTTGAATGTGTGACCTTAGCCATGTGATTTTTGCTCACAACTATATCCTTACATCACTACTAATGTTCATTAATCCTGGATGTCAACTCCAAAGAAAATATTTCTTCAGTGCTCAATTTGTCTTTTAAGCAAATACTTCTTCTTCTTCTTCTTTTTTGCCTTTGACTCAACTGAACAAGACTCAACAAAGGAAATTTTCGCAGCTTGCATACTCTCCTCACTTCACAACTGGTGTAATTACAATTATGTGAAGATTAGAATTGCCTACGGGGCTACAACAGTCTATGTGCGGAACAGCAAGTTTACTAGTCCCCAAGAGAGAGTTTAACAATGGTGGCAGACTTCATTACCGAGGTGTTTGTGTGGTTGGCAGAGAACAGATCTTTAAGAATACTCCCGTCTTTGTTAGTTTTAATACAACGTGCTTCATTAGCATTATTCATGATGCTATCGCACACATTCAAATGTTTCCTGACTCCGCAATTGGAAATAATTTTATCTAGCTCTGAAGCAGTGCTCCTTCCCCCCCCCCTGGAAAGTTTAATAGGTGTGTGTGTATAAGTATGTATATATAAAGTTTTAGTCTCAATGATAATATAATGTGTAAGTAATATAAATAAACACAGTCTCTGTATTGGCTACCAGGCTTTGCTGGTGCTTCTTTCAGGCTGGATACGGAAGAGGGCAGAAGCAGTAGTGGTTCACCATTTAGGACGGGGGGACAGACCTGTGGCACTCCAGACATCAGCTCTCATCCGTCCCAGATGGCTTGTTTACAGTTATAGGTCAGCAACATCTGAAAGACTGAAAGGTTCCCCATGCATGGTTTAGGACAGCACTGCATTGGGTATCACCCATAGCTGTCTCCGCCCCATTAACAGTGTGTGCACGTGGGCAGAGGTGAGTTTTCAAGGGCAAATTTAAAGGGGATCAGAGAGCTCGGCAAATGTATGGTGACTAGGGTGATGACCTTTTTACAACCTCATTTCCCTGTATCATAATTTGATGAGCTTTCATTAAAGATTAGATAAAATCTTACTTTCAAAGAGATTTGATTTAAAAAAACCTCGTGCACAAAATGATTTTTTAAAAATTATCAGTTTTCTGACCATTTTTGAAGTCACTGTAAGCAGATATAAAATTGAACCCAAGCTTTAGAGTCACATATATACAACACTATATAGGGTCATCAAACACACAAGGAAGCTTTTTCTAGCTGCAGTAACAGTATAGACACCGCTAGAGGACGATGTTTTGTACATCTCCTGTAGGTTCTTTTCCCAGCATGCCCGGCAGGGTCTGCTGGCTGAGTTTTGAGGTCCCAAAAAGGGGCTTTTATCTTGCACAGGTGTGACATTTGTATACCCTATGTTGCTAAGAACACTCATCATTGTGGAATGTGGTGTTGTGTCCAAATTTGATACGAAACTCCTCGAAAGATTCCATCAACAGTGTCTCCGAAAATTTTTACATATCACTTGAGAAAACAGGCAAAATAATGTCAGTGTACTGGAAGAAACAAAGGTCACCAGTGTTGAAGCAACGATTCTTCAACATCAACTTTGTTGGACTGGTCATGTAGAGTGGATGCCTGATTATCACCTTCCAAAGCAACTACTCTATTCCTAACTTAAAAATGGAAAGTGTAATACTGGTGGTCAACAAAAGAGGTTTAAAGACTCTTCTCTCAAGGCAAATCTTTAAAAAAATGTAGTATAAACACCAACAACTGGGAAACACTGGCCTGCGAGTGCTCCAGTTGGCGAACAGCCTTTACCAGGCATCCCCAAACTGCGGCCCTCCAGATGTTTTGGCCTACAACTCCCATGATCCCTAGCTAACAGGACCAGTAGTTGGGGGAGATGGGAATTGTAGTCCAAAACATCTGGAGGGCCAAAGTTGGGGATGCCTGGCCTATAGCAAAGATGTCATGGGCTTTGAAGATGCTCAAACTCAGGATGAAAGGGAGAAATGCGCTAAGAGGAAGGCATGCTTGGCAAACCTTCAACATGATCAAATCCCACCCGGAAACCTATGTTCCCACTGTGGAAGGACATGTGGATCCAGAATTGGCCTCCACAGTCACTTACGAACTCACTGTTAAAACCCTGTTTATGGAAGACAATCTTACTCAGCTATGAGTGTTTGCCAAAGAAGAAGACCACCTTTCATTTCTTTTTTAGGAAGCTGCCTTATACTGAGTGAGACCATTGGTCTATCTAGTGCTGTGTTGCCTAGACTGGCAGGCAGACGCTCTCTGGGATTATCAGGCCATGGGTCTCTTTCCAGCCCTACCTGGAGATGCTGAGGACTGAACCTGGGGCTTTTTTGTATGCAAAGCAGATGCTCTACCCTTCCCCATTTTTGTTTGTACAGTTGCAAATGATAGATCCCCCTGTCACCTACAGCCTGGCTTTCTGATAGATTGCAACCCTTTCTCTTTCATCCATTGGGTTGGTAATTGCATCCAAATAATGATCAGATTAGCAAGCTGCATAGAGATGCTGGGCACCAACTTTCAAGTGGATGGAATGTAAACAGTGGTGGGACAGGCCTCACCAGGAGCCCCTTTTTCCCTTTTGATTGTAAACAAACACACAAACAAAACTCATTCTCAGCTTGTTTTCTTGACCAGTTGCCACAATCTGCATTCCCCCCACCCCCCAATCTCGCAAGGCCTGTCTCCCTCGGTCCATATGGCTAATCTTCTTCCTGCTGGGTCTCAGTTATATTCTGGGGTCTAAGCAGCAATAACCTCTCACAGTGGAAGGTGAAAACCCCAAAGGGGACAAGCCAGATCAGCCTTCATCAACATGCACCACATTAGTGAAGGCTGAGCTAGGAAAAGTTAGGTTAACATCAGGAGGACTCAAACATGCTGTTCAGTTTAGATCCCATTGTTTTTTGGTAGGACTTTGGGCACAAGCGAGAGAAAACATGTCATTTATCCCCAAAATAAAGTAAAGGGACGCGGGTGGTGCTGTGGGTTTGCTGATTAGAAGGTCAGCAGTTCAAATCCCCGCAACGGGGTGAGCTCCCGTTGCTCAGTCCCAGCTCCTGCCAACCTGACAGTTCGAAAGCACGTTAAAGTGCAAGTAGATAAATAGATACCACTACAGCGGGAAGGTAAATGGCGTTTCCATGTGCTGCTCTGGTTCGCCAGAAGCGGCTTTGTCATGCTGGCCACATGACCTGGAAGCTGTACGCCGGCTCCCTCAGCCAATAACGCGAGATGAGCGCCGCAACCCCAGAGTCGGTCACGACTGGACCTAATGGCCAGGGGTCCTTTTACCTTTTTAAAATGAGGTTTAAAGGTGTTTTTTCCTGGGGGCTCAAGGATAAAGCTGTGTAGTATCTTAAATGTGCAGGTGCTACCACCTCACTGAAGCAGATGGATGATAGGAGATAGATGCACTCAGCACTTCTGTGCCAGTCCCCCCAATAGCAGCCAATGACATGGAGTGGGGCAGGGAATGCTAGGTGCAGAGTCCCCAACAACCAAAGCTGTATTCATGCTAAAATGGGGCGGGGGAACTACTAACCTCTGCTCCACTCCCAACTTCTCCTGTGTGGACTGCAAAGATCTGACAAGTCTAGTAAGCATGTTTTATTCATTTCAACAATTTATCTACCACCTAATTACAAACATCTCTAAATGGTGTTGGGCTGAACATGTTTATAAGTGTTTACTAGTGTCGGCGGCTGTCCATTGGGAGTGGAAGGATGGGCTTTTTGGTGAGGGTGGCCTTAGTAACAAACTGCTATTCATCTGAAATACCATAACAAAGCAGTCAAAAACTGACTGTAAGAGCTTTGTGTGCACCTCTTCTTAAAAACTGGTGGCTGTTGACTGCAAACAATTACATTAAAGTACATATTCCTTGCTTTTTGTTAATATTGCAAAGTTGAATGGAGAAGCAATGAGTCACTTGTCGTGTTACTCACTTAATTTCAATGAGCTGTATTCAACCTTGCATACTTAGAAATGTTTATAGCAGGAAACCACCAAGTCATTGCGAGGAACAAGTGCTTCATTAAGGGGGTATGCAAAGAATGCCACAATCTTCTTTACGAAATCATGGAAAACTGAAATAACCCATTTTAAAAATAGTTCATAGTTGCTGCAAAAACCACTTCCTCCTGGTGGTTTTTTTTTGGGGGGGGGGGCAGGCGCATGTGAAAACATGGGAATTTCTACATTAGCCTCTAATGTAATAGCCTTTGTTCCTTTCTTCCTATAATGTATCTACAAGTTCTAGTGGTTAGTTTAAGAACATACAGTTTACACCACATTTAATTGTGTGAAAATACTTAAGACTCTGTTTGGCAGTCATTTACCACTGAGCTAATGGGGGCAATATTTATCCTGTATCTAGCCCGATTTTTTTTTTAGGGCCTCTGCATGTTAAATGGATTATTTCAAAACAGGAAACATGAGTTCTTGGGTAATATGTGACACAGGGTATTGCATATGCAAATTAAATTGGTATAATGCTAAACCTGTTATGCTTTAAGTCTGCTACTTTCTTTCATATGAAAGCATCTATTATTGGTTTTTATTTATTTATCTAAGCTGTTGACTCCCTTACTAATGAAGTTTTACTAACCACTCTATGGTTAACCCATGTTCCTTTTACTTCTTCTTTAAATATAAGTGCTATTCTAGGATACCTTTCAATTATCAGCCATCACCAAATCATTAAATGATTTAATAAAATCCCTGCAGGTTGGGCCTATTTTAATTTTTTCAGTTCTTGTAACATTTGCATTATCTGCTCTCCATATTTAAGAGTGTTGCTCAGCATCTACTTAGTTTCAGAGCTACTATTAAGAACTACTGCATTCCTACAAAGCCTCTGACATATACATGCTTACATGCTGACCACTGAGACTTTTGAAAGTGATGAGAAAATGTTGCTTTCTTTTCCTAGACGGTGTGATTGGACCTGAATGGGAAAG
Source organism: Zootoca vivipara (assembly GCF_965207765.1). NCBI lineage: Eukaryota > Metazoa > Chordata > Lepidosauria > Squamata > Lacertidae > Zootoca > Zootoca vivipara. The sequence continues at coordinate 41,377,002 of NC_142593.1, forward strand.
CTATTTGTCCACGGTGTACGGAGACATTATTATGACATCCCACCTTTCTCTGCCCTCTGATGGGTGCCTTCTTCCCTGCACAGCCGATATGAGAGCAAGTAAGTGTTGATGAGGTCGGGGTGCGAATGTGTCATTCCATTAGCTTCTGTTACTGTTGACCTGCTGGTAATGGAGATTATGACAGCACACCAGGGATCGCCCAGATGGTGTCATCTAGGTATTGATTGGCTAAAACTCCCACCACCCCTGCTTCTTGGCCATGCTGGCTGGGACTGATGGGAAATGTAGTCCAACATCTGGAGGGCACATTGCCTGCTCTTCCAGTGCACTGACATAAGCTCTTCTATAGTTCCCGGTGTCAGCCAGGCAGTTTATCTTCCCCCTTCCTTTAGCAGGCAGGACAGTGAAAAAGCTGCTTCTCTGTGAATAATGCGACCACCAGCTTGCCACCTGGCTGCCAGCATTTTCATCTCCAGTGTAGTCAGTTGCACAAGGTTTAATTTAATCTGCCTGAATGTATGCTTTATTCATTACCTCCCCCAACAGAACACTTTCCTTTAGTGTTACAAGTTTTACCTGTTGTCAGCCAGTGAACCCCTGTGACTTATTCAACACATAAACTATACCCAAATACTGCTTTATAGTAGGACCAGGTTACCCATCTTTTGCCTATTTGTTAACCAGGTTTGTCAACTTACATTGATATAAATAAGAGGACCACTCTGGATTAAATGTAGACATTCAAGTCTCTCTCAGGCTTAGTCCCAAATTTAGTAATGACATAGTAATATAATAATAATAATAATAATAATAATAATAATAATAATAATAATAATAATAATAATATATTTATTTATACCCTACCCATCTGGCTGGGTTTCCCCAGCCACTCTGGGCGGCTTCCAACAGAAGTATTAAAATACAATAATCTATTAAACATTAAAAGCTTCCCTAAACAGGACTGCCTTCAGATGTCTTCTAAAAATCTGGTAGCTGTTTTTCTCTTTGACATCTGATGGGAGGGCATTCCACAGGGTGGGCGCCACTGCCGAGAAGGCCCTCTGCCTGGTTCCCTGAAACCTGGCTTCTCGCAACGAGGGAACCGCCAGAAGGCCCTTGGTACTGGACCTCAGTGTCCGGGCAGAACGATGGGGGTGGAGACGCTCCTTCAGGTATACTGGACCGAGGCCGTTTAGGGCTTTAAAGGTCAGCACTAACACTTTGAATTGTGTTCGGAAACATACTCCAAACACTGTACTAGAGGGCTGAATGCAATCCCATAAGCATCTGGACCGCCCCAGTTCAGTGAACAAGACAGGGCAGAACAAGAGGCAGCACAGTGTAAATGTGGCATAATTGGATTCAGTGGGGGGAAAGCAATTTTGATAATTCCAGCTTTACTACAAAGCAATTTTAATGGCATTTCCTGTTCCAGAAGAATACTGTACTATTCTTGTTGGTTTGGGAAACTGCCTCCTTTCTCCTAGAGGTCAGAACAAGAGGGTTAGTTGTGTAATAAAGCCTTTTTCTTTTTTGGCAGTTGCTGAAGTTCAGTAACCAAACATCACATTTTAACACACTGCCAGATAACCTCTCCAGTGATGAGTTCAAGACAAGCAAGTCCCCTAATCGTGAAATTAAAAAAGGGAGAAGCTTAGTCTAAATATAGACTTCCACATCCCCGCACCAATACTTTGCAGATAAAGGAGGGATTAGCTTTCTATTTCACAATATCACTTACTGGATGCATTTGTTTAAGATTGTCCCATTAAAACTATGCAGTGTGGTAACACTGCCTTGAAGCTGGAATCACTCCCTACAGCTTTGGCACATTTCAAGCTCAAGACATGCATGTACTGGGTTTTTTTAAATGCTAGTGGCGAGCAGCTCAACATTTCACTGGTGGTTTCAAATATGAGAAGTTCAGGCTCCCAACTTGACCTTCTGGCTTCTAGCCACCCCACCCACCAAAAGCTAACCCCCCCCAATCCTTTTGTTTAGGATTTTAATCATTGTCATAAAAATTTCATCAGTAACAACTTGTTACCTGCATTGAGCACCAGGGTTGAGGTGCGCCAGCAAGTCGGTATCTAGGTCTTCCCCAAGTTAGGATCACAACTCCATCAATGTCAGGCAGTGGGCAGCCTGGTCAAACCTCAGCCAATTTTCAATATGCCTTAATAAGAAAATCTTATTTTCTTGTGATTTGTGATGTGATTTGGGGCTTTTATTTATTTTGGTGCGCATTGATCTCCTCCTGCTTATTTAACATGCTGACATACCGTGTTTCTCATATTATAAGTCATGTCTTATATTAATTTTTTCCTGAAAAAAACACAGCATGGCTTATTTTCAAGGGATGTCTTATTTTTTAATTAAGTACCGGTACCGGTATCTGTACAGACCACAGACCTGCTCCCACCGGGTCTTCGCGTGCGGCAGGCAGAGGCTGCAGCCGGGTCCTGGGGCTGCGTGCGCGGCAGGCAAAGGCTGCAGCCGGGTCCTGGGGCTGCGCGCGCGGAAGGCAGAAGCTGCAGCCGGGTCCTGGGGCTGCGCGTGCGGCAGGCAGAGGCTGCAGCCGGGTCCTGGGGCTGCGCGCGCGGCAGGCAAAGGCTGCAGCCGGGTCCTGGGGCTGCGCGCGCGGAAGGCAGAAGCTGCAGCCGGGTCCTGGGGCTGCACGCGCGGAAGGCAGAAGCTGCAGCCGGGTCCTGGGGCTGCGCGCGCGGAAGGCAGAAGCTGCAGCCGGGTCCTGGGGCTGCGCGCGCGGCAGGCAAAGGCTGCAGCCGGGTCCTGGGGCTGCGCGCGCTGCACGCTGAGGCTCCAGCCGGGTCCCGGGTGTCCGCGCGCAAAGGCTACAGCCGGGTCCTGGGGCTGCACGCGCGGCAGGCAAAGGCTGCAGCCGGGTCCTGGGGCTGCGCGCGCGGAAGGCAGAAGCTGCAGCCGGGTCCTGGGGCTGCGCGTGCGGCAGGCAGAGGCTGCAGCCGGGTCCTGGGGCTGCGCGCGCGGCAGGCAAAGGCTGCAGCCGGGTCCTGGGGCTGCGCGCGCGGCAGGCAAAGGCTGCAGCTGGGTCCTGGGGCTGCGCGCGCGGAAGGCAGAAGCTGCAGCCGGGTCCTGGGGCTGCACGCGCGGAAGGCAGAAGCTGCAGCCGGGTCCTGGGGCTGCGCGCGCGGAAGGCAGAAGCTGCAGCCGGGTCCTGGGGCTGCGCGCGCGGCAGGCAAAGGCTGCAGCCGGGTCCTGGGGCTGCGCGCGCTGCACGCTGAGGCTCCAGCCGGGTCCCGGGTGTCCGCGCGCAAAGGCTACAGCCGGGTTCTGGGGCTGCACGCGCTGCGCGCTGAGGCTGCAGCCAGGTCTCGGGGGTTAACGCGGCAGCAGCAACCATTCTTTGCCACAGACCTTCTTCCACCACCCGGTACGGCTTATTTTCGAGGTATGCCTTATATTTTTCCACCTCAGGAAAATCCTGCCATGCCTTATTTTGTAGGGATGCCTTAAAATATGAGAAACACGGTATTCATCATGCAGTTCCCATGTTTGAGCACCAGGAGGAGTCAATAAGAACTGCCTCCTCAAAGCTGCTGGGTCCGGAAGCACAGAGGAACTAGAACTGCATTTGCCTCTGCTCTTGGGAGGTAAAAATCCCGGAGGGGTGGATAGTCTTTGATCATCCAGATGTTGTTGGATTCCAACTCCCATCAGTCCAAGCCACCACAGTCAATGGTCAGGCATGTATTCCTGATGGACAGCATCAGAGCTGGTTGCTCACGCTACCTCCCAGGAAAGTGCTAGGATTGGGTGTTGCTGTCATGAACTTAGCTTCTAGAAAGTCAGCAAATGGTTTTGGCTGAGGGACTATGGCAATTTCCCCAGGTTTTTGCCCTGAGGTCTACTGCCTCCTATGTAATGCTTAGAACACAATGTGTTCTGTCCAAGACAATGACCCTCTTCCCCCCCCCCCAAAAATCTTCTCACAATGGCAACAGCATAGTCGGGTCCCTGGCAGCTGCCTGCCCTACTGTTGTGCATCAAGGGCAGGCAATGGCAGAGTTTTATGTTATGGTACTTAAGCATTACTGTGAGTGTACCTTCAAGGGCTAAAAACAAGATCTTACAATATTTTCTCAATTGGACTGCAACTGAGGTTTATAGGAATGCGACACTTCAGTGTTCCAGAGCTAGTCTTCAGATAAGGAATCTTTCTAGGAAGTCGGCTGTAGTGAAGTGAACTGGAAGATGCTCAGAGAAAATGCCGTTTACAAAACTGCTTAAAACAGTAAGCAGAGATCGCGTGCTGCTAGCACTTAAACAGATTAACCTCTTCTATATAAATAAGCGAAAAAACCAGAGGAACATCTAACAGCCTTTCTGTGTGAAAGGATGGACATTTATTGAACTATAAAATTACTCCAAAAGGCAAGGCTTGATCTTTAATGTTGCAGCTCATTTCAAACATTCCTTTTAATGAATTCCACGTACAGCAATTTCCTAGAGGTATGAACACCCCAAATCTCCTCTCTAAATATAGGGAAGTTTGTAACAGGTTCAATTGGAGACATCAAAAACATTTTAAATAGACACCACAAGATGCATGAGTAGTTTAAAGGTCAAATTTATTAGGAGATTAAGAGATGTATTATACATGGACTATAAATACAGCACAGCTGACTTTATTCACAGTCAGACGCAGAGACAGCCAATGCCAACCTATTTTGTGGACACCCTTGTTCTTTTGTTCCAAGAAAAGTTTGCACCATAAGACTTGGATTTAGGTTTTGGAATCCTCTGCTCTTGAACATCATAGCTCCAGCCTAGGAAAAAACATGTAGAGAATTCTAAACAACACACATGCACCCAAAAACAGAGCAAGTGCAACACAAACAATTGCAACATCAAGCTTTTAAGAGCTAACAAAAAAAGAAATAACCAACATATTTGATATACTATATGTAATTACTAGCTTATTCTTTTGTAAAAGGCAGTGAACAATAATCCTTTAAGACAGATATGCCTTAAATGTGACCTCCACCTGTTCTCAGGTTTGTCAGATCTCAGGAACTGTGTGTTCCAACTTTCGCCGCTCCTGCTGATAGACCAGCACCAACAGTTGACACATGAAGTCCTGTAATCTCATGCATCTACACCTCTCTTTCTGATGTCGGGCCAAGTTTTGAAAATATGCATGGTAGCAGGGTACCACAATGCCACAAGGAAGCCAGAAGGACAAGGAGGTGAGCTTGGGAGAATTTATTAAGCGGCCTTCTATTCAGAATCAGCTGCTCTGCAGACCAGGGACACTGCCAATTCTCCCACTGCTTAAAAAGATTTCAGATGAAATCAAAGGACTCTAATCTCTTGAAGGGGTTTTCCCTCCCTGTAAACCTTATTCCAGTTGCACCCATCAGATTCAGCACATGGAGTTGCATATGATGATAATACAGGGGTGGAACTGCTGACCACAGAAAAGAGATGGGGAGTCTGTCGCTGATAGAGAGGGTTAAATGAAGGGCAGGCAATCTTGATAACAGACTATTCAAATACTCAGCAAAAGTGTAACATGGCCATCCTCTGTCAGTGAGCAGGTTCTAAAGGCTGCCAGGGAGTAGAAGGGAGGGAAGTTTCCTTCATTCTTATGTACATCTTATGCATATAAACCCGGGCTGAAGGAATTATGCATATGCATTTTTTTTCTGCCCAAGTGTGTGTTTTAGACTTATGTTTCTGAATATTTCAGGTGCAGTTTGCAATAAGCCATGAAGGTTGGTTTTCTGTTCAAGAAGACAAGTCTACGGGATACCAAGAGCAAACACCTAAAGTCTAGTTATATTCTACAAAAGATACAGAAAATTTGCCGTGACCAAGTTTGTAAGGCTGAGCTAATTTGTTTGCTTTAGAATTTTTCGCTCCATAAGACGCACTTTTTCCCTCCTAAAAAGGAAGGGGAAATGTCTGTGCGTCTTATGGAGCGAAGGCACTGGGATCCCTAGAGCGGAGGGATGCCTCTGCCGCCGGAGTCATGGCTCACAGCGGCGGGGGAGACAGCATCAGCCCAAAATCGGGCTGGTGCTCCCTCTGCAGCCGCTGCCACCACCGGAGCTGTGCCTCTGCCACCGGCGGCTAGCAAGCCTGCCCCTGCGAGGTGGTTTGGCGGGAGCAGCGGCCCAAAAGGAGCCCTTCCGGGCCGATGCTGCCGCCCCCCTCACAACAGCAGGGTTGCTAGCTGCCATTGGCAGAGGCACAGCGCCTCTGCCAATGGCGGCTAGCAAGAGCGGCCCAAAAAGAGCCCTTGCGGGCCACTGCTATCGCCGCCGCTCGCAACAACAAGCGAGCCGGGAGGAGGGATGGACGGGAGCCCCTTCCGCCCCTCTTCCCAGCTTCCATCCTTCCTTCTCTCTCTTCCCTGCCTCCTTTCCCTCTCTCACCCCTTCCTTCCTTCTGAGTCATTGAAGGCTTGCTAGGAAAGCGTCTTATGGGGCGAAAAATATGGTAGCAGGCGAGTCCGACAGTCCCCTAAATATGCCCTATGTGGAGCCATAGCTCAGTGGTGAAGCGCATGCTTCACGTGCAAAGAGGTCCCAGGTGTCTCCAGGTATGGCAGGAAGGCTATCCTGTCTGAAACCCTGGAGAGCACAGTGTAGCTTCCTATGTTCCCTAAGGTACATGAAGCCCACCTACAAGCACAATACTCCATTTTCAGGAAAGGCAGGGGGGAAAGGGAGCATATTAAGAAACCAAGCAGAGGGGGCAGGTGCAGGATTAGATTGTACTTTTATTGTTTCTGCTCACCCAATAGAAACCTTTAGATGAATTTATAATAAGCACTGAAAGAGTAACATAATAAGCGAGGGGAAAGTCCAGAAGTATTCTCCGGATCCTTTTAACGTCATGTTCTGTAACTGAGCCTTCCAAAAGAAAGCTGCTTATTTCCATCCCATCTCATTCTCCACCAAACCAGATCCACCTGTACATTAATGGACAATCTCTGCTTTCCATCCATCAACCCCCTGCAGGCCAGGTAGGTGTGCCATAAAATGACAATGAGGTGCATAAACAACATACCCAAATGACTAAGCTACCGTATATACCACACATACCACAGAAAAAGTCAGCTGATTGGATTTCTTCCTCTCAGTTCAACTTCACACATCTAGTTCGCTCCAAATAAGGATGAAAAGGAATGGCAGCATATGCCATTTCAAATGTCCTTTATGCACCCAGAATCTCTTTTGTACTGGGCTGGGGTAATAGCTATGTTTCCAGAGATCACCCAATATTATAGGAGCAACTAAGCAGAGGGAAAAATCAATGAAGTGGCACAGACCAGCTCGCTCTTATCCCTTAGCCTGGTTAATGTCCTGTCATGCCATGATCTCAGAGGGGAGCCCTCCTTCTCCCAGATAGGCAGGCATGAGCTTCTACTTGCCCTCCTGTGACTAAGCAGGGATGAGCAGAAATGCTCTGTACACACGCACATACAAATAAAACCCTACAAATAGAAAAGGTGCTGAACTGCCGGTGTAAGTTAAAAATACCTTCAGCATAATTCTTTTCTGGGATTCGTTTAAGGAAAGTTTATCCTGAAGCAAAAAAAAAAATATGCTAAGGAGGAAGATATTAGACAGGCTTGGGTTTAGCACACTAGCCTTCATCCCTCTAGAGACAAGCTCAACTTTTGACTCTAGAATTTGAGAGTGAAAATGAGTTTAATGGCCCCTTGTTTCCCCGAGTGTTATAAACTAGCACATAATTTGGCATCCTTGCCAAGCAGCTCCAATCTCTGTGCTCAGGAGGCCTAGTTGTGGAATTAGTGAAACTTGTAGACCAAGATAAAGGTGCCCTGGCACCGGCAGAGGGGAAACCTTGTCCTTCGCCCGCATTACACTGGGCTGTAGGCCAACACTCTTGGTTCTTCACGTTAGTACTAAGTACTACGTTTCTTGAATTTGCAGGAAATGGGATAGATAAAAGGGTTTAATTTTTTGTGCCAACACTTAAGGAGCTGCAAATGCTTACAAGAAGTCCTCCTCCTCCTCAGAAAGCCCTCAGACTATTAAGATGCTAGGGAAAACTGACACATCTGAAGTGTGTTTTAGTTCCGTTAGGAAGACGGCTAATTCAACACTTTCAGCCTTACATAAATAGAGCCAGATGAATCCAAGAATGTGCTTGAGGCAGCTGGAGTACAGCACCTGAGCATCTCGCTGAGAGCACCAAATAATATTTATCGCAAAATGCTTAGAGGGTGTAAGTGCTAACAGAGGTGCCCCTGTTAAGAGCTGGGTCCTTGGTGCTAAACCTATTTCCTTGATGGAATCTCCACTGGACTGCAGTGAACTTTCCTACTGAGCAAACGTGCTCGGTATCGGAAGCCACCTTCCCAGTTGGCAAAACAGCAAGGATGTGTGCCCCGCACTGACTTGTGAGCCACATCAAACTATTGTGCTTTAAGTCACAGGGCTTAAGCCAGTCCTTTAAAAAAGATTAGTTTGTATTTAAATGTATATTGTAATCTATTTTTCCAAATTCAGATTTCTCACAGTAGCAAATAATTTATCCTCATGGTGTCTGTAAAATCAACTGTGTTCCTTCACCTCTGAAGGTCAGGCAGCAAAACAAAAGGAATATATTATCTCGCATGCTTCCAGTAGAATGGGGGACTAGAATGGACAACTCTGAAAACATCTGGTTATGTCAGCAAAATTGCACAATAATGCAATGCTGCCTCTTGCTCAGTCATAGTAAATCTCAATCACTAGGGAAGCTATGGCTCGGGACAGCAAAAGTCAAGAAACAAGGCAATCCCTGAGTCAGGCATGAACATTGAAGGCTGGGTGCATTATGGAGAAACCTGCTAACTGGGTAGAACACTTGGTGGGTAGGAGAAGAAGGTGAGAGGAAGGCACTTTCTAATAAAGACAATGGATTCCTCTTTCCCATTAAGTGGCAGAAGCAGGCAGTGTGCCACCAAAGCACTGCATGGAGTGTGGCCTGCACTTACCATTTTTTTCAGCGAAGGCTATAGCAGCTTCTTTCGTAGAAAAGGTCATCAACACATTGGACAGAGGATCCGCCCTGCAAAATATCATTGTTTAGTTATTTCTTTGCTTAAAACATTTTAAATACCACTCTCCAACACACTAGATTTTAGTGTGGTATATACACCATTTCTCTCACGCGCGAACTTTAATATAGACTACAATTTTCACATTTATCATTGGGGGGTAAAAATGGCTCTGCCTGGCACTGTTATATTCAAGAGCAGTATTAGTGCCGACAGTGGAGAAGAAATTCTATAACCTGGGTCTCATTGCTGAGAAAGCCCTCTTCCTTGCAGGCTGTCTTTGTACTAGTGATGGAAGAGTTACGGGGAGGGAAAGAGTCTTGGCAGATGATCTTTAAAAAAAGGCATGTTGACATGGGAGTAGGAGCTCCTTTAGGTATAGTCCCTGAGCCATTTAGGGCTTCAAAGATTAAGGACTAGCACTGTGCATATTCCAGGCAACAGTTATCAGAGCATGAATCACTGGGGCCAGCCTCCCTCCATTCGGAAGTGGCTGGACTGCTGAAAAACACTGTATGCCACAGAAGTCATTTGGACCTCTAATGACCGGGTCTTAACTGCTTTCTCAGGGTCAGTACAATGATTCAGAAAAGATTAAACACCATCTCCCAGGACAGCAAAACTATCTACCTACAACTTCTTCACCTTGTCAGGATTCAGGTTCAGATTATTACTCCTCATCCAGGTCATTACCAGCCTCACCCAATTCAGATGACAAAGAGAAACAGAACCGAGCGTCCTCTGTGTACTGAGATCCACTGGGGAGTTCCGCCTCCTCCTTCCGTCCCCAAGTGAGGCTCAGCACCTCAGTGACCTGTGAGTGGCACCCAGTGATGGCACCCCAGCAATCAACTACTTTCCACCTTGATATAACACTGGGTGCCAACTCTGGCTAGTTTTCAGTGTCAGCTAAAATCTCATCTCTTCTGTCAGACTTTTAATGGGGTATGACCGTTGGCACATCATACTGAGAAGGAGGAGGTGGGTTGTCTACTCAATTTACCGTATTTACTCGAATCTAATGCTCACCTTTTTGGGCCAAATTATGTTGCGGAAATTAAGGTGCACGTTAGATTCGAAAGCACATTTACATTCATCAGCAAATACCTTTTTTTTTGTTTCAAGGTTCTGAAAACTGAGGTGTGTGTTAGATTCGATGGCACATTAGACTTGAGTAAATATGATATATTGTTTTAATTGTTTCAATGTTACTGTTTTTATTTTATGCAACCTGCCGTGTGATCATTTATTTGATGAAGGATGAGATAAAAACACATATATGTAAACTATTTGACGTCACCCAGCAGCTTCATACATTAAAAACCTGGGGAGGGGATAAAAAGGAACATTGTGGGACAGCACAAGAACCAAAGGGTTGAATAGAAGTCTCCCAGTCTCTTGAAAACACAAAATGCAGTAAGGCAATATAATTCTTTATAATAGAAGCATTTAATCAGGCTATCTCTGACCAAATATTTGTACTTGAGGCACAATAAAAGTTTTCTGCCTCCAGCTTCCTGTTCTCCACGATCCCCAATAGCTTGCAGATGGGAATGCATTTTGAGGTGTCAGAAAATTAAAAGGAGAAACAATGAAAGATAATCTACTTTTTCTGCTCTCATTTCGTATTTCTAGAGAGGAGAAGGCTGAACCACAAAAGGGCCAATAATTCTTAGCCTTCCACTTTCTGAATTAGCCAAACATCCAGCCCACAGCAACCCAAAATGCTAAACATATGAGTACATTTTTTTTCAGAATGTCTCTTTCATGAATACCCCCACCAGAATAACTAAAATAGAACTTTCTGTGCCACCAAGAGAAGCATGGTGAATTCTCAGAATTTATGAGAATACATACGTACATTATAGAGCTTCTAAAATTTATATAAAAACTTATCCCAAGGTCACAAAATGGGGAAACAGAACCTTTCACTGAGGACAGCTGACATAGTTGCATCATTATTAAAATGCTCTTTGGGCATGCAATATGCAGGTGCTTGCAGAATTGTCAGTTAGCTTCTTTAGAGATACTGAACTAACTTCATATGCAAAGACCGACTGTGAACATGATTGTTTTTTTACCATGCCTTTTAAACACAGAAGTCAACATAATTCTGTAGAGATGCTGCCACATGCTACTGTCATACAAACATACACCAACTCATTTTGGAGGTCACTCAGTATCAAATTAGGTGGAGAAGGAAATCGAAGGTATTTTCCAGCCCCTTGTAGTCTGCCTTGGGCAACGGCAATTTAAATATGTTACTGAACATATTAAGGACAGCAGAGTGAGCTCCATTATCACAGTCACTGCAGCACACACTTATTGTAACTGTCACTGAAATCTAAGTTCATTCAATTGCTAAGATCTCTTCTCCTCAAATGTGCAGTGAAAGATCCTCCAAAATCTAATTTCAGAATTAATCTGCTACCAAAATAATACTTAGTTCAGAAAGTGGAAGGCTAATAATTATTGGCCCTTTTGTGGTTCAGCCTTCTCTTATCCCATTTTATTCTCCCAACAACCCTGCGAGGTAGGTTAAGCCAAGAGATTGCGACTGGCTCAAAGTCACCTGATCGGTTCATGGCTCAGTGGGGATTTGAAATCTGGTCTCCCAGCGAGCATTGCAAATATAATGCTTAGTGTGTCTTATTTAAATAATTTCAATACATTATCTTGGTAATCTTTCAGTCACTCAATACAGTGGATCATGAGCATTGTGCTCATATTACAGATGGGGGAATTAAGGCTGAGAGCTAGTGTCATGCCTCTGTACTTGAAAGTTTCTAACTTGCTTGCTTTGAGAGGAGGCAAAAGAAAGCCCTCTTGAGGCACAGGCAGTTCTGCGTTAGCAGAAACTGAGCATGGACCTTGGAATTAGAATCTTTGTCTCTTGAAATTCCATTTAAGCAGTGACACCAGTGGCAGCCAGAAGATCTGCAACAGTCTGTCTACCAAGCCCCACTGCAATATCAGCCGGTGGAGTCTTCGGAGATGGTGAAGACAGACAGACGAGAGACTGTGGAAAGGTTTGCTAGATTCAAAAGGCCAGAGAATAAAGTTCCATAGCACTCAACAGCCTACCAACTATGGAACCTGCCAGCTATTTTATACTTACGAAGATGCCCAGCCCATCAGTGGGTTTTCCCAGCGCTCCCTTGTGTCAAATTCTATCTTCCATTTTTTTGTATTGTTAACACCAGCTTGCATGGCATTACGGGCTGGAACAAAAATGTGAACTTTTCTGGTTTTGATATGCTCCTCTGGTACACCTGTTAAAGGTGAAATGTCCTGCAAAAAAGAATAATAATAAAGAAGAATAAACAAATATGACCCGGGTAAGAATAAACAGGTTAGTTTTCTCTTCTTAAAAGATATCATTTCCATCCAGGGAAATGATATGAACAGCCCAGAAGAAAGAGCTTTATCACTTCTGGGTTGGATTTAACCAACTGCTCCCACTAGTCCAGATCTGTGCAAGGACTTTTGGTAGTGTGACTGGCCTTTCCTCCCTCTGCTTCCCCACACGACGTGGCAGGGAGGAGGAGGAGAGGGGAGACTGTTCCATCAAGCCATGAGAAATGCTTGCACTGACTGAGCAATCTCCTTAGTACTACGTGGAATTCCTCTCTCTGAATTAAACCAACCTGCAGGTAAAACACGCTCTTTTGAGACTCTTTTTGCTCTGTAGAGTCTTGTTTGAATCCCAATAGAAGTGAATGAGAGGTTTAGACATTGGGGGTTGCAGAGATGGATTTGAATGGGGCTGCTGTAAACCTATTTTCCTGTGGTTGTCAGTGCCGAGCATCTTGTTTTGGACTAGCTGTACCAACCTCGGTCATTGCTACGTGGTAGCAAGTGGTGTGTGTGTGGGCAGGTGTGGAAGGATATGGTTTCAACCTGACAAGTCAGACATTCCAAACTAGGTTGAGGCAAGTATTTGGGTAAAATTACTTGAAAACATTGACAGTTTTGGATGCCATTCTGAGGCTTCTGAATACTTTGATAAAGCAGTTATGAATTGTAACACAATCTGGTTGAAATCTAAAGACTTGCAAGTACACACAAAGATTTCCAGATCTATACTAGGGTTCTCTCTCCTCCAAATGCAGTTTCCTGTGCAGCATCAGAGGCTATTTCAAAGGGTCCCCAACATTCAGGAGTGTCTTTTGGGGCAGCAGAAACATTCAAACAGCCTGCAGTGTTTATATAACCCTCCTGGATCCTGAGCATTGCTGGAAGAAATTAACCCAGTTTAAAATATAATCTGTCTTGTTGTTACTATGAAGCAGCATTGCAGAAAAGAGGGTGCCTCCCACGTCACTTTTTATTAGTAAAAATTTGTTTTTTAAAAAATAAATGCTTAGTCCTGAAATATGTTCTGAATGCACAGATAAACTATCACAGATAAAATTCTACAGAATGTGTTGCCAGTATGTGAAAGCAGTCAAGATCCAAGGATCCCCATGCATGCATGGGTCACAAGTGGCTACTAGCCAGGTGTAAAATGTGCCTGGCAAATTTTGAACACTGCTAGTAACTTACTGTGGCGCTGTGGTTAAACCAGAGCCTAGGGCTTGCTGATCAGTAGGATGGCGGTTCGAATCCCCGCGACGGGGTGAGCTCCTGTTGCTCAATCCCTGCTCCTGCCAACCTAGCAGTTCAAAAGCACATCAAAGTGCAAGTAGATAAATAGGTACCGCTACAGTGGGAAGGTAAACAGCGTTTCCGCGTGCTGCTCTGGTTCGCCAGAAGCGGCTTTGTCATGCTGGCCACATGACCTGGAAGCTGTACGCCGGCTCCCTTGGCCAATAACGCGAGATGAGCATCGCAACCCCAGAGTCGGTCACGACTGGACCTAATGGTCAGGGGTCCCTTTACCTTTACTAGTAACTTGCTGTAGGCAATAGTGTCATTGCATGCATTATGTTAAGGTTTGAGAGTGGAAAGGCAGCAAGAAGGCTGGATTGTTAGAATGATGGTGTGGAAAGAGAGGGTTTGGCTGTATGATGCACGGAGCGGGCCAAATCTAACCAACAGAAAGGTATCCATCTCAAGCCCTTTGTGTTACCTGCTCCCCGCCCTTTATTCAATTATGTGCGAGATCCTGCCGGACAGAGAACTGTCTCTTTACATTTGGTGCAGTAGTATTATATCCATCTCAAGCTCTTGTGACTGGGTCAGGCTATGAAAGTAAACTTTACGGAAAGCCTCTCAGCAGTTCTCTATAATTTGCACAGCAATCCTAGTCCTTTAACAGCTGTTGACAAAAAAAGTGTGGATCATCAAATACTTCCTGCAGAAGCCACCACATTAAGCTAGCAGAAGTAACTCAAAACTGCCGCCTACTTAGATTCTTGCATGCACAATGCCAATGGGAGAGGCTTGGACTGTCTTCCGCTGCCTTTCTCCAGGAACAAAAGGCTGATCTGGTACAGGTCCAACTGCAGGCAGACAGAACTAATCCAAACCAGTGATGACATGACTTAAATTTGAGGAGGCAAACAAGTCTAAATAGCACATTGGGATTTTTAAAATAAGCCTCCAGCTACCAACTTCAGAGCCTCTTCTGTCACAGAGTTTAAAAGCTCTTCATATTCTCACCAGACCATCCTTAGAAAGAAAGAAAACAGGAGGCCCGTCTTCTATCCCCTTCCTCCCCTTTTTTGCTTCACTTTATAAAATAAACTCAGAGAGATCAGTCACAACTGCCAAGTGTGAAATGTTTGTCTTGCATTTAGAAGCAGGGGGGGGGAACCCCACAGGAAATTACAACAACGCACAAAAGCTGAGCTCAGACTACCTAAAGCAAACTGTCAAAATATTTTAACAATTTAATCATAAATGTTTTCTTTGAGTGCAAGTAGTGTTTATGTTGAATACCAGTCTAGTCATAATATGAAGACACACCAATTATTAGTCAAAATGTTGCAACACACAAAACTACATTCTCTCCTGACAGATTGGCATTTGATGGCTAAAAAAAGAAATATCTGAAAAGTTGTTTGGTTGGGCAACCAATTGTCAGGCTTCACACAACGTGTTTTACCTGCAGAAAAAATAAGGCGAGGCTTGATTGTTCCAACATGTCTGTTTATAGAAATCAACTAGCAATAATACATCCGCTTTCATATTAACATATCCTTGGGATTAGGACATATTAAAAAAAGAAGGCGGCGGCGGGGGGGGGGGGAATCCTTTATAGGTCACCGACTAAAAGGAATCCAGTTCTCATTAACTCCCAAAAGGTAAGGCATTTAAAAAACAAACAAACAAACAAACATGAAAAACGAAGTAGAAGATATTAAGGAAGAATAAAAATGCAAAACTCATTTTTACTGGTTTGAGGGTGTGTCCCATATTTTCAAATGATACGATTCAAGTCTCTTTTTCTGTTAGACAGACAGAGATGGGGGTGGTGTGTTTGTACACAAGAGGGTTATTTATTTTTAACAACCAAGCGGCACATACATTTTATGAAATAAGAAAAAATGCTCTTTACAACAAAGCTTACAGGAGGCTTCAGCATGAGCTGCCCAGCTCTTTGGGGGAAAATAAGAAGACAAGGAAGGCATGTGCAAAAGCACACTATTTTGGTGGCCTGGAGGCAACAAGTATTTGGGATGGAAAAGCGAGAGCCAGAAAGAATATCCCAATCTCCTCCACCAAGTGCGACTGCTCAGTGCGCAGGGTATATGCATGGTCTTAAGTGGCAGAGATCCTGGGTTCTGGTCTCTCAGCTTTTCTCTCCCTTTTCAAGCGGCACAAAGCCATCAAGATTGGTTGCTGACTACATCACACTGGGCCAACACCAAGGAAACAATCTCTTCCCTTCCTCACACCCTCAGCATAGTTTCCATTTCTCCTACTGACCATCTATGTTGGGAGCTTAGCTGTTGGGGAAGACAACATGGCCATTGCCCTCGCAAGCGCATGTTGGGAGTTTGCTGCCTTCAGGGGTACCCTACTACATACAACCTGCAAGCTTGCTTTTGTGTCCTCTGCATCAGGTGTGGGGAACCTTTGGCCCTCCAGATGTTGCTGGAGCAAGCGTGGCCAAGGATGATGGAAGTTGCAGTTCAGCAGCATCTAGAGGGCCAATGTTCTATGTGCTCATCAAGTAAGGGAGCACTGCTTAACCAGTTCAATGTTACTCATAACTGCAGAGGGGGTGGGGGAGACAATCCTCTGCAGCCATATTTTGCACATCTATTTTCCTACCCCTAGTAATACTGAAGTTTTTAAAGAATCAAGGATAGGGGCTATGTGAGGCAGCCATGTTTGGCGCATATGAAAAGGGGCTGTACCATCTCTAGAATGGACCAGGATGCCTCTTGTGTATGGAGGACCAGGGTGCATGAAGAGCCCCATGACTACTGAACATACAGACGGCAGCGGCAGCAAGGGGGGCGGGAGACATGGCTATTGAGTGCACTGGTAGAGGCAGCATAAAGCACCCCGCCAGCACCCCCCTTAATATATTTCCAATGTAAAAATGCAGCATCCCAAAAAGTAATGCTGCCTATTTGTTTGCATTTATTTATTCTCTCTTGCACTTCTCCATGAAGCACTGCTTTTATTTCTCTGTGGTTTTCCATACTATGTATAAGAGGTGGTAGCCAACTAAGTCATGTTCAATCCATTGAAACAAGCAAACTTTTGTATATGACTTAGTTGGCTATCACAAAAAAGCCTGTGTCAAAAACTCCCCAACCCTTTTTTTGCAAAATCTATTGCTTTTTTAGTGGTCAGCTATAGCTTTGCAGAATATGTTCTACCTGCCAATCAGCTGCCACCTTCCCTATATGCTAATATTTGTTCAAAGTCACAGATGATTCCCAGCCCACTTACTGCCCCCCCCCCCTGCACACATTATCGTATTTGCCTCCTTTTTTCCATACCACCCAAAACACGTGCAAGGACCTCAGGACCACGACTGTTCCAGAAGTGTGAAAATGCATAGTCCTGATGTCCTTGTATCTTTTTTTTAAGAAGAAAAATTAAGCAATATTAGGGATGAGAGCCTTGCTCACATGGAACATAGCTCCTGGAGTTGTCTGGGTGGAATGCTCGCTTCACAGCTAACATTCCACTCATACTCTCTTTTCTACTGCCCTCTCCCCAAAGTGTACCAGTGCTAAGCAGAATAAACTTGCTTCACTGCTTGCATTCTATTCAGCCAGTCCCACCTCCAAATGTATTTTGAGGCCAAGCAAATTGCTCACTTTTGTTCTGACTCCAGTGTTACCTCTCCCTTCTTTGCACCTGCACAGAGGCTCCAACTGCTGTCTGCTCATCCCCAGAATCCTCCAAGTGCCCACGAAGCTAAGTTTCTCCCGATTTTTTGGCTCCCCCGCTCTTCCCCCCTCCCACAACGCTGTACGCTTTTCTCCCCACTTCCACAGAACTAAATGATTTAGTTTGATATATCTCAACAGTTTCCCTAGGCTTGTTTCTGCACCCACCTCATTTGCATGTAGAGACACTAAGAAGCACGATAGTATTATAAGCTTAAAGGGACCCCTGACCATTAGGTCCAGTCACGGATGACTCTGCGCTCATCTCGCTTTATTGGCTGAGGGAGCCGGCATTTGTCCGCAGACAGCTTCCGGGTCATGTGGCCAGCATGACTAAGCTGCTTCTGGCGAACCAGAGCAGCGCACGGAAATGCCATTTACCTTCCCACCAGAGTGGTACCTATTTATCTACTTGCACTTTGACATGCTTTCGAACTGCTAGGTTGGCAGGAGCTGGGACCGAGCAACGGGAGCTCACCCCGTTGTGGGGATTCGAACCGCCAACCTTCTGATCAGCAAGCCCTAGACCACAGTGCCACCCGTGTCCCTCCATTATAAGCTTACAACTCTCAAATTTGCAAAAATTAGCAGGTTTTAAAGGAATTTTCTGTGTTAGCTTCTGTAGTACACAAATAATGGCTTCTTCTTCTTTTGCAAACACTTGCAGGTAGGGGAATCCTCCCACAGTGTGTGTCATATTTTTTAAGATACTTGAACAGGTAAATCTCTGTTTTACATTGTCAGCTGCAAGTGAGAAGGTACGATTATAAGTGACTCACCATCTCTATGGGAAAAGCATGCCATGGAGGCCTCCTGTTTACCATGGTTGCTAAACATGCACTGGTCTTTAGACTATCACTATACTAGGTGTTCTTTCCAGGTGCTTTCCTCAAGGCAAAAATGAAAGTACAGACCTGATACACATGGCATTTTGGATCATAATCTGTGGCTTCATGCTAGCAGAAAGTGCTTGTCCAAGGCAAGTCTCCATTCTTATCTTCTTCAGCCCTCTGTACAAAAATACCACATACTACTCCAGCGAGTCACCCAGCCCTTAACAGCAGGGCTGTGGGGAGCAGAAAACTGCAGTGGGTAGAGCGGAACTGATATTCTTGCACAAGCAGGAGTGTTTTCTATTAGAATTAGGTCACCACTGAATGCAATCACATTTCTGTCCTTTATATTCTCATAAGACATAGTAATCATAATTTTTTTTCCCTTCCCCACTTCTGAGCAACAGCAAATCGTCCCCTGCCACCCCAAATAGCATCTCTTGTTGGTGCTGAGTACATGGAAGATGTACTCTAGATAGAGGCCAACTGCTGTCTGAAGTAGCCGGATGTGCAAAAGAAGCCAAGGGAACTCTGGAGAGGAATCTCCTTCGTGACTCAGTGGAGGAGGATAGAATCCAGTCTCTCCTCTCCCCAGAAATGGGTGGGGAAAGTAGGTCACAAGAAGGGGATATTTCTACTGAAAAGCAGCACATCAGAGATGAGGGCTTCTTCACTATTGGAAGTTAAACACTAAAGAAAGCTACGTTATGTCCTAGGTGCACAGCATCAAGTCTCTCTTTGCCTCACCCCCATCAAGTCAATCCACTGCAGGGCCTTTACTGTAGTTATTTTAAAACTAGTGTATAGCCTTACAATAGGACTATGCTGCCCTTGGAAGATTTGTTATGCTTAGAAATTACTTCTAATGAAGAAAAATGTCAAGCCGTAGATACCATGTACAGTATTTGACTGGCTGCAACTAAAGAGAGAGAAAAAACCTTTAGTGGTGGCAAGGGATTTATCCTTCTGAAAGCCTCTTTTTCAGAGCAAGAAGAAAAACAGGGCCTGCTTTAATAATTTAAAATAGCTGCATGATGCTGCTAGCTCGTTGTACTTTTGATTCATTACAGCCAAAGTTTCCATGCCTTCTGGGAATACAGCAATTGTTTATTGATATCTTCCCCTCCCCCCCTCCCCACATACACACTCCTCCCTCCCCCAGTTTAAAGCTGGCAATTGAACAGACAGTTGTTTAGGACAATGAGTTTCTGGATTGTGAAGCCCTGAGTTGTCCTGACACAGAATTGCTGTTTTTGCTTGCACTAGACATGTAAGGTACTGTAGCATTGCTGAGCTGTTGCCAAAGATATGGAATAAAGGCTTGGCATCTCTCACATACTTGACACCTAAAGAGCACAGAAGCTCTAAAATTCCTATTCCCTGTAGGCGCACTCTCAGTCTAGACAAACTGATTTCTCACACTTTGAAAATGCATTACAACACTCTATTGTGATCATTTCATCCACACAGCTTCAGCTACTGACAGAAGAACCTGTCCTTTTAGCGACATTTCAATGGGCTAAAGCTCCCGCTTCAAGACGCCATTAAAAACAATATAATACTTGAAAAGAACTAAGTCCAACTCTCTACTGTGTCTCCAGCGCTTTGTTGCGAGTTCAAGTTCTCAGTGAAAACTACCTGTGAACCAACTTTCTGAAACAAAGATGTTGGGAAAGAGTTGGTTTTTTAATTTATTTTTTTAAAAAATACCTTTTTGTATATTTAGCAGTATTGTGCTTAACAATTCCAAGCTTTCTGTGTCCATTCATTTTCAAATGCTGACAGCAGAGCACCTGTGGGATTTCTTTGATATTATGTTGGTGTGCGTGTATCTTCAAAATATAGAAAACAAAAAACTGGTGCTTTGTATATATAATGAACTAGAATCCTGTTTGGCATGGCAGATGATTCTTTCCATTTTGAAGCAGGTTTTCGGGTGGAGTGATATAAGAGAGGTGCTTTTAAGAACAAGGAACAAAGAGAGGAATTTTAATAACGAAATAGCTCATAACACAACTGTAAAACAACAACAACAACAGGAAACCAGTTTCACTCCTTCCCCCAAAGCAGAAGAAGTGGGCTTTTAAATTAGATCACTCCCTCCAAAATCATGGAAGAAGTTTCATCATTCGTGTTCTGCCTCATTTCTGAGAGTAATTGTATTACTTCAGCCACCTTGTTATGGGGAAAATTAGTAAGGCAAGCTTTTAGACTATGATGTGGCCACAGGGAAGAAACAATAACAAACCCACCCTCCTACCCCACAACCTTTGGACATTAGCAGTTTTTGTTTCATGAAATCAGGAACATATAACTATTTCACATCTGCATAACGGCAGAGCACACAAATATGACCACTAGAGACTGTACAGCACCCATGAGAGCAAATATCTACTGTTTAACATTTTCCTCCTCTCTAAATAAAAGGAAGCTGGGAACAAGCAATGGGAAGTTGATGTCAAAATGCAGAAAACCTCCCAGCAAGCTTCCAGCAGCCACCCAAGATTCAGAGCCTTGCTAGTTGCCCTCTTTTCAATGCCAGAATTTCACACATTTCAATGACCATTATGACTTCAAAGAATCAAATTTTCATCATTGTCCATCATCTGCCGGTTGATTTGTATAAAAGGGTTCTTCTTGCATGCACTCCAGACAAAAGCCCCCCAACTTCCATTATATCAAGTTTAAAAGTTCTGTTTGTGACAGTTGTGTCTGTGGTAAATTAGGGTAACACTGAAGGAGTGCAGCTGCTCTGCAGGAGCCTCCTTTTTGGCACCATTTCACTTAAATAAAAAACTGAATAATTAGCCTCTGCCTTTATTAAACCACACTGGACTTAGTAATTACTTCCGGTTGCCCAACCTACTTAACCTCCACAGTTTATACTTTTTTATATATAAAGATAGGGACTGAAGAGATGATATCGCTACTTTAGGTAAGTTTAGACAAATTTGCTAGCATGTCTCATATTTTAAATAGACCACTAAGATGTTTCAACGGAGTTGGTTAAAACAGACTGTGCCAGGACAAGCACTGGAAGTTTAAAAACAAAGTTCAAGAGGATGGAGTTGAAAAACATACGACTGGGACAACTGCAGTGTTTGCCTCCATGTATTGCTCCTGAAAACTGTTGGTGTGACTTTTTGAGGGTGAAACTGTTTCATTTCTCAATGCTTTTCCCAATTGTCTTCTAAGGTTGAGGTTTGAGGAAGGGAAGTCTGCAGAATAAACACTTAACATGATCAGGTATGTAACTAATCTGGGGAAGCGCATTAGCGCATCACTTACTATACCCAAACGCTTGTCTTTTTGCTACATATCGACATTCATACAATAATTCTGGGTTGATTCCCACATGGAAGGCAGCTGTGGTTTTTCTCCATTTGATCCCTTCTGTCTATCTCCCAATAGGGAATCTTTGGGAGAAATGTCAGCATGCTGTACAAAGATATTGTTAGCAGTGGTTTCCATAAATACTGTGGTGGAAAAAATTCTGTCAATCACTAACATTGCTGCTGGCCTGGTTACTGTATCTATGTATAACCCAGCTCATGCTTGTATTTCCCCACAGGCACCTGGAGACGACCAGGAGGGAAGGAAATCACTGGGCACTGAGCTGCCCAGAAATAGCATCCTACCTGAACCATTTGCAATGCAATGGCTTCCCTGCCACACAAAAGTACTGAAGGAACAGCATCAAGGAAGGGGTGAATGTTAAAGAGCAGTTAACACAAGCAAGCTCTACCACAGTTCCTACTCATAGTTTTCATGACAATCCAATCCAAGCCTCACCCATATATGCATTAAACCACAAACGAGCACAAATGAGGATGCAAAATATGGCCGAAGATTTGCTATCAACTTACTTCTTCTTTGCCCATCCTGTGTTAACTAACCAGTGGGGCAAAATATTAGAGACATGAAATCCCATCTTGATGACAACCCAACAAGAGTTGACACTGAATTTTCCCTAAAGAAAAAACAACAGCAGGAACCAAAGAAAGCAAAGAGAGAATTTCTGACAGAGGGGGTGTATGTTTCAGCCCTCCAGTTTCAGGGACGATTTGCAAATTACTTTCTTCCCCCTTTTTGCGAAGACTTGTGGCATTTCAATAATGCATCATAAAAGCATAACACACTAGGGCTTATCCTCACTTCCTCTGGCCCCACTGCTTTCTCCCAGGAAAAACAGCTTTTTGCCCTTTAATGCTCAATTTCAGATATCCAAGAGATGTCACTTGATCAGAGATTGAAGAGATGTGTCTGTAGGCTCTTTGGTTTTAGCCATACTATCAGCCGTAAGAATAATCTATAAACTTAACAACCCAGCACCACCCAGAGCATGACACCAACACAGGCATTAGTAGCGTTAAAAATTTTTTTAGGGAGAGGGACTATCAAACCAAGACTACCTTACTTCTCTTTTGCTCATTTCATATAACTAATTAGTGAAACAGTAATATTTGCTTTTGTGTCCCTCCTGTCTTCTCCCTCCCCTGCAACTACAACAAAAACAGAGAAAAAGTCTGGTAACCCCTGAAATATTTGGTGCTTAAGAGATTTCTTAAAAAAAAAATCACCACTGCTGTATTTATCCACGGGTACACTAAGATCCTGCCAACAAATATTTCTAACTACCTGTGCACGTTAAACCCTTCCATACAATTTCATCAAGAGAATGAGGTGTTTGGAAATTGGGAGTTATATTCCTACCACACAAAGAAAGGAATAAAATTGTTTGTTCTGCAGGCAGACACCCATTTTTTTCATCCACTCCACACACACACACACACACACAGAGAGGGGGGGGGGGCTGTAAGTATATGCATTGCTGTGCTTGGCAGTTTTTCAGACAAAACACAAGAAAACCAGCAGCGAAGTTCAACACAAAAGGAACTGTCAGATTAGACATGCAGGCAAAAAGATAGATTTCTGAATTTTCATCTTCCCCAAAAGAAGCACCATGCTACACAAACCTGAGAAAGGCCAACCATGAGCAATTTCCCACCAAATATGCTCAGTTGCAGATTCTGGCAGTTGCCACTGCTACCTTGCTGCTGCCATTCTGTGCCACAATGAGTATTATTTTCTGTTTTAAAAATCAGGAAATAATGGTCAAAAAGAAGAAACCATGACTATAGAGCAGCTAAGGGTTGCACAGGATTTCTTTGACTCCACTGTATAGCAAACCATTTACACTGTTGACCAAAAACACAGCTAGCAATGGCCTCCACAAAGACGACAATGAATCACAGAATGGTAGACTAGGAAGGGGTCTGGGGGTCATCTAGTCCAACCCCCTGCAATAATATTCTCTATCATTCTCATAACTTCATAGCTGCCAAGTTATCCCTTTTTTAAGGGATTTCCCCTTATGCTGAATAGGCTTCCTCGCGAGAAAAGGGAAAACTTGGCAGCTATGCATAACTTATATATTTTCTTATACTGTTCTTCCATAGTGATGTCAAGAGCAAGTTCTAGCTTTGGTACGATCATGAGAACAGTGTATTGGAGTGTCATCCTAAGATGCATGGAGCAACTCCATGGGAGAGAAAGCTCTATTGAGGTGTTGTTCTCTTCATATAATTAGAATGGTGAAATGAATGGACATGCTAGCTAGCTTCAGCCACTTTGTCAAATTCCCGTTGCCCTCCATGTGCTGGGGGTGCAGAGTCTGCTGTGCTCATGGAGGCTCTCCCCACAATTTAGTATCCTGATCATGCAGGATTATACCTAAACATGGCTAAAGTGATCGACGAATCTGTGATCATTGCAGAGGTAAAGCATGCCTGAAGAGAGAAAGGGTTGTATAAAGGGGTGGGTGGGAAGAGTTATGGATTTTACTGAACTTATTTCTTAGACATAGACATCTTTCTGTGAAAGTTTTGGTCTCAAAAACAGTGTCTCCCCAACTCAATAAAAGCTATTGAAATGTGTGTGTTTTTTAAAACAACAACAACAACAACTACTACTACTACTACTACTACTACTACTATATTACTTATACCCCACTTGCTCATCTGACTGGGTTTCCCTGGCCTCTCTGGGGAGCTTCTAATAGAATATAAAAACATAATGAAACATCAAACATTTAAAAATTCAAATGTCTTTGGAAAGTAGTATAGTTGGTGGAGATGCTCCTTCAGGTATACAGGGCCGAGGCCATTTAGGGCTTTAAAGGTCAACACCAACACTTTGAACTGTGCTTGGAAATATACTGTGAGCCAATGTAGATATTTTAGGACCGGTGTTATATGGTTCTGGTGGCTGCTTCCAGTCTCCACTCTGGAAGCCGCATCCTGGATTAACTGTAGTTTCCAAATCACCTTCAAAGGTAGCCCCACGTAGAGTGCATTGCAGTAATCCAAGTGGGAGATATCCAGAGCATGTACCACTCTGTTGAAACAGTATGCAAGCAGGTAAGGTCTCTGTCGATGCACCAGATGGAGCTGGTAGACAGCTGCCCTGGACACAGACTTAACCACAGAATTAAAGGCAGGCTCTCCCACTAATGTGTCCCACTAATGGGAAGACAGGCCACAAAGGCACACATAGAGCTTTAAATGTTCACACGCAATAGGTTAGGGCAGTTTAGGTAACAGGAAAGGGGTCCAACATGCCAGTTTCAAGCATTATCAATAAATTAACACAAGGTACGCATTTGCTACAGAGTAAACAGTGTGGGCAAAGATTTTGCGTCTAGAACAGCCTGCACCAACCTGGGGCCTTTCAGACATTTTGGACTACAACTCCTATCAACTCCAGCTAGCCTAAAACACATGGAGGTTACTGAAGGCTACTCTAGAGCAGCCTCTGCAGTGGCTTAGAAGGTCCTCTTATGTTAACTTGCAAGCGTTAATATGAAATCTTATTTTAGGAAGTAGAAGTATTAGATGCTGTGCCCCCAGCTCCTGCCAGTCAATACATTCTTCTTCTTCCCCATCTTGAGTAATGAGAGATGTTGCACTTTCATGCTGTGATAGGCATTGTTAATGAAAGGCGGAAAAACAAGCATCAAGTAAGGAAGATTATTTCCAAAGGGGAGCTAGGAAGAACTGACAGTTACCCTGTTAAAATAGTACACAAGAGAGAACTGTTAGTCTTAGCATTCTGCACTGCTATGCTTTAGGGATGTCACGGCTATTAACAGTTTAAACTTTCACTGTATTTTGTTAATTAATGCCTAGAACTTTCAAGTCCCCATTAAACACTACTTCTAGAAGCCTGTTTCCCTAACACACATTTATTATATACCAGAAGTACTCTGGTGCTTCCCCCTCCCTCCCATTTCTCCTCTAAGCAACTGTAAATATCCAATGCATTTGTTAACATTTATTTTAAATTTTCCCTTGCCCCGTTTCTTAGGGTGGATTACAAACCAGAAACGGGAACCTCTTTGTTGTAGAAGCCATCTTTTGTTTTGTTTATGCAAACAACTTTGAGGTTTTCTCTCTCTCTCTTGTTTAATATAGTAACGAAAATAAACAATAAATAACTTTCCAAATTCAACAAAAGCCAATCCAAATTAAGGAGGTCCTTCCAAATTGTGGCAAGATTTCAACTCTCTTAGGGAAGCAAATCTGAATTTTTTAAAAAATGTATTGAACAAAACCCACACAGATTTTCCCCTTGCACTGGCGGACCTCAACATCCTTCTTCCTGCCACACAGATCTCTAGCAGTGGGGGGGAAGGAATGTGTCTGGTTGCACTGCCCCTCATGACACTCCTCCTAATGCTGAACTCAGCCTGGCCGTATCAACTGCTTTGTAGGCTAATCAGCCCCACTGAAAGGCAAGAGGGATGTATTTATTTGCTTCCTATGCAACACCCCTGACATATTACAGACCTGTGGGGGCACATTAAAGAGGTAATACTATAGACCAGCTGAAGATGATCACATATGACCTAAAGCAGCCTTTCCCAATCTTGGGTCCTTAGATGATGTTGGACTACAACTCCCATCAGCCTCAGCCAGTACAGCCCAATGGTTAGGAATGTTGGGAATTGTAGTCCAACGGTATCTGAGGTTGGGAAAGGCTGACCTGAAATATCACAGGAAGCCACTGCCCCCGGCCCTCCGTAAGAAGCTGCAGCACTTTGTTATCTTTCTGGTTGTATGTTTGAACCCATATTTTAAGGTGGATTCAAATAAACCAGGCAGGATCCAGTTTATTTGAATCCAAATATGTGAAATTCATAATTTCAAAAAAATTGAAATATATCATATTAGAGGGAAGCCTCAATGAGCACATTTAGTTTGCAGCTGGTTACAATGGGACACTAGATTAGTTCAGAGGAAACTCTAACTGTAGGAAGCTAATTAATAAAAAAAAAACCTCTGCAGGGAAACTGAAGAATCTTTTATAGAAAACCTCAATACAATATTGGAGGGGCGTTCACCAAGGATAGGGAATTCTGCCACCACAGGGCGTTGTTATGGAATTACTCTTATTAAGAGGCCCCAATAATTAGAATTCTGTGTTATTTCTGGAATTAATTGTTGTAAAACAAAAGGCTTTTCTTTAAAAAGAGTGCTAAGGGGACATTTACTATAGACAATGACAATCTCGGCCATTTGTATGGAAGGTACGAGAAGCTCTTCTCATTGTCGCCTCCTCAAAACAAGGGAAGGGGCTGGATTCTTGTAGTATGCCTTCTCCTGCCCAACCACCCCAAGAAACCTACAGTATTTTGCACTCTTCATATGGTTCTGATTTCAGAAATTAAGTTCTGGAATTTACATGTGTAGTTCCTGATACCACAGGGAATGAATGCAGAGAAATCTTCTGCGAGCATTAAACTAATTCTCGATTGGAGTGGTTATGGATAGCAAATTTGAAACCTTGCAAAGTTATTATGACAAGTGTCTCCCAAAGCATCTAGAACAGATTGAATATGTTGCATGTCTTCTTAAAGGGCTGCACTGAACTGCCATCATAATGAGGTCTGAAAACCTACTATTCTTTGATGTAAAGTGAAATGCTACTTCATGAATAAAAAGGTCTCCCCCATCTGCCTTCCCAAAGAGACATATCCTTTGACCCAGTGCTCCAGACTAAAGCGTTGAAATTTCTGCACAAGAATGCCCTCTGAGCAGACAAAACAGACACTTGAGATGTTAGAAAAATTGTATAACCCCCAATCTCAGACGCTCCTGCAACCTAGCAGAGATAGCACAACCATGTACCAAAGTGAAAAGAAACTGAAGAAATGAAAGCCAGACCCACCAGTCCCTTAATCTGAAAGCTAAATGTAGCTACCATCACAAAAATGTATTTTGTCAGGTTAGTAATTCAAAACGAGCTGCTGCTGACCCACAAAAATACTTGAAAAGCTAGCAAATGATGATCCAATGCCATCATGGGAAATGAGTATCTCTCATGTAAAGTCTCTTTTGGAAGACTATAAAACCCTTTTACAAACAAGGATAAATATATTGATTTCGTTGCTAGATCTGCCACTGCTACAGTCTGTCGACTGGCGGAGAACTTGTTGCCTGCAGACATTTTACAGAAAGCTCTGTATCACTAGCCAGCCAGCTGAGCTTGCTAACACTACCACATGCTTAATCAAACAGTAATTACTTAGAAAAGCAAGTGGCAGCAAGCACTGGGGGCTGAATTGAGATACACTATTCCAATTAAAGAGGGAATTAATTGGCAGGCAATGAATTGCAATGAATTATCAATCTTTTAAAAATTGAATATGCTTATCTAAATATAAATATGCATGTACTGTGCCACCGTAACCTCTGTTCTCAAAATCCTATTCATTTATTTTTAAAGGGCTGCGTTGGAGCATTCATTTGGGGTGGGGGGGACTGCAAGCTATATGGTTCTATTACAGAAATGCACATCGTCTCAAAAAGTTTAAGGGTAATGGCTTGCCTGTAGTAGCCCCAGGCACATTTGCAAGGATTCTAGAACAGAAAAATCATGTGGCATATTACTGCACTTTCAATCAATCAAATGTTATTTTAAAATGTACCTTCACCACCAAGGTTGCTACATGACAGCCGATAATCAATTAGTAAGCTCTCTGGAATAGAAGACAAGGCACCTCAGTGTTCGCAGAGGTCTGCCCATTTACAAATGGCTTCTATTTTCTACTCCCTTGCTTCACATACACTACTTGCGGAGTTGAATCTGCCACCACTAATTGTGGCTTTGATTATCACTTTCAACATGGCAGACTTCAAAGTGATAATCATGAGCACAATTAGTGATGGAAGAATGCAAAAGAAACTGAAAGTTAAGCATTCTGGAAAAGAAGGACTGAAATAAAGTTAAATAAATTGCACTAAACGTTAAATGTGAACAGTCAAAACAGACCATAAATTAATTGTACATTTCCATTGTCTTTATGTCTGAAGCTTGTCTCCCATCTAATTAATCTGGAATTTCTTTTCATAACAATGCCACCATATACACAAAACAAGACTCCACAGCTAACATGGGTTCTGTGGCAATAGGGTACAATTCAAACAGATGATGCTCTAGTTCTCTCTGCTTTTAAAACCAGAGTTATTTTGCCTAGTAAATACCGTGTTTCTCATATTATAAGACATGTCTTATATTTATTTTTTCCTCAAAAAAACACACTATGGCTTATTTTCAAGGGATGTCTTATTTTTTTCCTCCTCCTCCTGCCGCGGCCGCCATTGCTGCTGCGCCTATCACTATGTCTTATTTTCGGGATATGGCTTATATTCCTTGAATGCTTAAAAATCCTGCTATGGCTTATTTTATGGGTATGTCTTAAAATATGAGAAACAGGGTACTGCTAAAAGTTTCTCTATATCTAAAACTGAAGCTTGTCACCAGTTTACAGTGCCAGTACCAAATGCTGACCAGTGGTATCACCTTTCACTAGAAATGAACATTCAGATAAATAGTTGTGCAGCTACTTTTGTCTTAACAACTTTCTCTTCCTTCACTTTTCAAGGATGCAACTCTCTCTCTCCCCCTCTTAAAAATCTAATTCAATCAACAAATTGTGTTCAAAGAACTTCAAAAGAGAAAGCCTCACCAACCTCCAGGGAGATGTAGTTTAAAGCCAACATCCCCCCACCCAAAAAAACTGCAGACTCCAGATATACTAACTTTTCCAGCAATGCAATTACAGCTACAAATCTCATGTGCCTAAACATCAGGGCTACTTGAAATTCATCAAATTAAACCAGTAATGATAAGCAGAGAAAGAGCAACCAGAATTTGAGGCAAGGTGTAACACAAGACACAAAAAAGGACTAGATTGGGATTTTAACATATTCTGTGCACTCTGTACTTATAGCTTAAGCTTTAGACAGCTGAAATAAGTATGACAAGAAAGACTGCCCTTTCCTGTAGAATTCCACCTTTCACATACAGTCAAACCTCGGTTTGCAACCGCCTCCGTTTGTGACCGCTTCGGTTTCCAACCACTGCGGACCCGGAAGTGTTTAAATCCGGGTTCCGCGGTGCTCAGATGCACAGAAGCGCTCTATCGGCGTTTCGTGCACATGCAGAAGCATGCATTGGGGAGCGACCGATTCGGGGAGCGACCGGCTCCATGGAACGGATTGCGATCGCAAACCGATGTATGACTGTAAATGAAACTTTCTAGAGACTTTAAAAATGTAAAAATGCACTTTAATTTTTACACATATTACAAGTAAAACAGTTTCATGTAAGTTACTTTTCTTCTCCAAATTAATGTGCATGAACATGTTTAAAATCAAGAACTATATAATTAATTAAGCATAGTTTTATAGCTCTTATAAGAATTTCAAGTAGTAAGGACCGCAATGTACTAAGAAGTATGGCATTGGAGCCCCATGCCAAGTTATTTAGGCATGTCTTGGATTTGCTTCTGAGGTTCCTTAATTACCCTTGGAAAAGATGGGTGGGAGGAGAAATCAAATGTTTGAAATAGAAAGCATTAATGTTGTCGTAAACAAAAAGAATGGTTATGTCCTTTAGTCCAAGGAACAGTGTACAGTACTAATAGGACGCAGCATATCAAGCAACCAGCAAATAAAGAAAGAAAGCCTCCATATAATAAAAACTGCAATTTCATTGGGGTAGGTTAAAAAAACACACACATGAAGAATGGATGAGGATTTGTGGGGGGTGGGCTCTGCTAACCATAGCTACCTAGGAATTATATCTCGGTTGCACAACACATGTTGTACATGTAGAAAATCCCAGATTAAATACCTTGTATTTGCTGGGAAAGATCCTATCTGAAACTATGGAAAGTTGCTGTCAGTCAATGTAGATCATTGGTCCAGAACTGGTGGATAAGGGCCCACTATCAGGCTGAAGCCTTATCTAAAGTGGGTTGCAACAGCAGTACAATTGCAACACAAATACATGATTTTAAAACTAGAAAAGCGTTCCCGAAATGGACGCTTGGATTAAAGGTGGGTCCCACTGATAGAGAAGAGATATCACCTTGCCGACAAAGGTTTATATAGTTAAAGCTATGGTTTTCCCAGTATTGATGTATGGAAGTGAGAGCTGGACCATAAAGAAGGCTGATCGCCAAAGAATTGATGCTTTTGAATTATGGTGCTGGAGGAGACTCTTGAGAGTCCCATGGACTGCAAGAAGATCAAACCTATCCATTCTGAAGGAAATCAGCCCTGAGTGCTCACTGGAAGGACAGATCGTGAAGCTGAGGCTCCAATACTTTGGCCATCTCAGGAGAAGAGAAGACTCCCTGGAAAAGACCCTGATGTTGGGAAAGATGGAGGGCACAAGGAGAAGGGGATGACAGAGGACGAGATGGTTGGACAGTGTCTCGAAGCTACGAACATAAGTCTGACCAAACTGCGGGAGGCAGTGGAAGACAGGAGTGCCTGGCGTGCTCTGGTCCATGGGGCCATGAAGAGTCGGACACGACTAAACGACTAAACAACAACAACAACAACAACAACAACAACAACTGATAGAGACAATACTGAGCTAGATAGATCAGTGGACTGACTCAATGTATAAGGCAGCATCTATGGTTGTATGTTGACAATGTGATACTGCAACCTATTAAGAGAGTCCATTCCAGCAAAAAGTTAGGACTGATTGGTAGATGCCGAGGAATAATTAAATTCTAGTGGGGAATACTCAAAAGCACTGAGCTTCAGAGTCGGAGTGCTGCTCAGATAACCGGGCCTCATGTGGTCATAAGACACTTGAAATAAAATTTGCCAGAGTAAATGCGAGTCTTCATATAATGATTCTGTCAACTGGTCAGGAAAGAAAGAATGCTATCCTATCAGTAAGAATGGTGCCAAGAATTCATGATATTTGACAGCTATCTTAAGCAACACTGCAATTTTTCCAGATTTCTCGTCAACAAATTTTTGTGAGTATTAAAAACAAACCAGTTCCTATATTAAGGTCAAAGAAGAAAAGTTTCCTCCTGTCAATGACATTAACCTTCAGTTTAAACAGAAAGCTTTGGTCACATGGCAGTTATAATCCTTCCAATGCCTGCGTCCAAGATACAGCTGTCCTTCAACTATGCTTTGAACTGGAACTAGCTGTAAGAATGTATTTGGATGGAGACGAGAGAGTGAAACTAGTCTTCAGCAGCTAAATGGGGCAAACCACAAGTCTTGGAGCACAGAATAAGCTGCAGATAAGGCCTGAGCCTGTCCTGTGGGGAAGCCACACTGGATAATCTCTGTACAGAGGAATTGGCTGCCTCTAGGATGCTTGTACAAATGCTGGCACATTGTTCCCACAAATGGAGTTTTCAGCATGGTTAGGAAGCACTGAGCAATTCATTTGAGAGGCTATTTCAGTAATTGCGGCAAAATCGCTTGATTGTGCCAGAAGCCTACTGATACTTGTTTAGGATTTAGGTTTTCATGAGCCAGCAAAGACAAGGTTATGTTTAGATTAGGGAAGGTATCTCCAATAACAAAAATGCAAATACAACAGCCTGAAATATGTTTAGCGCCCTGCCTTTTAAACATGGATTTTTTCCTCCAGCCTACTTCATCTGCTGAATATGAACCATGAACCCAGTCCTTTTCATACATCTCACGACGGAGGACAAGCAAGAGTTAAACCACATTGCATCCAAAGTATGTTAAAGGACATGTTATGTCTATAAAAGATTACAAGGGATGCCTTTCAGCTCAGTTCTTTTTAATTTATTCCAAGCTCATAATGGCAGCTCATTATAAAACCAAGACCTTTGATTTATCCAAGACATTCCTAGCAAAGAGTCATGTCCAACGAAGTCATTCTGTTCGCCCAAGGACTTCTGCCTGCAAGCTCCCCCTCCTTCTCCACCCGCACAATCTAAAACCCCAAACAGATCGGGGGTGAGGGATGCTGTGGAAGGAGAAGTTCCACTGAAGTGGAAGTCCTTGCATGAACGAAAAGATGTCATTGAATAGTATTTTTTAAAGAGTAAGCCAATACTTCTTGTCCCAACAACTCAGCCCTGTAGTTTCTCACAAGGCTACTTGCCCAGGTTAACTATTCTTCCTGGTGAATAGTTTGGCAGACCCAATCTCTCTTTCTCAGGGACATATACACAGGAGGGTTACTAACATTTTGGGAGCTTATTTGAAAAAATATATATCAAAAAATCATTATGGATATTTCTATACTATCACTCAATAAGATCCCCAGGGAGATTTACATAATCACAACACATTCCCTATGACGAAACTTAATCTAAGCTATCAGTGTCATTTACAGGGAAACCTAACATCCTTTGTGGTTCCAGATGGTTACTGATTCATTTCCAGACTCAATTCAAAGTGCTAACTATTACTTTCAAAGGCTTAAATCATTTGTGGTCAGAACACTTGAAAGATCAGTAGAGGAGGTTTCTTTATTGGAGGCACATTTGTGGGGTAAGTCTGAAAGAGACTGCTCTGGAGCTGCACCAAGTTGTGGAACCCTCTACCAAGGGAGATCCATGTTTTGCCCTCTTCTGCCTCTTTTGGCAGAATTTTTTTTTAAAAAAAACTTAACTGGCTGGTGTGTTTTGGTACTTATCTGCTATTCAACTATCCATTTGTAAATATTTTTTAAAAGTTTTACTTGAGTGTATTTTTTTGTATTTTATATTGTTAGTTGCCAAGGGTGTCCCCAGGTGGAAAGGTAAGACATGCATTTACTAAAATAAGATAAATCTTAAGGCATTCCTAACATACCAGGGAATATGTAAATCTGTCTAGCACTAAAAGTCCTGTTTCAGCTTAAGAACCATACTGTGCTATTTTGTCTGTCAACTAAACATTCATCTTTCTTACCAGTCTTAAAAACATTTTTTAGGAACTCTGTGGGAATGTTCCCCTTTGCTCTTGTAGTCTCCATTTTCAGGTAGCTCTTGTTATATTTTATTCCTAACTGCAATTCATTAATCTGCTCATTACTAACAAACATACCAGATCAGGCCATTAGCCTACTTGCCCAATCCAAGATGGACCATCTTTCTCTATGCCAGTTTTCATTTGTCCTCAATCCACAGTAAATCCTATAATAGGAATGAAATACACTCTTGAAAGACAGAAGTACCGAGTTAAATGTAAGAATCAATTTTAGGCCATTAGTACACCAGACTGTTAAACATACTGCTTGAGGTATTGGACATTTGGCAGTAACAAATGTTTTAACTGAATGCAATATATTGTAAAATGCCTTATATTAGCAGCAATTCTGAAGTGACAGCTAGGAAGTCAATGTTAAAGGGAATTTCGAAATGAAATGTATACTTCAAACTGTGTTCCTTTTGAATGCTTCAAATCTTCAGCTAAGCAGATCTCCAGCTCCCTCAAAACACCAACCTGTATTTTCTAATTTTACTGAGTTCTTCTGTTATCGGGTGATGTCCTACCAAGTCATAATCATACAGAGTTCTTGAAAAACAATACTGATATCCTGGCTAGCAGTCTGGGGGTTGCAGCATGCCCCTAGATTGATGGGCATGTGGTAAAAGTCTGGCTACAGGTATCCACAGTGAATACCGTACTTACTCTTCTAATTCACTTACGTGCACAAATACACACTTGCTTGGAGCATGTTCTATGGAACTAAATGAGACTTTCTTCTGAGTAGACACACATAAGATTGCACTGGGACTATTGTGTTATCAGTTCAAGAACTGGTCAAGAAATCCACAAGTCAACCTTACAACAATGACCACAATTTTCAGTATCACTAAGCTTCAGAACAGATACTGAAGTATCCATAGCATTATCTACAAGAGGTCTTAAAACTGTGTCACAGAGAGCCACCCCTAACTCAAAAGAATTATTTAGGCCTCCAAGCGTAACCAGCACAAAGTAAAGACAAACAGCTCAGCTGGCAGCATTCAGTTATCTCCAGTCTGAGGTCAAGCAGATCAAAGGAGCAGACAGGGATCAGAGAGATGCTTTCAGGTTCCCTGCAGAAACAAAACAGACCATGGAAAATAAAGGGTTGCATTGCTGGTCCCTCACTACTACCACTTGAAGTGGGTGGGCACATGACCCCTGACTTGGAGAGAATGAAACAATACTTTCTACTCCAGTCCATGTCTTTTGGGATAGGGATGAGTCTACTTTACATTACCCCCAGTGTACCTCTCTTAGGAGCAGCCAGACTCTCAACGTGAGAAGTATGGCTCCAAACCACAGTGAGGACATTAAAAGTGATATCTCTAAACATCCTTTAA
The DNA here is from genome assembly GCF_965207765.1 of Zootoca vivipara. Classification (NCBI taxonomy): domain Eukaryota; kingdom Metazoa; phylum Chordata; class Lepidosauria; order Squamata; family Lacertidae; genus Zootoca; species Zootoca vivipara. The sequence continues at coordinate 41,411,847 of NC_142593.1, forward strand.
ATTCTACCCCACTTACATCTCCCCACAGTTCATTACGATTAACATTGGTCCCTTCAACTCTATGGGAAAGGAGGGAGAGTGGGAAGGTTCCTGCTACTCCTTTGTCCTGAATGAAGCCTGCTATTTTAGGATAGGTTTCTCCTATTCTTTCCAATATACAAAGCCCAACTGGAATGGGGACAAATGGCATCTTATACCAACCTGGAAATCTTTAGGAAGTTGACTCATTTTGACCAGAAATCCCACAGAATTGCAGTATTATTATTATTATTATTATTATTATTATTATTATGCCAACCCTGCCAGCAACAACTTGCCACTAATACTTTTATTATTAATAATTAACAATAGTATTGTGGTACTTATGTACTGGATTAAGCATTTCTTGCTACAGCATATAGACAAATTAGGACAGCTACTTTTATATTTTCTGTTTTTTGAGCTGCAAAGTGATCTGGAAGAGCAATACTTACAACTCAACAAATCAGAGTGTGAGTGGACTAACAGGCATGAGGGTTCATGCAGAAACACCACAGAGATTACTGAAGTTTAAGAGAACTATATGTGACACACACAACTTTATAAAAGGAGAAACAGGATTTCTATAATAGTACTGGAACCAATTTTGTTTCATATGGTAGAAGTTAAATCATTTTAAGTTCCACTAAGGGAGACCACTGCTGACATCTCACGTCAGCAACAGGGCAATTTCCCAACATAGACAAAGCCTAGAGGGGCCACCTCTCACCCTGCATTTTATAATGTCAGCCAAGATCAGCTGGCAAGCCATGGATATCAGCTCCTCAGGATAAACTCCAGACCTTTGGAATTCAACCCATGGATGGTTCACCTGTTAGGCCACAAACTCAGGATGCTACGGAAGGACCCATGCTTTAGATCTGACTGTTTAGATGTAGGATAAACATCTGTGGCAAGGCTAAGTGAGGAATCTTTTCAAAAGTATTTTTTCTGCTATATCGAGGACTTCTTCGCGTCTCATTTAAGCTGAGTACGTATCACCCACATAAATTATCTTCTGCAATTGTCCACATTCTGTCTCCCAGTCTAGGAATCACTACAATATTTTGCCTATTTCTTTTGCAGAATTTATCAATGTCACCGTAAGGGCATTCAAATTTAAGAAACACATTTAAAAGTCAACTCCACTGAAACATGATGCAGTCAAATTATTCTATAGTATCCCATTTCAGCAATAAAAGGTGAGGAAATAAGGGCAGCCCCTTTGCCAGAAAAGCTCATGATTAACCAGTATTATGAACTGTGTGTCTGTCTCTATGTATGTATGTATGTATGTATGTATGTATGGATGGATGGATGGATGGATGGATGGATGGATATATAGTTATAAGTTGGTGGGTGCCAGAGTTTGTGGGTGCTTAACCCCTGGACCCAGCAAATGTTAAACTACAAGCCAGGCTGGCTTCCTGATGAAGTAATCGCCTTGGGAGCTGGACCATTAAAAGAGGACAGATGTGAGAGGCCCCTCCTCCAGCTCTGAGTCAGGTAGAAGACGAAAAGAAGAGTTTCTGAAGAGTGGAGTGGAGATTTTAGAATGGAGTTTTTGCAGTGATGTTGCAGATGGTAAAATGCAGCAAGCTGGAGAGAGGGTCAGACCCACATTTCAGAGTATCTTTTATTTCTGTTTGAATCTAAGGCTGCAGCTATGGGGGAGACCAGACCCTCTTGGAGTGCAATGCTGGGAGCCCCTCCAACACAGGGGCTCAGCTTGTATATATATTCGTAAATAAACCATGTATCATTTCATAACTTTAATATTCTTTCACACAACCCCAACCTCTTAGCGGTGCAAGATTCTAGGAGTTCCAGACACTCACCCAGGGCCCCTGTGAGACCAGAGTCTCTACCATGCCTCATTTCCAAAAGGAAACAGGGACCCTGGGTGAGTGCCTGAAACTCCTAGAATCTTGCACCGCTGAGAGGTTGGGGTTGTGTGAAAGAATATTAAAGGTGCTCCATTGAGCTAGAAGACTAGTGGCAAGAGAGGAAGAAATTTGCAGGGTTGTCCATTCAAATTTCAATAATTCTGATTGAAGTTAAGGAAGTTACACAGTCAGTCTCAAAGTATATATGAGTAATCAGAGTTTGGGTTATTAAATTTTATCACATTAAATGGACACGATGCAAATTTGTGGCTCATTGCTGGATTCATGCTGGATTGCATTAATTTATTTTTCATCATCAAACATCAAAAGTTCAGTCTGCCACAGAAGCACAAACTGAACGTTTTGTAATGACCTTATAGTTAGTTAATTCATTCATTCATTCAGGGTCCACGTTTCTAAATTCAGTGAAGACTAGTCTAGTAGTACTTCAGATGATCCTTGTAAGTGACTAGTTCAAATAGGCTAGGGAGGACAAGGGGTAAATTAGAACAGACATATGTAATCCTAAGAAGCTTGGAGAATTTCCCACCATCAGCTTTACAATGATTGATTGATAACAAGTATTCTTTTTTTGGGGGGGGGTTATTCATTTAACAAAAAATACCTGTAAAAATATGCAGAATCTGAATCTAGGGTTAACACAGAGTGCATTTTACCTACAAGATGAACTTAACTCACACAGGTATTTTGCTATATGTGCAGTTGACTTTAAGTGTGCTCCCACACAATGACCAAGCATTTCAACAAAACCTGCACCAAGAATTGTTCTTCATATTCCTAATGTCAGTGAAGAAGTCAATCGGAAAGTTTCATTTCATTTAATATTAATTGTAATGGCATTATTGAAAAGGAGGAGCACAATTGATCCCCACCCTGATACACTGAAATGCTCCTGGATGCATAGGTGAGCTGGGAATCCCCCCCAGAATGCAGCTCTGCACTTGCTACATCCTTCAATAACTACCCTGTTTAATTAAGGCAGCACTGCAAGTTTCCCCAAGGACTTGTTCAGCCACTGCCATTTTCTTTCTAGGAGGTACGTTCTCGCAATGTTCAAAGGTAAGCACACTACAACTTATGGATTCTTGGGGGTTCTATTACCATTTTCCATCTCCAAAAATCAAACATGATACAATTGTCAATGAAGATTATTCTTTTAACTATGACATTCCCACCAGGAGTCTTGGATGCTTTACAACAAAAGTTAGGCCACCGTATAATGTAAGCATAAATATCAGGTTGCATCACTGTACTAGTAATGGACCACACGCTGCAATATGTTAGAACTTAAAGGCTGCCAAAATTATGATCTGGTAATGATTAGCAAAAGAATGCCACACAGTTGTTTTTAATTGCAATCCTTCATGCATATTTACAACAGGGTGTATGAACACAGCTTACAATTAATTTACATGGCTTCTTTAAACTGTATTGCGATAAAATGAGACAACCCAACAAGTTAATTTTAAGAAGTGTTTGTAAATCATTCATGTATAACAGGGAAGTGGGCAGATTCCAATATGTCACATTAAAAATGTTTTTTACTGATTCCTAACCACAATTTAGTCAACATGAATGTAGTCAAGATGCATAATTTCGTATTTTAAACTCTTGCATATCTCAGTACACATTTTCCTGAAGACATATTCCTGCATTGCAGGAGGTTGGACTAGATGACCCTTAGGGTCCCTTCCAACTCTTCTATTCTATTCTATTCTATTCTATTCTATTCTATGACTTTTATGACTTACCAAGGTACCTATTTAGTCAAGAAAGGCCTTTTACTCGGCGGTTACACTCTTTTTCCAGTACACTATGGAGGACTGAATACCTGTTGCACAGAAACAACCCCTCAAGGCAGCATATGCAGCAGAAAGTCCTTACCAATTTTTCATCAACTGTGATGAGTTGCGTGTCTTGAGCTTGGTCCTGTGCCAGCCGCCATGTGGAAGTGTTCAGTGACCTGCAGTGCAAGACTTTAAGTTAAAAAATGATTCATGCAATGAGAAAATAGAGGCAGACAAATCTTACATAAACAAGTTACTTTAACAATATCCATCTTGTAAAAAAATTGGAGAGAAATGAGGGCTCAAAAATCCACCCACCTCCCGCCACCCCCCAATTAGTTCTGTCTACTGAGTTTTTGGCAGACTCTCACTTAGCAGTTCACAACAGGCTGCACTTTATGTCAGCCTACAGGCTCTCTGTCACACAGAGACTGCCAGTGGCAAGGACTGTACTACTCTATGCAAGTACAGTAGCTGGTTTGTCACGAACAAACAGAAAAAAATAATGCAAAGCTACTGCGACTCCTCTGGAACTCTGAACCTCAATGAAGCATCAGAGGACTTAAACTCATTAGTCCCTTTCCAAACAATTCAAACTGTAGTGGAAGTTTCAAGGCAGGATCATGAATGAAAGAACACTCCTGAGACTAGTTAAGACACAGACTCTGAATTAATGCCTAGAAATGTTCAGCATTTCTCTGATGTACACATTTATCTACAAATAGCCACTGTAACTGACTTCTAAAGATCTGTCCCAGCAAAATGATTCAAGCCATTTCTATGGTTCAGTTGGTACATTAGGCCAAACACTGGGCTGGATCCAAAAGTTGTCCCTGCACTGGACAAAAGGACTGACACTTTGCACTGGGAACACTGTGCAAGAAAATCCAACTACATTCATTTTTTTTTTAATAAATTTTTATTCAATTTCCAATTTATCCAATTAAAATAATAAAAAAAACATTCTTTTATACACAACATTATAAATTTTCATCTAACATTTTGCTCTGCCGAGCTACGACTTCCCCCCCTCCCTTCATGCGGGTTTCTTGTTTACTACATTTTTGCAGTTCCTTTTTGACTGTTTGGTCAATTCGTAGGATTTATTTCAATCCTGCAAGTGTTTTTAAAGATCTACAATTTTTCTCCATATAATCCACATATTTACTCCAGTGAAAATCCAACTACATTCAAAGAGGTTGTAATGGTAGCCTCTTGTGTAGGCAGAAGGAAACAGATCTGCTACAGAATTAACCTCTCATATCGCTATGCGAATTCTTGCTCAAGCATGTGAGGAAAGCGGTGGCAGCTCTTTTCCTTCTCAAGGTTCTTTGGATCCAACCCATTGTCTTCAACTGTAGTTATCAATATTCATTAAATAACTGGAAGCAAAGTAAAAAAGCATGAAGTTGATGAAAGATTCCAAGCACACACTTTTTTTTAAAAAAAAAGATGAAGCTTGAGACTTCATCATTTTTATTAGTCTATTGTTTTTATTAATTTACTGTAGTCATTTATATGCCGCTTTGTAATCAAGATACCTGTACAGTTCATTATGCTTTATTGTTTACCTTGAAAACCAAGATAGGGCATTATAAATGTCCATCTATTTCACTTCCATCCCACTCCTCTTTGGGAAACATCAGATCAGCAAGTTTACTACAGACAGAATTTAAAAACCAGACTTCTTTTAAGTTTTGAACTGTCTCTGAAGCAGTTACATAATTCACAAAGCAAGCAGACTTCCAAATGCAAATTATATTTCGAGTTTATGAGGTGCCATAGCTGCCTTGCTGGCATAGATTCCACCACTACACAAGCATCACAATTTTTGAAAGTCAGCTATTTGGTCTGACTGTAACTTGAACAAGTCTGAAAGACAATATATCCCACTCCCACAAGACGCTAACCTTCAAACAGAAAGCAAAAAATAGTTTACTTCCTCAATATTAGCTTTCTAGTAGCTCATACTTTAAACTTTAGTGATTAATTGAGAGCATTTTCAAGCATGCAAACTTAACTAGTATTTTATCTTGGTTATAACATATCATTCTTAATAATGACTAGAAATCAGGCTTACCCAGATGTGCGATATTTTAACAAAGCGAAACAAGCTACCGAAGCAGAGACTATCCCAGTTGTTTCCGACTGAAAATGAACTTTAAGGCTACTCACAAAGTTCCATTTATTAGAAGAAAATAGCTAAGAATGTCTCACATGCTGCCTTGTGAACTACAGAAAGCTAAAGAAAATGCTGTGTATCTGAATGGCTCCCAATGTGAAGCAAACAAGATAAAGCCAGAATTTCAGGCAAGTGGTACATTCTCTTCTAAAAAGTTTGGACATACCTAAAAATCACAAGAAAAATGGGGCAATGGCATCTTATTACATGGTGCTATCATATCTCACACAAGAACAAGGCAGAAAGCAGGGCCACACTGTCAACCTTAAGGATCAGGCAGATAGGTGTGAGGGCAGACATTTTCTGAAATAGCCTGCTCTTAAGCTGTTTAGGGCTTTAAAGGCCCAAACCAGCTCTTTAAATCAAGCTTGGAAACAAAATCAGTTTAGATACGTGCTCCAACTGCTGAAACACAGACAATAATTACCGTAGGCAGAACCGTTTTTGCACTCACTGAATCTTATAGAACTGTTTTTTAAAAGCATCCCTACATTGCAGCAATACAGCACTATCTGAAAGTAACCATGGCAGAGGTGACCGCTAATCTGTGGCCCTCCAAATGTTGCTGGGCCTGACGGGAGTTGCAAGTTCAACCTCCGGGGGGGGGGGGGGCACAAGTTAGTCATACTCTACCGCAGGAAGAGTTACTGACACCAGGACCGTCGTCTCCAGAATAGGCCAGATAACTGACAAACTAGCCGAAGCTACCAAAAGGCACTTCCTGCCACTGTGGCCATCTGTAAATCTAATGAGAGTGACAAGTGAGGATCAGAACTACCCGCATGCTATGCACCTGCTGCTTCAGGGAGAATGCAGCCCATCTGTGCAAGCTAGATGTGGCTCTATTACATTTTTGATCAAATATTCTCAAAAGGCAAGCACAGTCAATCTTCAGCATGCCTTCAAGTTCCATTCTTTGCCAATAATATTAACAGCCTTGTACAGATGTTATCAGCGTTAGAAAATGGGATAGGAATGCCAGGAGCCATGTGGCTCCTGGGACTTAGGACACAATGTCTAGGCACCTTTATTGCTGCTCTGCTACCAGACCAGGCAACCCCACAACTAGCTAGCTAGCTAAATAAATAAATAAATGCTGCCAGGCGAATCGGGGGGGGGGGGTCAGACATGTCTTTTGCTACTGATCTACCCTGCAAAACATCTGATTCATCCAGCAGCGTGTTAGCAAAAAGGCGTGTCTTTTGCTGCTGCTGTGCCCAGCAGACCAGATGACTGCAGCCAGGCAGATGGGGGTGCTAGGTGCCAAGGGTGGCCCCTGGACATCTCCATCCAGTTGCAAAAGTCCGACTGCCAATTGCAAAATGCGACTGGTGCTCAGCCTTCAAACGCTGTGTGGGGTACCCTCAGAACTACTGCTCTTCAAATTGAGGAGATGCAGTTTCCACTTTAAACAAGTGAGGGAAAGTCATAGTTTATGGATTTACACTCTGAATAAAAACAAGACAGAAGTGATGATGGTTGGTGGTCCCTGGACCGTAGTGTTTTTGTAGGTGATTGATGGTGTTCACCTCTAGGTGCAGCTGATCAGGACCACAGGAGTTGACTGACTGCTGTCAAGACCCAGGAAATCAAGATCGATGCTAAATACATTATGCTGTGTGTTTCTCCATAAATAAATATAGCTATCAGCTGAATCAAAACCTTCAAGACCTGGAAATATCCAGTGCGATTTACATCCAAAGAAGTTACATTCAGAGAGGGCAGGGGTGCATCGTACAATGTATGGAATTTATTTCAATCAAAGAACACCAGTCAGTTTCTCTATAGCTTTTGTTTGTTTGTTTGATCCTAACACCAAGGGGCCGTTTCCACCATTAAACACATAATACATCTCATAAAAAGAACAACAACAAAAACCACCACCCCAATAACAATATACAGTACACATTTACTACTTATCTGGCAGTTTTTAAATCCTGCTAATTTTCCTAGAATTAACTGGATTAATTTTCCACAGTTAAATATGTGCAGGCAAGCCACTACATGCCTGGGAAGTCCAATGAAATATTTCTTTGTGACATATTGACAGGGAAAGAGATAGGAAAATTGAGCTCTTTTCTATGTTGCATAACTTTTCCTGTCTAGAGACAATTTTATTCACCACAGGAAACAGGGCAAGTGACCTTTACTATGTTATATTTATAAATATCTAAAAATAGTTTTGCTTGTACCCTAAACTAAAGATATTGTAGATAAACAGGATTTGAAACATAGACCTGAAATGAAAATGTTCAAAATGATAGATAGTACACATAGAGGAACTTAACTTGGAGAAAAAAGGTACCTGACCTTATGTCCAGACATGGACAGGTGATTTCACTATATCAGTCTCCTGCAACAACATTGGCTTGGAAACACAGATGCCACTCATTTGGTGCATGAATAAAAACCAAAATAAAACTAATTTTAACATTACTAGCCAAAGGTCAGGCAGCTACTTGGTATCATGTATCAAAGCCAATTACTACAGAAAGTTCACCAGTCTTTTGAAATTGAACTCATGACCCTTTAGGTAATAAAAACACGATTTAGGAAATGAACAACTACTAGGCATTTCATATGAGCGTTACAAATAGATAAATGCAACTGAAGCCCCCCAATGTTGATCACAACCAATGGTGCTATCAAACTCCAAGTGAAAAAAGTGCATTTCTGCATGCTTCTGTAGCATCGGATGCCAAAATAGGTCAATCAGATTGCTATTTATACATGCAATTGCTTAAGAAAATGAGTAATTTGATAACAAAATTGCAGAAAGAGTCACCCACTGATAACAAGCCAAGGAACTGCTGCCTAGGCCAGACAAGGTAGACAATTATGCTGGTTCCAATAACTGCTGCAGCAAAACAACAACTCCTCAGCTTAAGAAGGAATACAAAATCTAACAGAACAGTAATTATGCCCATGCAGCATCTCCTTAGCTCCTGACTAGTACTGTACTGGAATTCTGTATTTGTGGGCGGCTGGTGGGAACAGGGAGACGACTGGGGGAGGAAGGATTACAAATTTGCAAAAACCACAGGTGACCTAAGTTCTGCCCTGCCAGTGTTTTCTGAAATGTCAAATGTCTCCCCACACAAATATATTCAGATTGTACCAAAAGCCGCAGTAAATAACAAGTGTGCTTTTATTATCACAAAGTAGTACAAAAGTCAAAGGGTTTAATTCCAGAACTGCGAGGAATGAAACAGCTAACGTTCCACAACCCACCTCTGTGTTCAGGAAAGGCTATGATATTTTACTTTTCCAAACTCCTTCTGAATTTTATAAATTAGTTACGGGGGGTGGGGGGTGGGGGGCACCTTCAAGATAACAAGACAGGCACAACATCTTCAAACTTTAAAATGTGTTAGTGGCATAGTTATGGAAGGTAAGCCTTATAGAAAGTTTATTAACATACAGAAAGTAAAAATAAGCTGCCAAAAACAGCAACACTGAATTTAGTTATAGTGGTACCTCTACTTACGAATGACTCTACTTACGAATGTTTCTATTTATGAATGGAGCTCCGTCCGCCATCTTGGATGCGGTTTAGATAGGATTTTTTCTACTTACGAATTTTTAGATAGGGTTGCTTCAATTTACGATTTTTTTCTCCCAATGCATTCCTATGGGATTAGACTTACAATTTTTTTCAACTTATGAATGTGCGTTCGGAACGCATTAAATTCGTAAGTAGAGGTACCACTGTACGGAACATCATGATATAGGAAGCTACTTAATGTGTTCTAAATGTTGTACACCACTCTGGGATCTTTGGATGAGGGACAGTATATACATCAAACAAATAACCAAATAATAAATAATTAGTGTGGTGCTGATGAATGCCAAGGTTGCAGGTTTGATCCGCGTAAGGAACAGCTGCATATTCCAACATTGCAGGGGGTGTAACTAGAACTAGATGATCCTTGTGATCTCCTCCAACTATGATTCTAATTATACAGAGTCAAATCATTAGTCCATCTAGCTTAGTTGTGTCTACACTGACTAGTAGCTTCCCAGTTTCAGATGTCAATGCTTCACAGTCCTACCAGAGTGGTCAATGACTGAGGCTAGGACTTTTTGCATACAAAGCATGTACTTTGCCACCAAGCTGCAGCTGCTCTTCCTCCAGTTTTGATTTGTTTTACTTAAATTATTTCTTAAACCTTCTTTCAACAAGACATCTCAGGATGAAACCAAAAAGTATGAATAAAACTAATTCATGGCACAAATACAATTTACAATCAACAAAACAATTGACACTTTTAAAAAACAACAACTAAAAGAACTGAATGGAGATAAAATGCAAAAAAATACTGTATCTCAAATGTCTGCACATGCACAAGTAGGACAGCATTCATGTAGTACTTGTAACAATGGCAGCAGGCATGTTTCTTTGGGGAGGGCATTCCAAAGACATTGTGCCACTGTGAAAAAGGTCCTCTCTTTTGTTGAAAATGTAACAGATTTCTACTAATGCTTGAAGTAAGCATGCTACAAAAGACACCCCAAAAGTCATTTTTGTGCTGCCAGTTGTCCCCCAAAGTCAAAGGAACAGTTTCAAATAGCTAGTTTGAGGGGTGCTGTTTATATCTGCAAGTAGAGTTATCTCCTCCTAGTAATTAATAACAGTCATATTGTGAAAAACGATCAACACTGACCTTGTTCACTTATTAACCGTCAACAAGTTTGCTCACTTCTGAACAAAGGAGTTTGCGCCTTTAGTAGGAAAACTTACAATAATGTAGGGCACAGTACAACTATAAGGGCAAAATATCACATTCGTGAATGCAATAGGAATTCTCTTTCCATGCCCCCTGCCACCACCTTCTACCCCCCAGGATGTCTCCCCATTCTCAGGAGCAGATCGGGAGGGCATGCAATGGGAGGAGAGAAAAGAAAATTCCTGTTTTCATGAGTGGAACAAGCAAAAAGCCACAACCATATATCACCCATAGGGGATTTTATCACTTTCATCTTTCAATGGTCACTAGCTTGGTGGCATCAACTGCCTTAGCAATAGTTAACAATTTAGACCAAAACCATTAACACTATTATCTTACACACTTATTATTCAAATATCTTTAACAAACCAATTATGTATATCTGTGTGAAGTATAACAGCATAATAAATAGGAAGAAGCAAGTGTGAGCAGACGCAAAAGAGGCATCTTTAATCGTTGTGCATAATTTCACAACAACTTCATAAAGGGAGCTTTAGAGGGAATTTCAGCAAGTAAGGCAGGTCCCCCATCCATTTTCCTTCTGGTCACTTCAGAAGAAGTGGGTATAAATGTCAAGAAGAATTAACACATTCAATGGCAACTCTTCACACAAATCATTCACACACAGGCTAGTCCACGTTTGTCACAATAGAAGACAAACCAGACACACTTGGCCCATTATATATCTCCCCAACGTACTTTTATTTTTACAGTGCAATTCTTTCCCAATCACTTCAACTGAAATACTCCCAAACAGTATGCACAGGACTGCATCCGTAACTATCCTATGTAAAACCGTCTCACAGCTTATTCCGCTTTACCACATGCAGATGTGAATTTGCTCCCTGCTCTTAAATTTGCATTTTAAAGCACTGCACTTCAAACATGCTACACCCTTAAACATCCATTTAAAATATATCCACACACTAATTACAAATCTACAAACAGTAGATTATGAATTATGAATATCTTGCGGCACCAGATACTGCATTTCTAGATGAAACCAATAATCAGTGAGTTGACAAGTGTACACACAACCGGGGGCTGCATTTGGTCATGATGTATTGAGTCTGAATAAATGGTTCTCTACAGAAAACAAGTTATCTATATTTATTTGAGGTTTTGCAGTATCAGCTGTGCAAAGGGCTGTTGCAACTCATCTGCTCTCTGGACAGGACACTGTTCTTTTGAAGGATATATATCTACTCAAAATATTGCATAATATACGTGCACAAAATAATCTTATTTTCAGAATGGAGCATTATTCTCTCAAAAGCAGGGACTTCAAAGAGTTTGTCCTGTGATGCCATACAAAAAATGCAATTGACATCCAGCATTATTAGCAGGAGTACTAAAAGACAAAATAAATATTTTTGAATAGAGAAATAAGAGGTAAACAACACTTGTAAGTTTTCCCTAATGAATACCTAGAATCTGCACTCTGTGGCTGCTTTTTAATGAATTTTTTTAAACCTTGTAGAGTTCTAGTCAAGACTTTTACATACTGCTTAGTTTCATTATGGTACAACTATTTCAAAAGATGCCTACAAGTGGGTTGGTGAAAATTTAATCTCTGTCAATCATAGAACTGAAACATACACAAACAAATAAGAGGCAACTTTTTCATTCAGAAATTGACTAAGGGCTTGTATTTTTTTTTAAAAAAGTACAGTAATAAGCAGTGTTATGAATCATGTAAAAAATTGAACTTATTTTTCTGCTTTATTTAAAACTAAAAGAATTTTATTTAGTCTAGAAAAAATGTGATGTTAATCTGTATTGCCACCAATCATATTGATTGAAGAACAAAGTTCAAATACTGCTTGAAATTGCCAGCTCTCTTTGGATATATGGAATGACCTTACCAATAGAATGGAAGTTTCTCACACTGACAATCAAATACATGCTTTGTAATGAATAACATTCTTGAGATTCCTGAAAAACACAATGGCTGGTTAAGTAATAGATCTTTCAAAGAAGACTGTTTATCTGCCAGAAAAATATAGGTGTCAAAAGTGAGAGAAACAATTGAAAGTCATGCCTCTCTAGAATGCAAGATGAATATTGAACATATATTGATACCAATTATTTGAACACAACAAAAACCATATTTGCATTTCAATTTGTTGTATACCATGCTGTAATTAGAACTGTGGTATAATCTTAATTTTAACAACCAGCACTGCTTTTGATTTATTGTCCTACAAAATTTGATAGTAGGCTCTAATTAAGGGTGGCTTAAGACATTGTTAGTGTCTGATTTTTCCACTATTCAAAGAAATGTGAAAGTGGGTTCATTCTTTCAGCGAGTTAAAATCCTAGACTGCATAAGCAACCCCAGCAATTGCTTGAGGCAATATTTTTAGGGGCACAGTGAAGCATCATGAAATCAGAGATGGACATCTTAGGAAACTTTACAATATAACTCATTGTGCAGGCACACACAACCAAGTGCCTTTTATAACATTGCAAGGAATACTGGGACACACTTTCCAGATGATGCTGTGTACCACTTGGGGCGATCTACTGCCTTGAGGTAGCACTAATTGGATATTTGGGTTCAAGGAGATCGCTTAAATACATCAATGTTTGTCTCAATGGGTTGAAAAGAAGAAGAATGCAATGTAAAGAAGCTGTTACTAGAAGTCCTCATTTTAGGATAACTTAAGACCAGTGCTTTTTTTCCTTTAAAATGTTTAGGGGTACTGTCATTTGGACTCAAGAAAATCACCATTTTATAGTTCAAATCAGGAAAAATAAATACAGTAAATGGACCAAAGTACAAAGATTCACAAAATGTTTAGGGGTATGCATACCCCTGCATCCCCCCAGAAAAAAAGCATTGCTTAAGACCACCCAAGAACTGAAGTTCCAATATTCAATATAAAATTATTTTTAAAAATGCATTACCAATGAGCTTTAGTATACAGAAGACAACCCACAAAGCATTTGTCCAGAAGTGTAGCCATTTTAATCTATGCTAACATCAGACTATAAAAATGTTTTAACTGCTCAGATCCTGATTCCCAATGACACAAACATTTGCATACAACTGTGAAGTTAATTAAAAAAGGGATAGAGGTAGGCCAAGAAACAAGTAGGCCTTTATCTAAGAAGACTCATGTAAACTACTTGCATTCCAACATTACACACGTTTATTGGGAAACTTATTTTGAGGTAAGTCTCACTGAATCCATGTATAGGGGTTTGGGGTTTTTTTCCAAAAAGAAAATTCTTTCATATTTTGCTCCAATGCAGATCCATTTCTTCTTTCTGGTTTAAGAAACAACAGCATATGAATCTCAATCTGAATCTTCTATTTATTCAGCAGTGTTTCTATGCAAATATTTACAACCAACCAACAATATGCAATAACTGATAATAAAGCTATAATGGATGAGACAGGTTAGGGATGATTAGAAAAATCTTAATAGTCCAATCCTATAGTAAGGTAAGGCATGCCTTAAAATCAGTGCACTAGAGTGTGCTTGATTCTGCAAAAGATCAGGACAATTTTCCCTCACAGGACAATAGTACAGTATTTTATTCCTCCCACAGGTAAGAGTATACTTTTAAAAAACCACAATAACCAATCAGATGGGTCAAATTTAGCCCATAGAAGAGAGGGAGAAAAATACACAGAGAAAGACTACTCAAAAGGTAAAACTTTTCTTCCATACAAGCTCCAATAAAACCTCTGTAGATACTCCCTTCCGCTTCACCCTCAAACTGGTTGCTGATAGCATATGGTAGAGTTCAATTTGTCTGAACTAAGTGAACTTTCTTTAGCTCTAATTAACTACAAATGTAGAAAGTTATCATAGGCAACTACCAAACCTAAACAGTATGAAGTGAATATACTCTTCCTCTTATTTTCTCCACTAAATCAGCAATGAATTTGTTAGGGAAACTGGTTAAGATGCAAAGGAAAAGTCAAAATATGGTGTACATGTACACATATTCACACGCTATAATAATATTCACTGCTTCCCAGTCCCCGAAGAGTTTGTTGACAGATGAAATTTGTCATTCAGAAGCAGCTACAGTACAGGACATTGTCCATGCTGCAAATAATATGTGTGTGCGTGTGTGTCTGAAAAGAGATCAGGTGCCTTACAAAGATAGCTTTGAATATATTTATTCCAACATTTTTTAATTTCTTCATGTTCATGTTCTCTCAAGCCATACAGATAGAAGAGTTTACTTACAACAGAAGTTACTGCAGTGGAATTCCTATTCACCCACAAGCAAAACAACAGTACTGTACAGTTTACAATATTTTTAAAGGAAGAGGGAAACATGATTTGCAACTGTGAAAAGTTCTGAGAAAAGCACATCTTAAGTAAGCTTCAGTCAGAAGATTAACATTAATAAAGAAATAACCAGCACCACAAGAATGAAAAAATCAGGCTTCTGAAACGATGGGCTTATTTTCCATACAGGAGTCAAATCAACATTAACAGAAACCGGAAGGACTATCATCACAGTGACCGCTGTTGCAAATGGCAGGTTCTTATCTTGTATATACAGTACTGCCTTTCCGCACGGAAAAAGGCACAGGCCTACCTGCTGCTTCCTTTTACATTTCATGGCCTTCTTCCCCATGCCCGGCTGCTTGCAATTATCACCTTGCGCCAAGTGAATGCACCTGACAACCAAACACTACGCTTCACGCGGCTCAGGTCTCCAAACGAAAACATACAACACACTAACCCTGTTTGTTTAGGTGCCTCTTGGACAATCTTTGGTGTTGTTTTCTATCTGAAAGGAGAGCGAATTCTCCCCCCCCCCCGTTTACAGCTGGATGCACAGCGAACTGCGCATAGTGGAGGCCTGATAAAAGAATAAAAACCCTTAAAGAGTTGGGGGTAGGCGAAGAGCTGCTCGCCCTCACGAGTAGACTCCCAGGGGCATCCACGGGGGGGGGGGGGAGGCAAAGCTGGGTTAGGGGCGTCCCAGTTAAGACTGTCGCATATAAACACGTGTATATGTATATATACGCACACACCCTGGCTCGTGGCCTCAACCCACGCCTTTTCTCTGCGACACCTGCACAACTAGACACATATACACACACCCTATCTCGTCCCACCCCCAATCCCATTCCTGGGCTGGTGGACAGTGGAGGATGAGGGGCCACGGCCCTCCCGCTTCCCCTATCTACCCGTTGACGCGCCCGCTTCCAGTATAGCTATATAGAGATAGGCAGATAGATAGATGTATACCTGGGCCCGAAGCCGCCGGTGGAGGCAACGGCTGCCGCTTCTCTCCCTGCCCCGCGCGCCAAGTGCCTCCCCGCCGCAGCCGCTGACATTGAGAGCTCCTGCAGAAGCAGCACCGCCGCCATGTTGGTGCGAACAGCTGCTGCGGAGACGGGGCGCCGCTAGGGACAAAACGCCTCCGTCCCGGACGGAAACGCGAAGCGGGGTGGGGGTTGGGAGAAGGGGCTGAATGGCGGAGGCTGGTGCTGCCGCCGCCGCTGTAGTAGCAAATTGCCATGCGAGGGGAGAACAAAGAGAGGCGGGGGGGGGAGGGAGGGGCCAATTTTAAGCAGGAGAACAAAGTGAAAGGAGTGGGTGGGGTGGGGTGAGGTGAGGTGAGGTGAGGTATGGTATGGTGCAAATCATACCTGCGCCATCCCGCACCTGTCTATTTGGGAGCCATTCCCGTTGACTTCAATGGGAGTTGCTCCCATGTACAGGTGAAACTCAGAAAATTAGAATATCGTCGAAAAGTGCATTTATTTCAGTAATGCAACTTACTGTATTATATTTTTTTCTTTTAATTTTTACAAATGCTTTCTTTTGGAAATTCCACAGTAATAAAACAAATACTGTAGTTACAATAATATAAAAATAAACATCACTATTACATTTCATTAATTACATTCCATTTATAATTGACCCACCTAACGACAAATAATTACATCAAATAAAGGCTTGACAAAATCTTGCTCTGCATGTCATACATCTATCTCATATATTGGTTTCACCTTTTAAGTTGCAGTACTGAAAGAAATGAACTTTTCGACAATATTGTAATATTCCGAGTTTCACCTGTAAATATCTCGTGGCTGCCGTAATAGCCACCAGCGGCTCCTGGAATGGCTTGGCAATATGTCTGTGTGATTTGAAGATTGGCATTGGGCTAGGAAGGGGGTAGGGTGGGGGTGGGACTCGGGTTCAGTTCCCTCCCCAGCCACGGAGGTTTGCTGTGTGTCATTGGGCCAGCCTCTCTCAGCCTAACCTACCTCGCAGGGTTCTTGCGAGGACAAAGTGGCTGGAGGGAGAGAGCCCTTTTATGCTGCCTTGAGCAATTCTGAGGAAAGTTGGGATGTAACCAATAGAGGCAGGGGGCCTCCTTCCTCTCCCCACCCCAGGCCCCTTCTTTGGCCTGATCTTCCTCACCACGCAGCCACCACAAGTGGCAGATAGGCAGGTATGGTCTAGAGAACTTGGGTTGCTGACTGATCAGAGACTGGCTATAGCATCTGTCTGTCTGCTCATCCACCTGTTTCTGGGCACCATGTAGAGGTCAAGGTGGCAGCTGCAGACATCTCTTCCTCTAAGTGTACAGCAACCCCTAGTCAGTTTCACAGTGGTCAGGGATGGTGGGACTTGTGGTCCCGCAACAAATAGGGAACAGAGGTTGAAGAACTCGCCTAGACAGTCCTGCTGGGCCCCAATCCTCCATGCTGCATTGCCCCAAGAGCAAGGATGGGTCAGTGAGTATAGATCCTTCTGAACAGAGAGGGCCTTTGAGAGATGAAGGACATATAAGTGATCCTGGGCGGGTTTGTGCAACCATCCGTTACTGAGTCGGAGAGGAGAGGAGGTGAAGGTGAACCAGAACAGCCTCTACACAATTGCTCACCTTTCTTCTCTCTCTCTCTCTCTCTCTCTCTCTCTCTCTCTCTCTCTCTCTCTCTCTGCAGTCTTGTTTTTTTTTCATTCTCTGCATGGTGCAATTGGGTGGACTGGGTTTGCTGGTCGTCTCCAGTTCTTTTTGCACATAATCCCAAAAAAATGGGCGAGGAAGAGAGAAAAGGAAATGGAAGCTCCTGTGAGGAGCAGCTGCTGCCTTCTCTTTCTCGAATGGTTTCTCTAAGCAGAACAGCTGGGTCCAGTTCTCCCTCCTGGGTTGCTCAGAGAATTAAGAGAGGGTGATGGGACAGAGGCAGGAACAGCCATCTGAAGGCTCAACCACTTGCACTCTCCCTTTAAGTGGCGTTTCAGGTTGATTTCTACAGGAGTCGCCAATCTTTTTAGGTCCTTGGGCGCAAATAAATTTTTGAGCAAGTGCTGCGGGCACCACCCTTCCTCTGGAGAGACAGAAAGTGCATACATACGCACAATAGATTTAAAGCTCACTGTTTCCCCCAAAGAATCCCGAGAACTGTTGTTTATCACTCACAGAGGTTTGATTCCCAGTACCCTTAACAAACTAGAGTTCCCAGGATTCTTTGGGGGAAGTAATGTGCTTTAAATGTATGGTGTGCCTCCAGTCTTCAATTCAAGTAGAATTAATCTTAGCCTCGAAAAGTCCATAGAGCTGAAAGATGAAGTGTGAAAGAGTGTCCCTTGTTTAACTTCCTCCTTCAGCTCTATTAGCTTTTCAAGGGACAGAAAGGCACTTCCGCTTCACCAGGTCACAGCAGTGGGTTCAAAAACTGTTTCTCAAACTACAGCATTGCCACTATTCCAATTTTTTTGAGGAAGTTGTTCACTATCCTTCCCAGAGTCCTTATTAGATAATTATTATTACAAATGGAATACACCAGACATTTGCAGTCACCTGCAGTTTTTACACCTACTGCACTTAGTAAACCTTTTAATAACATTTGCTCTTATTCAGTTCTCTGCATGTTCACTCAAAAGCAAGACTCCCTGTGAGTTCTGTATTTTTTTCTCCCATGTATGTATCCGTCAGATTGCAACCACACAGCATAATCCTAAATACCTAAGTGTGATCAATGGAACTAACTCCTTAGTGAGTGAATCTAGTCTTAGTTCTCATTAAATAAGAACTTAAATATGACTGATTGCTTGTATGCTAACATTGGGTTAGTGGTGTCTTTAAGAATAAAACTATATTGGTGATAGAATGACTCCCTTCTTCCTGCCTGGGGCATAGCTGCCAAGTTTTCCCTTTTCTCGCGAGGAAGCCTATTCAGCATAAGGGAAAATCCCTTTAAAAAGGGATAACTTGGCAGCTATGGCCTGGGGTATGTTTCTCTTCCTGAGCTGTACACGTCTGTTACTTTCCATATGCAAAATGATCTCTCCTGCTGGTCTCTCCAGCTCCCCCCCTCCCTTTCTCTTTTTGTGATATCCAAATTAGGATTTGAAAAAGGAATAATGGCAGCTTCCCATCCCCTGCATCTTTTAAATCTTGCTAAATTCACTATGCAATACTACGGTATTACATAACGAAAGATTTATTTTTTATTTTGACACCATTTTCCGTATTTTAAAATCAGTGAGGATACTCACATGGCACATGTTATTTGTGTTTTTATGCAATCCCCAAGCAATAGCCAAAGAGCTGATGAGGCAGGGGGGGAGGGGGGGACGCTATTTGTTACGGCCTGCTGGACTGCATATGAAATTTACAATGAAGTCAGAGCTGTCTGGTTTTAATTCCCCCCCTTCCTTTTGTATGAGTCTTCAATAAAACATCACAGCCCATGGAGAAAAAGAAAAATTAAAAACAGGCAACTTCTGCTACATTGTCCGTTTCACATGCAACTAAACAGACGGCACAGACCTACAGGGAAACTCCACCTTTTCCCCATAAATCTGCAGAAAATCATTTTTAACGGGCACTACTTTCATGCTGGCTATTGATAATGTGGTTTGAAATCTACTGTTTAAATGTTACTCTAGAGGCAAGTAAGAATTCCAATCAAACCCCTTGTTATCAGAATGAGTCAGGGTAGATTGTTTGTGTTACAACTTGTTTCTTGTGGCTTGTATCAAGCCCACCCTTTGGGCTGTAATCAAGAGACGGTTCATAATTCTTTTCAATGCAGCTTGAGATTGTTGTTACTCCTGCAAGTGTCAACACTATAGTTACAGCGTAGAGTCCATCACCGACAGGCCAGAAATACCATGAATGCCTTCCTTGCATCACTGTGGCTGTTATGATTGCTCACAACTCCTGTGATATTTGGTCATACCAAATATTGGTATGATATTCGATACAAGGAAAGGTCCTAGAGCAGATAATTAAACGGTTGGTCTGTGAATGCGTAGAAAAGGATGCTGTGCTTACTAAGACCCAGCATGGGTTTCTAAAAAACGAGTCATGCCAGGTGACTCTCATTTCCCCTTTTCATAATGTCAAGCTTGGTGGATCGGGGTGAATCCTGTAGACATAGTGCATATTGATTTCAGGAAGACTTTTGAAAAAGACCCCCCATGATATTCTTACAAGGAAGCTGCTAAAATGTGGGCTGGACAAGGTAACTGTTAGGTGGATTTATAGCTGGTTGACTGACCGAACCCAAAGAGTACTCAAGTATAGTTCCTTCTCACCCTAGAAAAAAGTGATAAGTGGGGGTGCTGCAGGGTTCTGTCCTGGACCTGATGTTCAACATTTATAAATGACTTGGTTGAAGGTATTGAGAGGATGCTGATCAAATTTGCAGATGAGACCAACCAAACTAGGAGGGCAAGTCAATGCCGCTGAAGACAGAATTGGGATTCAAGATGACCTTAACAGATTGGAGAATTGGGCCCAAACTAACAAAATGAATTTCCATAGGGACAAATAAAAGGTTTTACACTTAGGTAGAAATAATCAGTACATGTGAAAAGGATCTAGGGGTCTTAGTAGACCACAAGCTTAACATAAGTCAACAATGTGATGTAGCAGCAAAAAATGCTAATGCTATTCTAGACTGCATCAACAGAAGTATAGTGTCCTGATGAAGGGAAGTCATAGTACTGGGACTATTCTGCCTTGTTCAGACCACACCTGGAGGACTGTGTTTAGTTCTGGGAACCACAATTTAAGAAGCATATTGACAAGCTGGAACGTGTGCAGAGGAGGGTGACCAAGATCATCAAGGGTCTGGAAACCAAGCCTTATGAGAAACAGTTGAGGGAACTGGGTATGTATAGCCTAGTAAAGAGGAGACTGAGAGGAGATCAGATTTCACATGGAGGAAGGAGCAAGCTTGTTTTCTCCTGCTCTGGAGCTTAGAACCCAAACCAAACCATTGGACCTAAACCAAGAAAGGCAATCACAACTCCATCGTGTTTTTATTCTTATTCTAATTCATTTAGTAAATTTATATCATGCCCTTCCTCCCAAAGGATCTCAGAGTAGCAAACACATCAAATGCATGGTTGTTAAGGAACCCCTCATGGAGCTAAACCTACCGAACACCTGTAACAAACTACAGTTCCCAGGCTTCTTTGGGAGAAGCCATAATATTGAAAGTGGCATCATAGTGCTTTAAATGTAAGGTGTGGATTTCTATATGCCTCCCAGGGGTTAGTAAAAGGCTTTATTTGTTTGTTTGTTTTCAGAGGCATTTTAGAATTGAATTTCTTTTGCTTCCTGACACAAATAATAAATTGTGCCGCACAGTTTTATTGTTCTTTGAACTAAGATTATTGATTATTTTACCCAGGTTTTCTTTGTGTGCTTATGCACATCACCTTGGGTACACACTGGAAAAATGATTAAAATATTCTTTCATAATTGCTTACCTAGCAGACAGGGAACTGTGATTCTTTTATCCCCCACCCAACCCCCACTTTAGAAACCTACAAGATGAGTGGAAGGCAGGGCTGCAAAGCCTTTAAAAAATAAAATAAAACTCATTTCAGGCTTGTTTAGCGGCCGATGCTGTTAAGAAACTGTTCATACTGTTTGACGTAAGCAGGAATTTTCTTTTCTTCTCTTGCATTGTCTATGCGAAAGCCCCCTTCTTTTCTCCACCCCACCCCTACTTTATAGTGTCTTCTGTGGGTGTAAAATTGGTTATGTTTTCCATGAGAAGAAAGAGGTAAAACAGATTTTTGTCTTTGAATTTTTATAGCCATATGCTCTTATGTTCTTTTTTCAGGTTTTTTCCCCCCTTTAAGAAAACTTTTTAAAAAATATTGGGTGTGCCCGACTGATGCTTGAGCCTTGTGAAAATAAAAAAGGGTGCTGTTCATAATGGCTTGAGTGCCTCGAGCAGGATAAATCAGACACATCTTGGTAGATAATAATGTTAAATGCTAATCATCCTTTGCTGGAAAGAAAAAGGCCCTTTGTTGTTCTTTTTGAAGTCTGGTGGTGAAGAGAAGCAGGGACTTTTGAGCCTGGTTTAGCAAAGACCCCACATATTGTAAATTTGATGGGTGCCTTGTCTATTAGATCTCACTGCTCAAAGTTAAATAGACCCTCTTTACTTGTTCCATCTTTAGAGTGTGTCTAATATTCTCAACAGACTGCTGCACACAAATACACTCTGTCCTTTCTCAAGTGGCGTCTACAAGTCTTGAAGACAGGAGTGTTAACTATGAACCCTGAAATATGGTATTCCCCTAAAAACCCATGTCCAATGGCTTGTGCTAGTTTTCTGAAATCATATACCACCACCACCAAGTAGAGACCAATATAACCAATCAGAGTTCCTAGTTAGCATCCTCCCCCCCCCAAACAACCCAGTCATATCAGTTCTAAAACTACACCAAATATTATTGCTATTATTTGAGTCTTTTGAATGACATAAAATTATCTGGGGAAACATCATGAAGTCACTTCACAAGAGAAAAAAACTTTCCACCCTCCAGTGGGTGAAATATTTATCTTGACTCATTCTAGGCTCAATTTTCCAATGTTTTCCTCACTTTTAAAAAAGCAAATTGGGGGGGGGGGAGTGGCTTAGTCTTGCCTGCCTCCTGGAAGCTGTTGTGCCTTTAGCATCTCCAGCCCATTTGGAGCCTAATACTGGACAAACAGTATTATGGAGAGTTCAAAGTATGACGAAAACTTTATCAGTACTAATGCAGCCATGGTTTGACTGTAGAGTATCTGGCTTTGCTTGCAGAAGATCCTGGGTTATGAACTGGGTTATTAGCTAAACCCCCTGCAATGCAGGAATCCTGCCCTCAGCTGTCCCTGGGAGGGCTGCAGCCACCAACCACAGGAGGTACAGGATATTCTCAATTGCCTGCATTGGCCTGGCTGAAAGGTTTTCTGCAGGTGTTTGAAAGTTGGCACAGAAAGCACCCACTGAATCTTTAATGGCAGAGTGTTATACAGGTCTGGGCTGATGACACGGGAGGCTCATTTTCTTGTTGTTGTCAAACAAGCCTCACCAACTCAAGGAGGGACCCAAGATGCTCCTGGAGGTGATCTCAGTGATCATAGCCAACTCCTAGGGGCCAAGGTCCTTTCACACACACCCATAAAATATTTGAGCCCAGCCCCCAAGTTAATGAGCATTGCCATTCAAAGGGTGTCCATTTACCGCGCCAAGTGTCCAGGGTGGGGCTTACCTGCCCCCCCAATATTTTCTTCAAGTTGGCACCCCTGTCAGTAATTGAGCTGGAATATAAGGGTTCAGGCAATCGCTGAGGTATCCTAGACCCAATTTGTTTAGAGTTTTGTACATCAACCCTGAACCAGGCTCAGTAGCAGACTGTAAGATAGATCAACCAACACGACTACCTGCTAATGTGACCTGTTTTCAAAGGCAAAGAAGCAGCAACAGCCCATAAAGCAGGTGTGGGGAACCCCCGGCCCTCCAGATGTGCTGAAACACAACTCCCACCAACCCTGGTCATTGGGCATTCAGGGTGGGGCTGATGGGACCTGCGCCCCACACCTGCCCCTGAACTTTAATTGAAACATGGGAAGTCAGCGAGGCTTGGCTACCAAGTGGTTGCTCATTTTGTTTTTGAGGGAAACCCTTCCTTCTGCCATGAAAAAGAGAGAGTTCCACACTGATTTCTTTAAAAGTAGAAATACTTCACTTAAAAACAACATCAATTACAAGAAAGCCCAGCTGAAGATGTCAAATGGTTTTTGGGAAACCCCAGAAGGCTGCCAAGTGCAGACAAGTGGAGAGGGGATTTGAAGAACAAGGGGCAAAATGGCAATGTGCCGCTTCCCCTCGCTGTCACTCCAACGCCAGCATCACACCTCTTTTACCTGCAGCACCAGTGGTATCCCATCTGTGAAGCGCCAGCAGCAGCTTCTGGCAAGATACCGCCGAAGTCTCATGAGATCTCATGCATTCCGTGGGATCTTGTGAGATTTCAGCACATCGGAAACCGCTACCACTCATGGTAGAGACAACAGGGCAGGTGATGGAGGCAAGGTGAGGTGAGGCAGGCTCCCCACCCTGCCCCATCAGTGGGCCCGGCCTATGTAGATTTCTTTGTAGATGAAAGAACATGTATAGGATTGCACTGTTGGTCTGCAATCCTATATGCACTTGCTCAGGGATTAAGCCCCCTTGTCTGACCTCGGTAGAGGCTTACTTCTGAGCAGCCTTGGACTGTGCTGTATGAGAGCTTATTCGCTGGCAACTAGAACCCTTTATGCCCTTTGTCAGTGGGGTTTTCACCTGTCCAAACACTTGAATATCCATCAAACCATTCAGATAAATGAGGTGTGCTCCAATATCATGAATTTCTGACTGAATTTTTATAACACTTAATTGACACATCACTAAAGCTTGTAAATAAAAAGCACCTCTGTATATTAGCTTATTGTAAAAAAGTAATTGCTGATGATGTGAATTTCTTGTTTTGGTAGTTGCGTTGGGATTTCCACCTTATTGTTTAAAAATAATATTATCTGGCAAACCTGATCAACAAAACATTTTTAAAAAACAACAACAACAACGGTTCTGGTATTTGAATAATAAACGTTAAAGTCATTATGCAGCAGAATTCAGGCCTTTAAAAGAAATTATAATTTACATATCTTAAATTCTACCCGGTTGGAAGTGTTCAGATTCTTCAAGCCAAATTATAAATTACGAAGGACTATTGCAAAACTGGGGAGAACAGGATGGAGGTATCCCATGCCATTAAAAGGCTTAGCATATTAACAGCCCTTTGACATTATCAACCATTCAGCTGCAGGATTCTGTCATAGGAAAGAAAAGGCTTCTTACCCCAACAGGAAGCACTGGCAAAGCAAAAGTGACATTAATTCCCTGTCAAATGAAACCTTAACTCTTGTTTCTGAGATGCACAATGCATGAAAATGCTTGCTTGTTTGTGCACAAATATTTTTTTTATGTAAACTTCTTCGTATATTAAGAAGCTCGTCCTTTAATTTTGAATCACTTTTTTATGAATTGTGTTTTCATCCTATTAAGTTTTGCAACAAAGACATTCCCATTACCCATTACAGTTCAGATCACAAAATGTCACCTCCAGCAGAAATCCAAATGTGCGCTCTCTCTCTCTCTCTCTCTCTCTCTCTCTCTCTCTCTCTCTCTCTCTCTCTCTCTGTAACACGTCTATTGAGGCTTTCTCTGCCCAAAGTCAATACTTCCACTTATATGTCATGACAAAAATTAAAAGCCCAAATAGAATTACTCACCAGGATCCATGGATTGCTTGTGTTGCTGTTGTTTTATAAGAGTCTGAATTTTGTGTTCCAAAGAGGCTGTGTGTGCTTGTTTTTTGTTTGTTCCAGAACTGTCACTCTAAATTTGCTGGTAGTGGCATGTCTTTGCGCAGTGAAATCTTGATCCTTTGCTAATTTTGTTTACCCATGTATTATTTTTACACACTCGCTCCTACACTGTCCTATACACTTTATATTGTCAATTATTTTTTTTCTTTCAGTGAACATTTCAAAAGAAGGGAAATAATCATTTAAGGGAGATAATCTCTTCTGTAACAAAGAGAGAGAATCAGATTTAAATGAGGCAGAGTTCATCAAAGAGACTTGTAATCCTTATTGTGTCTGTGTATTCCTCCTATCAATTCACAAAACGTACTTTTAAAAACCATAGCACAAATTGCAGCAAACCTAATACATCCATTTATATTCACACACAATGTTTGACACTTTCATATACTGCAAACTTAAAAATTACTTAAAACATTTTGTTCTTCCTTGCCTTTTCCATGCATCACATGGAAGCTATTGATGCAGAATTTAGATTTTTGTTTTCTTCCATTGAATTTAATTGTACCCACATATGTAATACTTTGTAAGAAACATTTTGTTGCTCTAGACAGAAGTGCACAAAAAATTATTAAGGTAAATTTGGAACCCTATCCATATCTATTTAAGCATATGCCCTATTGAACTTAATGGATCATTGCCAGGTAAGTAGAGTTAGGATTGCAGCTTTAAGCATCTATATTCTATATGATTTTATTCAAATCTTTGGAAGAGAACTAGACAATCTGATAAGAGAAGCTTTAATTTTTCTTGAACAGCTGATTTGCAACCAATGTGATATTTAGTGGTTTAATTTGCATCAAGCTAAATAGATTAGAATTTCATTATTTTATATAAATCTTTTTTATTTCTCCAAGTAGTTCTGGTAATTCTTATTAATCTAAAATTGTTTCACATACTCTTTTATAATACTTAACTATAGAAAACAATAGAACTAGGCAATATTGGAACTATAGAAGGATACATGTTAATGACACATTCAGTTTAAGGTTTTTCTAGTCCAAAAGAGATACAAGTATAATCCCCTTTAAAATTCTTCATTCTACATACTTTTAATCATTTACCAAAACAAAAAAGCACAGGCTAAGATTTAGATAGAAAGTGGTGGAGCTGTATAAAACGCCACATGAACAGGTTCCCAGAATAAAGTGCCCTACTTAAAGAAAAACTATTAGCTCCTATTTAGACACTGGCTATGTTCACACCACACTACAATTCCTTGAGTGGCTTAACATCCAATCCCATTTCAGAGAACTTTGGGAGGGAAATAGGGTCTTAACAACTCTCAGTACCCTTAACAAACTGCAGCGCTTGGGATTCTTTGGCAGAAGCCATGAGTGTTCAAAGTGTTATCGTAGTGCTTTAGATGTATGGTGTGGACACAGCCATCTTGTGGTCCTGGAATATCAAAGTCCAGTGCAATCCTGCGCGTATTTACTCTGTGGGACTAATTCCCAGAAAAGAGTTGCAGGATTGTCAGAAGTTGTCATGAAACGGACAGCAGCTGTCTAGGGTTTCAGACAAGGGTCTTTCTCAGCCCTGTCTGGAGATGCCAGTACATGGCAAAGCAGTCGTAGTATGATTTTCATGTACGCACATGCTACATTAAAATATCTGCAGAATATTTATTGAAATGCTAAACTTTGGTTTAAGGCAGTCTGCCCCAACCTGGTGCCTTCTATATATCTCTGGGCTACAATTCCAACCATTCCTGACTCTTGGCTTTGCTTGTTGGGATTGATGGAAGTGGAGTCAAAATACCAATTCAGGCATGCACCATACTGGGGATGGGGTTTTTTTTAATTTAAAGCATGGTGATTTTAATTCAAGGCACCTCTCCTCCTTGCTATAACATGTGAATGTGGGGTAAAGAACCTATATCGCTCCATATATTGTTGGACTCCAGTTCCCATCAGCCCTAGCCAGCATGGTGAATAGTCAGCGATGATGGGAGCTGTTGTGGTTCAACAGCTAGAGGTCCACAGTTCCTTATCCCTGGTGCAAGTAGTAAACATATCCTGCAGTCTCACATGTTGTGCTCATGTACATCTTGGCCTCCAGGCATCTTGAACCAGGACCAGCTCCACTTTTGAGAGGACCCTGGGCAAACTGTCCACTGGTTGGTCCTTCTGTTGTATTGGCAATAGTCCAAGCAGTGCTGGGCAGCTTGGTCTACCCATCCATTAAATTCCTCATGACCAAAGGCCATCCTGGCTTGGGGTTTTGAGAATGCAGCCCAAGATAGCTGGAGGGCACCAGATTGGGGAATGCTCATGCACACACTCTTTTAAAAAATGGATAATATGCAGAGAGCTCAGAGTACGATAGTGAAGAGGAGGAGGAGGAGGAGGAGGAGGAGGAGGAGGAGGAAGGTGGCGGTTTACAAAATTGCATTTGGGAGGAAAATGGATTTCCTATTGCTGAAACATAATGCCATGCAAGCATGTAAAGTTCTGCCAACAATTCATTCAAAGCATCATCAGCAAAATCATATTTCTTAAATATAACTAATGGATGAAGTAGAATTAACAGCAAAAGTTGACAATTTAACCTTTAACCAATGTCAATTTAACAATTTAACCAATGTCTCTGAAATAAGGATTCAGTTCTCATAGACTTGTTGCTATGTATTTAAGAATGACAGTATTAAAATTAGCAACATGTTTCCTGCTCCGTGTTCTGCCTCATCACAGTTTCCTTTGACACGATCTATTCTTTTTAAAGTCTCTAAAATGAGACAGGAAATGTGTGTGCGTGCGTACAGGGACGGGTGGGGGGACATCACTGATTTGGATCCTAACTTCATTGTGATTTGTCCATCAGTTCCCTGGATTCAGAATCTTCCATCACAATTAGCACTTCAGTGTCCGGATTTCCTTCTCCTTGAATGCCCACAAGGTTCTGCTGTGATGGCTTTTCAATGTGAAGACCTGGAACAAGAGGATGAATTCAATAGCAACCCAAACTGGTGAATGAATGGTATTCCCAGGCCATTGTGCTGGTTAGTCGCATGTGGGGAGGTAATAACAAGGCATTCTAGTCTTTCTTAATGTCTCATCTACATATCAGTCTCATGGGACCTGAAGCCTTTTCAGCCAAAGCTTTCCAAAATAAGAGCTAAGAGGTATAGATTTCCCAGGACTGCCAGCGTGAACACCAGTCATCTGAAATATGCAAGATCCCATTTACACTTCACTCCCTTTCTCTTTCTTTCCCGACCCCCAAATGCTTGGGATATCTGTAACATCAAGTATTGGCCAAAGTTTGAATATATTTAGACAATTATAAAACTGGAAACCCAGCCCCAGCTTAATGCTGGTCATGGGTATTTTGATTGAATAACATGTTTCAGTTCGCTTTTGAAATGACCAAGCTCTCCCAAAGTTGCCCTGGATTTACTCTGAAATGATCTGAGCTCTTCTGGGGAAATAAAAAAATCGAAACAATTTTTCTGAGCCAATCCGAGACTTTGGAAAACTTACCTGTCTGTCTGTCTGCTGTATTTTCTCAAATTGCTCATTGGAAGAGAAGTTGCTTTGCATGCAGCAGGTCCCAGGTTTAATCCTTGGCATCTCTCCATAGGGCTGGGAGAGGTACCTGTCTGAAATCCTGGAGAATTGCTACCATCCAGTGTATTCAATACTGGCCTGTGATCCAACTCAGTATGAGGCAGCTCCCTTTGTTCTTAACAAAGGCCTTCTCGGTGGTGGCGCCTGCCCTGTGGAATGCCCTCCCATCAGATGTCAAAGAGAAAAACAGCTACCAGATTTTTAGAAGACATCTGAAGGCAGCCCTGTTTAGGGAGGCTTTTAATGTTTAATTGTTTTATTTCATTTTTCTGTTGTAAGCCGCCCAGAGTGGCTGGGGAAACCCAGCCAGATGGGCGGGGTATAAATAATAAATTATTATTATATTATTATTATTACAACGTTCATCAGCTCATCACCAGCTCACATCCCCAAAACACGTTCCTCCTCCTCCTTATCCTCACCTGTAATTGGCCAATAGGGGCTGTCATCACCTGCCCCCCCATCCCACCCCACAAAATAATGCCTCTGGGAATGAGACAACATCATGGCGTGGCTTTGTTCTGTTCAAAATTACAAAGTGGAAAGCTGCTGGGATGCTGAGGCAGGAAAGTCCCCACCCCTCTGTGCTGGGAGGGGGGCTGGTGCAGGTTTGTTTTTAATTTATTCCTTTATTTTTTAAATGCATAACCCATTTTTCACCATCTCAATCCCCAAGCTGCTCATAAAATACATACAGAAAATATACAAAATGAAAACTATAAATTAAACTTCAGAGGATTAAAACACTGGTGCAGCATTCGTGGTGCAAAGGCCCCCTGGAATAAAATGGCTGTAACCAGGCATCCAAAATGTAGCAGGGACGGTCTCTGGCTGATTTCTACTAGGAGAGAGTTCTGTAGAGTTGAGCCCACTGTACTGAAGGCATAGCTCCTCATTGACATGAGTTGTGTTTCTGTTCCATGGGAGACTACTAGGAAGGCTCCATCAGATGATTGGCTTTGGACCTACCAACAGCCCAAGACATCTGGAGAGCAGCAGGTTGGCGTAGGCTGATCTAGGCGGTCCTTCCATTTTCCCTCATTAAGTCTGCACAGTCTTTTCCCCCCAGACAAGCACATTCAGAGCCTGCCAGGGTAGTCAAAATGCAGCTTGCTCCTCTGCTCAGTTCCTTCCCTGTGTGCAGAAAGTTATTCTAAGTACATGTGTTTGTGTTTTCTATTGCTTTATGATTTATTGTGGGATGTGGGTGGCCTAGGGCTTGCCAATCAGAAGGGCAGAAGGTCGGCGGTTCGAATCTCCGCAACTGGGTGAGCTCCCGTTGCTTGGTCCCAGCTCCTGCCAACCTAGCAGTTCGAAAGCATGTCAAAGTGTAAGTAGATAAATAGGTACCACTCCAGCGGGGAGGAAAACGGCATTTCCGTGCGCTGCTCTGATTCGCCAGAAGTGGCTTAGTCATGCCAGTAAAGCAAGATGAGCGCCGCAACCTGAGTCATCCACGACTGGACCTAATGGTCAGGGATCCCTTTACCTTTTTATGATTTATTGTACCCCTTGATATTTAATATGAGCTGGCAGTATAATAATATTTTTCTATGACTAAATACCACATTGATTCTCACGGGAGCGGAGAATTGCCGTGGAGGGAATGTTGCTTTGAAACAGGAAATTTAAAAGGTGCAAATGCTGCAGAAAAGAGGCTTGTGGCACCTTGAAGGCTAACATTTTTGTGTGTGCAGCGTGAACTTTCATATAGTTCTGTGGCTTTTAACTACCAAACCTCATACTGCCGTGTAAGTGCGCTACCCTTTGAAGGTGCCACAAGGCTCTTAGTTGTCCTTTCCTGTGGAATTGTATCTTTTTACACTCCCTGTTGCAAAGTACTCTCTAAATACCTCTATGTGCCATACAGCAAACTGAATTTAACAAGTCAGTTTGTTTCAGACTTGTTCAGCACAGCACTCCTGCGTCCAATTACTTCCCTTGATTTTCCCAGCAAAATTCACACAATCACGGTATGAATATGAATTCAGCATGGAACAGTTGGCAGGTTAATACATTTATGCGCATTAACATGGACACCTCATATTCAATGCATCTGCAGCTTTGTTAGTTCCTTTAATCTGTCTTGCTTATGCATTCAGTTAGCATCCCATAGGAATAAATGTCTCACACATTCCAAGCATTTCTGAAACAGACTCGTATCTCTTAAACATATGGCAGACTTGATTTCATAATGGGGCTCACCCATTCTAAGCTTCACATCACCTACCAATTACTCTGTAACTTAATTGCTGCTCTGATTATAGAATACATTGTTTTTTGGTTGTAGTAGTATGAAGTAGAATTACAAGTTATTTGGCTGAGGGAAGGTGGAAGAAGAGATAATAAATAGAACTTCTTTCGGTTTCTCGTTTTCCATATAAAAAAATGAAGCTCCATCAAGCATACTTTCAGGATAAAATGCTCTCTAGTCCACAAAAGGGGCTAGAGAGAATGGGTCAAGCAACTGTGCTTTCATATTACATATGTCCTCTTTTTCCAGGACATGCCCTCTTTTTCATGGATATGTAAAAGGAGAGTCATCATAAGCAATCCGTACCGGTAGTTAAAGGCAGAAGTCGGCAAACGTGTCTTCTTTTTTGCTCTTCAAAATATGTCGGCCCCATCATATGTCCATTTATTGTCTCAAAGGCTGTGGCTTTCTTCACGTATCAGATGCTGGCCTGTCTCTTCTTCTGTTCTCTTCTTGGGAACCTTTCAGCAGCTATGCCTGCCTATGTGACATGGGTCTCCATGGGGCCATTTTGTGGGATGCATTCTGCAACATGTCATTGGCACAAAAATGCCAAGAGAGAAGTGGTGGTGAGAGTGTGGGGATGGCTGACCCCTGAATCGGAAGAAACATCAATCTGCATAAAGCAGCAGGGCAAACAAGCAGAATGTGGATGAGCAATCAGTCTTAAACTGGACACATAGTGTTGTATCCCCATTCACGCAAGGACTTCCACATGTGCAACAGAACTTCTCCTCCCTCTCCTCCTGCACCCCCCATCTGTTCTAGGGATTCCCCCAACTCTCCAGAGGGGGGATGCAGGGGCCTATGGGTGGGGGGGGACAGCTGATCTAACCCATATACAGTGGTACCTCTACTTACGAATTTAATGCGTTCCAAACACACATTTGTAAGTAGAAAAAAAATTGTAAGTCGAATCCCATAGGAATGCATTGGGAGAAAAAATTCACAAGTAGAAGCAACCCTATCTAAAAATTCGTAAGTAGAAAAAATCCTATCTAAACCGCATCCAAGATGGCGGACAGAGCTCCATTTGTAAGTAGAGTTATTCATAAGTAAACGTACCACTGTACATTGTAGCAGTTTGGAATGAATAATCTCCATCAAGAGCCGAAATGGGGAACCAGTGCCCCTCCAAGATGTTGGGGAATGCCAACTCACATCAGTTACAGCCAGCTTAGCCAATGGTCAGAGATGATACAAGTTGTAGTGCAGCAACACCTGGAAGTCTACAGGTTACCCACCCCTAATCTAGAGCCTGACAGAGGAAGTAAGATTCTGTTAGAGCTTTTGGATCTCTCAGCATCTTTTGACACAACTGATCATCAAAGCTTTGTGAGCTGGCTGAAGAAGCTGGGTGTAATTGTTTAGACATAATTGTTTAGTGGTTCCATTTCTAGACCAGTATTCCATGTCTGCATCAGGACCAGTAGCAGAAGGTAGAATCGGATGAGTACTGTTCTGCCTCATATAAATGGAAGGAACAATAATTTGGAGGTATAGATATAGATATGTCAGGTTATGTATCCACAGCAGTAACCAGAGGAGGAATGACCTCTGGGAGAAGTGCAAAAAGAAGAAATGCCATGGTACACCTTCATCTGCTCCAGCTGCAACAAAACATGTCTCTCCCATATTGGTCTCTAAAGCAGCAGCAGGCACTGTAACTCTCCAAAGGTTTGACTTCACCCTCAAAGGCACACTCTTCCATTGTCTTCTGAGACAGACAGATGCCAACCTTATAGATACATATGAATTGAAGTAGCTTTGGAGGAAGCCTAAATCCTGAGCCGAAGCAGGGTGCTTTGGAGCAAATCGGGACTTGTCTGAGATGAAGTGGAATCAGTACAAGGCACCCCAACTCAAACCAGGAATCTCTGCTAAGCACCTTGCAGTGCTTGAATGAATCAGATGCCCCTACAGACAAGTGTCTGCTAAAAGTGGAACTCATTTCTCTAACCTTACCTTATAAGGAAAACATCAGAATAGAGGGGAAAGGGGGAGACAGGGCAAAAGGGAGATGGTAGGGGAGATTGTGACTGTCAGGTCAAGCTTGTAATCAGGAGAGATGATTTTACCCAGACACTCCAATCCCAGTATTTTCAGAAAGGAAAAACCAATAGATTTTAGTTTTGCCTCTCTCTGAAAATCAACTCTAATGGTAGTCAGTGCTAAGACTGCTGGACCCATTTGTTTGCAGTTGTCAGGTTTCTTAACTAGGGGCACCTCTCACATGCCTGCTATATTCCAACCAACTGGTTGTTGTTGTTTTTCTTCAAAAAACCAAACATTAAAGGTTTCATTGGACATGCCTGAAAATTTGATCTAATTCTGCCAAAATTAAAAAAGTTATAGAAGGTACACACACACACACACACACACACACACACACACACACACACACACAGACACACACACAGACATCTAGCACAGCACACACCCCGACCTATTTGTCTGTAATTTGGCATGTTTCTTTCCTCAAGGCACCTCTCCTATGTCTGGTATTTGCAGACCAATTGCCCACAGATCACTTGGGGAGATTAAGTGAATCCTTTTTATCCACTCCAAGGCTACAAAGGCTGCCCTTAAAGGAAAGCACTGCCACTATCCTTCTGAAATTTGGCAGGATTTATTCCCTTAGGAAGAGCTACCATGTCTGCAAATTGTATCCCATTTCAGTGTGTGGGTGTGTGGCAGGCACCACAACCAGTTTCTGCAAAATGGCCTTGTTTCTAGCAAAGAGGG
This sequence comes from Zootoca vivipara, assembly GCF_965207765.1. Taxonomy (NCBI): domain Eukaryota; kingdom Metazoa; phylum Chordata; class Lepidosauria; order Squamata; family Lacertidae; genus Zootoca; species Zootoca vivipara. The sequence goes on from NC_142593.1 coordinate 41,445,691, forward strand.
GTGAGAATGTGAACTCTGAAAAATACCTCCTGAGAAATTTCAACTTGCACTGCCTCTAAAGTGTCAGAATTGCAGTCCTGGTATCCTGCTCTGCTGCTATATACACTAGTAGCAAAAGTAGCCAGGATGGCCGATTACCAGCTTTGATTTGTATTATGATCCTCTCAGATCATGAGCTGGCATCCATTCTGCATGCACTGATAATCTCCTGTGGATTGCTGTAAAGCACTTTACACAGGGCTGCCTTTAGAGACGGTTAGGAATGCTTTGATTATTGCAGAAACCAGCTGCTCTTTTACGGAAGAGAAATCATAGTCTTGCTAAGATTGGCTGCCTGTTTGCTTCTAGGGCCAATTCAAGTGTTAGGGCTTACCATTAAAGACTCAGATGGCCTGGTTCCTGCCTATCTCCAAGAGTTCCTCTTCCCATATGTGCCTTCCTGGTCTTTCAAATCTACCCAAGACATCTTGCTCTGTTTTCTATCATTATACCAAAGAGCAGAAACATCGAGGCCTTCACTGTAGCACTTCACTGTGTGGAACTCCCTAAAGATTCAACTTCTACCAGTTCAAAATTCTACCATTGTAGAACTGCTCCGGAGGGCAGAACCTGAACCAATGGCTTCAAGATACAGGAAAGGAGATTCCGACTAAACATCAGAAAAAACTTTCTGACAGCAAGAGCTGTTTGACAGTGGAAAGGTCTCCCTTGGACTGCCCTGGACTCCCTTGGACTGCCCTTCCGCAGAGATTTTTAAGCAGCGGTTGGATGGCCACCTGTCAGGGATGCTTTAGCTGAGATTCCTACCCTGCAGGGGGGAGTTGGGCTAGATCACCCTTGGGGTTCCTTCCAGCTCTACAATTCTAAAGACAAACGTCACAAATCTCCTAGACCTCTCGCATTTCATGGCCTTTTGGCCTCACTGTTTACAAAATTAGTTTCTGTATCTGTGTCTGCCAAGTGAGGATAACACTTCATGCATCTGATAAAGCTGATACTTTCCCCCTGAAGCTTGCGCCAAAATAGATCTTGAAGGTGCTTCAGAAAACTAAATTGATTTTGCTGTACCAGACTAATCTGACTATCCTTCTGGAGTTTCCCAGAAGTTAGGCATTCTTTATTTGATAAGGGTTCTGCTGGCACTTTGCTCATTGTATCAGAGTGTTTCAGAGGCTTCCACTGATGGTGGAAGTCTTCTTGCCAGCTGAGTGACAGTGTTGTATACAGCCCCGTGGTGTCTATTCACATATTTTTTTGTAGACCACCAAGTATAAATAAATCCAGCTATCATTTTAGGTTTGCATAGAACTACTAGGTGCAAGGAATTAATTCCTCAGCAAGTAGATCTGTTAATACACGATTAAAACTTCACGATCCCAGTGTCCACCAATAAAAGCTTTATTGTATGCAGGCAAAATACATGGTTATATTGACATTGTATGGTTTTACAGGATAAAGAAAGAGTCCCCGGAAGGATTCTTGAAACTGGACTAAGCTCTTAACGACATAAAGAGGAACAAAAACTGTCACAATATTTATTACAATATTTCAGCCTTCCTTCGAGAAGCTGAGGGCATTGTATAACCCACATTTTATTCTCACAACAACCCTGTGAGTTGAGTTTGACTGAGAGAACGTGCCTGGGTGAAGGTTCACCCCATGAGCTTTGTAGCTGAGTGAGGATTCGAACCTGGATCTCTGACGTTCTGGTTTAACATTCTAAACACTACTGCACACTACTAGCTCTCAGGTGCCTCAATATGAGACATTGGAAGTAAGTTAGAGTACAATTTTCTAGCATCTAAATGTGACTTCGCACCAGAATGAAACATTTATTCTGTGTGGAACAACCCTTTTACTCAATCGTGGTTGAATAAATAATAGTAGATAAAATGATTTGATCTGTGCTTGTTTACCACTTTCCCATAGCTCTAATTGATCACTTCTAAAATGTCTGTATTGCCTCGAACCCTGTTCCTTTTACATCCCCCAGTGAACTAAGGTTCAGATTTCATTTCTTCAGGTTTACTATGGTTCAGAGCTGTAGAAACAGGAGACCAATGGTTCCCGTGTTGTTGGACCTCAACTCTCATCCTACCACCTCTGGCCACAGTCAGTTCAGGCAATAGTCAGAGGTGATCGGCAACATCTCTGGAGGGATGCCGATTCTCCAGTCCTATGCTAGGCATTTTGCCAGAGGCCTCATGGCAATTTCTAATGATCTACTGGACTCCACTATGTGTATTCCTCCCATCACACAGTGAAATTTTTCCTTCACTCTCTGCTACTGATCACCACCAGTGTGGCCCCAAATCACATAGTGAGTTCAGTAAGCGATATGGCTGGGAGTAGTAAATCCACCAATCAAATATAAGGTTTAAAGCAGCGCTGCAAATAAGTCTTCAGAAGACCACTAGTGGCCAGTGTAGTGGGTATGGAACTTAACTTGAGAGGGCAGAGCAGTGGGGTTGTAAACATTTTGGGGGGTGGCTCACTCAGGTGGGAGTGTTGGCTTGCCTCCACCATAGCCCTGCCCAATCCCCATCCAGGTTATCTGCAGTGACACTGGTGTTTGGAGGGTGACTTCACCCTTCCACACCAGCCAATACTGCAAAAATTACTTAGCCCACAGGTTATTTTACTAGTCCACTTCTATTTGGTTCATCTGAAAGAAAACCGCTTCCACCATCACCACCACTTTCCCAGCGTATAAATGCTTCCCTTCCTAATCATGTGACGCTTATTCCTACTCCCCACATGTGATGAGGCAAGCAGCCATTTTCAAACACGGTCAGCACCAACTCTTGGAGTTCATCCAGCACTAGATTGGGATTTTTATATATATATATACCCAAAGAAAAGTGCAATTTTGCTTCCATGATGGAACTCAAAGTAGCATATAAGGGATTTACCTCCTGGTCTTCCATTCATAGCGTGCCCAGGGCTATACCTGCTTAGTTTTTAGTTGACAGGACTTCAGACAATTCCCCGGGGCTCGAAATAACAACCTGCATTCACAAACTTGGTGCTCTCCAGGTGTTTTGGACTGCAATACCCATTCTTCTCAGCCAGCAAAGCTAATGGTGAGGGATGATGGGAATTGTAGTTCAACACCTGAAGGGTACCAAGTTGGGAAGCCGGCTCTGAACCCTCCTAAAACTAACTCCCTCCACATTCAAAAAGCCTGGGGTAGGGCGGGGGCGGGGCAACCACATTAAGCAACCAATAACTGAAGTCAATGTATTATAGGGAAAAGAAATCCATTTTTTTATTTTTTTCACTCATAATTTATTTACAAATACACATTATAACTTTTATATACATTGCACATTTACATGGTAGAAAAGTACAAAACTATATATTTAAATGAATTTATATTTAACTCGCCATGTTTGAAAATATAAAATTGCCTCAGAAAAAAAAGTATTATGAAAAGCAAGAAACTTGAACTGATAAAGCTTTGATATAATATTCTGTGAACACTTTGGATGAGAAATGAAAAGGACTTTTAAAAATGGAACTTCAGGACTATCTTAAAGGAAACATCAAATAAAACATTGATGCATGTCACAATGTATTTTTTTTTCAATAAAAAATTATGCTCTCATTACATTTAGCCATATAGCTATTAACAGCCTTCATAATCCGATCTTTGGGTTTGGATTCTCATAGTACAGCAGAAATGTCCAGTACACTGAGATCACTTCAATAACATGAATCAATCAGAAGAACATAACCAAGGGATAACCAAGGGGGAGAGGTTTCCTTAAAGACTGCCTCATTGCACCCCAAATATATAGTTAAGTCAGTTTACAGCGCCTTTTGGTCAGTCAAGATTCCTTGTAAACAAATACCCGAGGGATTGTGGATGTATGTACAGAACCGGCAAGGAAATGCAATAAATAAAAATGTAACAGGAAACTGACATGCAAAGTTTTGTTAAAGTGGAAAAGAGTTAACATTGGCAGAAACAAGGATATGAAGAGTTGTGACGGGAATTGGGAGGGGAGGGGTAAGCTCTAAGGAATGGATTTATAGTTTACAAGAAAAAAAAAGAAGAAGCTTTACTATACAGGCAAGAGACCTCACAATAAATAACACTGTTCATCCCATAACGATTAAATTTCTTTCAAAAAAAAAAAAAGGTGTACAGTCAATCGGACATTTTTTATGTATAAATTATAAAACATGACACAGTATAAATAAATGTCTACAAGATTCAACTATATGTATACTTTTTTCTTCCCCAAATAAATAAGCATACATTTATGTACAGTATGGACATTGTATTTCTTGCCCAATGGCTGTTCCAAAAGTGATGGAAGTTTTACCACAGATTGGAAGATATAGGAAAGCTGTAGTCCTGGTCGTCGTCTTCTTCTTCTTCCTCAGCATCTTCATTAATGGCTAGATGGGAGAATACAGGGGAGCTGTTGTTTAAACACGGACAACAACAGCGCAGAAGCAGCTCAGTGCATGTTTTCAAAGCCCCCTGCATAGCCTTGGTAGAGAGTTGCATTTTTACTCTCTTTTTTTTTTAACCGTGGCTTGTAGTGAGATGCGCTTTGGCACCTGCTGTTACGCAATAAAGTTTTGGTGTGCATGTGTGTGTGTGTTACATAATCTATGAAGTCATAACTGCAGCAAGTTCTGAAGACTCAATGGCTCAGGTTTTTTTGGCAGATTCCTGAAATTAGATAAAAAGTGCTCTTGTGTTCTAGGTTTTTTAAACTGCTTTTTTATTTTTTGAGTCCTTCATTCAGAGGCAACTGCAAGGAGACAGCAGCCCACGTGGTTAAGTGTTAAGCTAGTTTCGGCGGGGTGGGGGTGGGGGTGGGGGTTGCGGGAGGGAGTGGGGAGGGAGGGTGCGATTAGATTGTAGCCAAGTGTTAATAAAGCAAACATCAAAGCACACTGAAGCAAACAATATTAAGAGAGGGCAGGAAATCGCCCGGAAGATGCATTTAAGGCAGCCCTCTGATCATGTTAAGCAGACCCTTTCCTACAATGAGAAAAGGCTCCCCAAAATGTCCGCTGTTGGCTATCTGTTATGCCTTACGAACCACAAGACGTCTGTATAATACTTAAATCTTTCTGTATGAGATCCCTCTCATGTTCCCTTTAAATGTTTAATAAGGGTGTCAGTCTTCCCTAAACTGGGGACTGTTTTGCCTTCAGAAGGTAACCGTTCCTGGGAAGGTTAAAAATCTCACTTACAGTTGCAAGATCCTGGGTGCTTTACTTCCAAAAGTACACCCAGTGAACACGCTGCCTCCTTCATAGCGCATTCGCTTGGGTAAGTGGTGTTATCGCTGGCACAAACAGCTTCATCCGATTTGCTTTCGGGACAGAGCTCGTCGCAGAGGGCACACCGGCCTCTGCCCACTTTTAAATCCCACAAACATTTCTTCCCGGTGCTGCACTGGATGTCTTCGCAAGATTTGGCCTCTACAAGAGATTTTCATTTAAAAATAAAAAAAAAAGAGGGGAGGGGGAAAGAGGTTGACGTTTGCTTGCTTGTTTTTTTAAAAAAAGAACAAAAGCAAAGTAACTGTGAATTTATATTCTGACAATTTCTGCAGGGTTACAAAGACGATTCCAAAAAGAACAACCCCGTGACTGCCCAACAGGAGGCAGTGGAGCTGGAGGTGTGGGGAGAAGCTAGGACTTAAAATTGAGTTTTACTTGTCTCCTGGTTTTCTGATGGAGGCTGGGGCCCTGGCTGAAAGTTTTAGCTAGAAGAGGGTTTCAGCTAAAGGCACTGGAGGCTAAACACTCTCAATCCAACACTCTCAATCAGCAGAGGCTGGTGCCCCTTAGGCCAACAGTAGATGCAACCAGAGTCAACGGCAGGTAGAACAAGAGACAATGATAGGCAGGGCCAACTAATTCTGGCTTTGTCCCTAGGTAGAGAGACAGGGTCACGATGCTGGTGGCTGAGAGGCATAGCAGTGAGGTGATGGGTAGCAGAGCTGTGTGGGCTACCCAGCCTGCCCTGCACCCCATAAGCTTTACTGCTATCCTCCTGTTTGGTGCAGAATCCTGTTCCTTCTCCTGTTTGGAAACAAGATTCATTTGCTAGCCTGATCCACTTTCTGAACATGGAAGGTTGAAGAGTGCCATCTGTTCATAGCTGTCAACTTCCGGATTGGAAAATAAGGGACCGGACATGTGCAGAAGTGACTTCCAGTGCCGGGCTGCCCGTGTCCACATGTCTGGGCACTGGGAATCACTTCAGCACATGTCCAGACATGCGCAGAAGCGATTTTCAGTGCCCAGACATGGGCAGAGCGGCGATTTCCGGCAACACTTGGCAAGTGAGCGAGCAGCCAGCCGCCGAGCGAGGCGTTTTACCGGTGCTGAGCCGGTAGGGAGGGAGAGGAGCTGCTTCATTTGAAATCCAGTAAATTTCCAGGATATCAAACAATCCGGGGGGTGCGGCGGGAAACAGATTTAAATCCGGGGGTTTCCCGCCAAAAACAGGAGGGTTGACAGCTATGCATCTGTTCCTTTGCTAGCCTTAAGATTGTTTTACTCTACTTGCCTTTGGGTGTAATGGCTCAAGCTGAAACCCTTGCCATGGCCAAGTCCAAATCCTATAAATCTGATTTATCGGCAAGAGCCACCACAGAAAGTGCCAGCCCCTAAAATTATGTTGTCTGGGGTGAAGGACAAGGTGGTGACACTCCTCTACTCCACATACAGAAACCAACTGTGCTGGTGGTTGGATCTTACTTCCACACTAATGACGGGATAATGCTCTTAACCACACCTAGAGAGGCCAGGAGAGGCTGTGTGGCAACACAAGGGAATGGCTGCAGAGCTCAGGAGGAACATTTGGTGGTTGCTGCTTCTACCCACCAGCATCTGCTGCCTGAGGTGGTTCCCTCACTTTGCCTAGTGGTAGGGCTGGCCCTGACTATAGGGAAGCTCTAGGGGTGAGTGTCAGCTCTCTGTCACCTGGGATAACAAGGTGAATCAGAGTGATTCAGAAGTCTTGCCCTGTCTCCCATGCTGAAGGGCCATGTCAAAAAGACAGACAGGCCCGCCCACCCAGGATTATGGACGAAAATGAATCCCTTTTATGTCCCTCACAAAAAAAACCAAAAAAACACTTGGATCAATTTATCCGCAATTTGACAGGCATAATCCACTCTGAAAGGACTCCTGTGCCTACAAACTTCATCCACTCTGGCCAAAATAGGGGAAAGGTTTTAGCTAATGTTAGATTCCCCATTACAAGCGAATGAAGAAACACAGAGTTGTTTTAGACACGGTGCCTGGGAACTAGAAACACAAATCAAAGCAGAGAGAATTCAGAGTGACCTTGAAAGGAACCGGAGTTTTAAAAAGGCAGAGATTCAAGGTGAATTTTTAAGGCCCATTCCCTATGAATAAAAGAAAACACATGACGGCCTCCAAAATGGCCCTAGGTTGCCTGACAAAGGGGCTGTTGGAGACACACATTGCCACTGAGATCCGTAATCATAAGCATACTCTCTAGGGAGAAAATCCCATGGAATCCAGGAGGACTTAGAAGTGGGCTATGTGGCTCTTGTGTCCTACTGATGTTCCAGGTCAGAGGTTGTGGTCTACTGCCAATGTAACAGCTTCCACATGAGCTGCTGAGCCAACTCTGAGCATAGGGACAGCTCCCAGTGCTGGCACAATGTTATAAACTAGTAATTGCTGCTGATCCCAAGACCCCTATGCTAGATTTTTGAGACCAGAGTGCAAAGATCAGAATAGGATTTTTAAGGGAAAGGCATGCGAGGAGGGAGGGAGGGAGGGAGGGAGGGAGGGAGGGAGGGAGGAAGAAGCATCTTGCTTTCTAGGGCTCAATTAGTCTTCTATTTTTATAAACAGTAGAAGACCCAGCCGCAACGGTCACACTGAATGACTAACTCTGCATTCTCAGAAGGGTCAGATAATGTAGCAAACCACTTATGACACCAGAAGGAGTTGCAAAATCAGCTCGTGTTACAGTAAGGAGCCCAATCAAGATCAAAGTTTTGTCTCCCACTCTAGGTGTTAAGTTAGCACAGCAAAGCAAGGGAAGAGTGCGTGATCAGAAACCTCTCTGTTTTGAACCGTCGCTGTACTCATTTTGCCTATGTTTGAATTTGCATAGGAATGTCACAGGCTGTACATTTTGCAAGTCAAGGTCCTTTAGCTTCAATATTTACAGCCAACTGAGGACAACATTTCATGCAACCAGTACAATGGCTTGTGGTGCATGAACACTAATACCAGGTTAAATTTATTTACCTTGAAGGATCCACTGCAGTCTTTATTGACTGGACCTAATGGTCAGGGGTCCCTTTACCTTTTCGCATGTGAGTGTATAGGGCAGTGGTGAGGTGGGGCGGGGGGGGAGAGCTGCTGTTAAAAATCTAAGATCTTGGCCACATGCAAGGTGCTTTTTAGATTGTAGCTGTTGCCTTTCTTTCTGTCCATAAATTCAGTACAAGATATATAATTTGCAACCAATTATCAAATCAGTAAATTATATAGGGAATTCAGTTGTACAACTTTCAGCTGAAACCTGTATTATTTTCTTTCTCTGATGCTATGGCTATTATGCATGCTGACATGGCTGCACTGTTATTCCCTCACTCCTGTGGGGTATCTAGTTTCCCCCCACTGCGGAAATTCAATTTCTCAATGGTCCAGGCATAAGAGAGGTGAATATGAAAGAAAGTCCCCTTGTTTTGCTCATCTTCTGCTTGTGCAGTGTTTATATAGCTTCGTGTTAATCGTTCCTTCATCCCACACTTTTCAGTGTACTTCCCCGTCACTTTCCTAACTGCAGAAAGTCTGTTGATATTTTTTTAAAAGTGGATTTGTTACACTAAGGCCCCAGAGCACTTCAATCTTCTTCAATTGTGCAAACCTAAATGTCCACTATGTGCTTTAATCCCTTGACCAAACATAAATGGAAGGATGTAGGGTTGCCATATTTCAAAAACTGAAAATCCGGACAAAAACGGTTGTTGAGCGCTTTTTTTTTTTTAAAAAAAATATTATTTGCCAAATAAAACCACATTTCTGATATGGACTGTCATATGCCTGGGTTTCCCCAGACATATTGACTGATTTCCAAAAATGCCACCTGGGTGCCATTTTTGATGCACGTATTCCAGACATATGGCAGCCCTAGAAAGATGAGAATGCAAGTGGGTAGTGGGGGGGGGATGACTTGAAAGCTCACTGAAGCAGCTGAGGGAGTGATCAGAACCTGTCATGCTGTCAGTGATATCATCAGGGAGACAACAGGCTGAGTTTATTTTTTTCTGAATTTGTTTTTTCCAAGCCCAGCACCATGCATGACCAGGGTGGGTAGTGATGGTTCCCCGTCACTAATTTTGACACTGGCAGATATCACCAATTGGCTGATCTCCACAGGTATGCTCAATTAGGGTTCTGCATTTTCCACTTGTAGAAGTCACAGACTTAAAATATGAAGTTCTTTGCTTTTTATCATCCATTGTAAATGCTCACAAGTGATGGATTCTGAACTAAAATGTGCTTTTAATAGCACTTAGGAAAGCTGCCTGGGTGGCAGAGCAGGATAGAGTCCTTAATGTAAGGGAGTGTAAGTACAAAGGAGCTACTGAGGTGTAGTGTCTATAGAGTGCCGGATTAAAATAAGTTAAACATACATTCAGAACCCTGCTCAGCTGTGATGCACACCACTTGGTCTTGGGGAAGACACAGGATAGATTAGAGCTAATCTAAACTCTGACCCCCACAAATGGCAGATGAGGTGGTAAAACTTTGCCAGGACAATGCCTCTTCAGACTGTATTAAAGGTAAAGGTACCCCTAACCATTAGGTCCAGTCACGGACGACTCTGGGGTTGCGCACTCATCTTGCTCTATAGGCCGAGGGAGGCGGCGTTTGTCCACAGACAGCTTCCGGGTCATGTGGCCAGCATGACTAAGCCGCTTCTGGCGAACCAGAGCAGCACACAGAAACGCCGTTTACCTTCCCGCTGGAGCGGTACCTATTTATCTACTTGCACTTTGACGTGCTTTTGAACTGCTAGGTGGGCAGGAGCAGGGACCGAACAACGGGAGCTCACCCCGTCGCGGGGATTCGAACTGCATATATGAGCTCAAATGGCTGAATGCAAAAGAGAGAGAGAGAGAGAGATCCCTGCAAAAATCCCTAGAAAACTAGAATGCCAGGGGAAAAAAAGCTAAGCTAGAAGTTCTCTTTTTGATCTACTTTTCTACTACGTTTATTTATTTATTGTATGGAGAAGCACTTGATCATGTAGGTCCATAGCTGCAATCTGAATTGGTACAGCACTGGCAGTTTAACATGCTGTCCACTGTTTGTGGAATGAGGTTAAAAAGCCCTTTCTTCAAAAGCCTGCGTTTTTGGAGAAAGGGAAGAGCAACGAGCTGAACTCCCATGTTTCCCCAATAGGACAGAGTTATAAAGCATCTCCAAGGTTAATGAGAAAGTTTCTGGAAGATGGAGAGGAGTGTGTGTTCTGTGGAAACAGGCAAAAGCCGTCTCCTATCACATGCAACCCCACCCCTCTATCTTCAAGTTCCATACTGGAATCAGCAGGGAACTGGGTTTTGTAGAAAAATTATCAAGTTAACTAGGGCTAGAAGTATTAACTGCATTTGACTGTATTTCTGCCAGTGATGAAAGTCTCAATTCTGGGGTGTACAAAAAAGGTTTGTTTCAGTTGCCCTCACTTATCCCTTAGCTGCCGTCTGTGATACAAATCTGACTGGCTTTGCAAAGTTGTAATGATATCTCATACTTAATTCCTCAGTGGGTACGGTGATCTATGAAGAATGTGCAAGAAGTTGCAGCAAGAGGGGGAATGGCAGAGATATAGCAGCCAGGTAAATGGAATTAGAAAAGTGGGTTTTCTGTAGAAATTTCCATGCCACTGAAACGGTTAGTCTTGACCAAAAAGCACAGAAAAACTGGCGCACCCCTTGCACAACACATTCCATGCCTCATCTTCTACACCAAAACCACAGCAGAAGAAAATGCTAAAAGTTCCAAAATTACTTAAAAACCAAGTAGGAATGTATTCCTGGAATCCAGAAATCCAGGTTTTAGTTCAAGAAAACTTTCGATTTAATTCCGCTGACAATTACTGAGGACAAATCTTTGGCCCACCTCCCATTGGAACCCCTAATACATGAGGATACCAGATCTTTGAAGATGTTTTCAGACCACATGGCTTCAGTGTTGAAGTCAACTGGATTCCAATAGAACTGGATTCCAATAGAAACAACTGCCTGAACAACAATTCATGGGGAATATTATTTTACATGGACCGAAAATAGCTTTTCTCCCTTAAAAAAAATCTAGATCTCTCACAGGAGTGGGAAATAACAGTTTGTAGTGAAGCCATGTAGTGTGCATAGCCATAGCATCAGAGAAAGAAGGGATGAGAGAAACCACTTTCTAGCCTTGGTGATAGGATGGAAAGGAGGACTGAAGGTCTTATTGGACACAGGTTAAAATCTGAACCGGAGAAGAAATTTGGGTCTCATAATACCAGCCTCATATTGTAGTTACCCAAATTTGCGTTTTTGGGCTCACAATACTAGTTTCCTATTGGAGTTACCCAAATCTGCATTTTTAAAGCCTGGAGTTATGAATTTCAGCACCAGCCCAACTCCCGAGACTCTCTCCTTGCTGTCACTTAAACTGCCATCTGCTCCTCTTCTGTTGTAAAGAGATTGTATTAGAATGATTATGGTTGCTGGATGAAGGAGAAATTTTAGGGGATTATTATTACCTGATAGTTTAATTGATTAACAGTGCAACACTAAAGATGTCTACTTGTCACCACCACATCCAAATACTAGTTAGATCAGCTCATGGATCGTGGGGGCAGGGGACCTCAGGGGATACACAGGGCTTTGGATCCAGTGGCTCTAAAGCAGGTGGCTCCCCACAATGGAAAGCCCTATTTTAGGGCTTCGTGAGCTTTTTTTGTGCCCACTTGGGCATAGCACAGACCCTCCAAGTGCCCCTGTTTCCCAGGGACATCCCTGATTTAGAGAAGACATTCCAGGTTTCCGATTTGATCCCAGAATGTCCCACTTCCCCCTAGGATGCCCCTATTTTCATTGGAGAAATGTTGGAGGTTATGGAGTTATCTGACCCTTGAGTTGTTTAAAGGCAATCCTGTACAGTCATACCTTGTTTTGCGACTGGGATCCGTTCCGGAGCCCCAGCCACTAGCCAAAAAGGACGCAGGGCAAAGCGCTGCGTTTGCGCACACGCGCTTCTGGGTTTGCCGCAGACGTTTGCCGGAATGGACGCTAGACGAGGCGGACGTTCGTGGAGGTATTACTGTATAAGGAAGGTTTTTTTTTAAAATGTTTAATGTTTTATTGTGTTTTTATATATGCTGGGAGCTGCCTAGAATGGCTGGGGCACCCCAGTAAGATATGTGGGGTATAAATAGTAAAAAAAATATCATTATGGAATGGGACCTCCCTATTTTCATTGGAGAAATGTTGGGGGGGGGTATGATAGCATGGGGCCTCTGCCACAGTGGAGTCATCCCATACTAGTGGTGCAGAGGCCAGCAGGGAGGAATCCATGCAGCTTCCTAACATCTCAAGTCATTGACATGGACCACATGTGTTAGGATTTTTCCATCAATCTATGTACATTTTCCCATGAGAGGAAAAAAGCCACAGCAGTTCTTAAGAGGGAAGCATGCTGAAATTTGGTTTGAATGATGTATACATCAGAATTTTGTAAGAGGTATTCCCCTTTCACATAGGAGAGAATGCCTCTTGCAAGATGATGCTCTCTGTCTGCAGTGTTCACAACGATGGCTATTAAAAATAATTTTCAAGTTGACCTCAGGGCACCTTTTCAGTCAATATAATTGTTTGAAATCGATTCATCTAAGCAATTTAGCAACTAAATCAGGTGTGGGGAACTTGAGGCTCCACCATGGTTGGACTCCAATTCTCATCAGCCCCAACCTGCACAGCCAACATTTAGCAATGATGGAATATTTAGTCAGCAGCTTCTTCACCCCTGATCTGAACCTTGGCATCTCAATTGTAATAGAAATGTAGTTTGAGAGCAGGCAAAGGTGGTTTGAAATAAGATCCCTCTCACAGAATCACCAGGTAGCCTTGATCAAGTCTCACACCTTCTTTCTCTTACAGCCTTTAGTTCTTTAACTTTAAAATGGAAATCATACCTCACAGAATCATTGTGGGGGCCAGTGTGTGTAAAGTAAATGAATATATATTTGCCTTGCTGGCTTATGCCACCTATTTCTGAGGGGCACAGATACCCTGAAAGCAGGTTGCCCAAATCCAGGTGTCTCGTCCAGCCAATATTGAACAGACACTCCCTGACACTGGCTGTTGTATGGCGCTCATTGCCCTTCTTGTTAAGGCGATTGTTGGAAGTTCTCTGACTCCCGATAGGGTAGGCCCACAAGTCATTTGCCGCTCCACACATTGGTAAACTTCCCCGTGAGACAAGAGGAAGCAGAATGAGGATTACAATAACAGTAAATGGTAACATTTAATGTTCATAGAGCACCTTTTGAGTGTTCAAAGTCCTACATTCCTGCAGTGTGATTCTATAAAACAGTATTTTCCTCACTGTTCCATAGATACAGTTGGCCCTCACTCACCTGAGGTTAACTCAGAAAACCTACCAAGATAACTGGTGGAGAGCCCACACAGAAGAGGTTCTGTGGGCAGAAAGAAGGGGTGTATGTCCTCAGATGGGGGAAATCTATTTAAAATGACTTGAAGAGGAGAACTGGTCAGGGTAAAGGTTGAACGCAGGATCATAGGAAGCTGTCTTATGCCAAGTATTGTCTACACTGATGGGCAGCAGTTCTCCAGGAATCGAAACTGGGTTTTCTCCCAGCCCTGCCTGGAGATGGCAGGGATTCAACCTTCTGCAGGCAGGACAGATGCACTAGCACTGAGCCAAGGTCCTTCCATAAACACTCCTTCCACCTGTCAGTTCTCTCCTGTGGCTGCCTTTCCACTAGACGCCGAGCAGGGAGCCCTGTGCTTCCCTCACAATATCTGGTTCCACCCATGAGGCACAGGTCCCAAGTTGGATGGTGTAGCCTTCTTCATTCAGGCCTCTCGCTTTCCCCCCCTCCCCAATGCATGGTACTTACTGATACATTTTCCTTCGTAGGCTAGACCAATGGATCTTCCGAGCAGGCAGGTCGCTTTCCTCAGATGACAAGCGCTTGCATATGTGATCCCGTCGTTCCCACAGAGATACTGTTCAGGGGAGGTAGGCTCTGGGCAAATCCGATTGCATGTCACACAGTTGGCATTATTGTTTTGGTCGACCACACACGTGGAGCTGCCAGGGCACAAAACATCCCTACAGGTCTCTGAAAGAATAGACAGGGGGGACAAGCCTGTGAGCAACAACAGGAGCCACCTCCACTACCAAGCAGCCTAGAATAACATGTGGCACCAACAACCATCATTGAGAAGTTGTTTAGTAGCTTTTTACATTTAATGGAAATGAACACAGTGAAGAGATGACGACTTACGATTCTCTGTCTCAGATGGGGAGTCTCTGGCCCATCTCTGGCTAATTAGGCCTGTTTTTCTCAAACCATTCTGGCCCACCTGCTCCACCCCTACAAATATATCTGTCTGCCCCACACATCAGGGCTTGTAAAGCGTGAGCAGGCAAAAACAAGTCAGACTGCTTAGTCCTCATCTAGTGGGCTCCCATTTCCAGTTTTTTAAGTTTGTTGCAATCCAGGTGAATCCTCTAGTTCCTTGATGTAAACTGCTGTTTTTCTCAAAGCAGTTTACAACAATAATAGTGATTTGTTACTTATTACCCTCCCACTCATCCAACTGGGCTGCCCCAGCCACTCTGGAGAGATTCCAACAGAATATAAAATTCTGTTACAGGACTGCCTTCAAATGTATTTAGCAGGTTGTGTAGTTGTTTATCTCCTTGACATCTGATGGAAGGGCATTCCACAGGGAGGGTGCCACTGCTGAGAAGGCCCTCTGCCTGGTTCCCTGTAACTTCACTTCTCGCGGTGAGGGAACCGCCAGAAGGCCCTCAGAGCTGGACCTCGTGTCCAGGCTGAACAGTGGGGGTGGAGATGCTCCTTCAGGTACACAGAGCTGAAGCAGTTTAGGGTTTTAAACATCAGCACCAACATTTTGAATTGTGCTAGGAAATGTACTGGGAGCCAATGTAGATATTTCAGGACCGGAGTTATATAGTCCCGGCAGCCGCTCCCAGTTCCCAGTCTGGCAGCCACATTTTGGATGAGTTATAGTTTCTGAGTCACCTTCAAAGATAGCCCCATGTAGAGCTTCAATTTGACTAGCCGCATTTACTTCATACTTAAGAAGGATGTGTGTGTGTGTGTGTGTGTGTGTGTGACAGCCGCCACACATGAGGCAGATGACAGCTGCAAGAGCAGGAATTCCAGGTGGAGAGGGTTGCAAAACCATGCACATCCAGGCAAAGACACATCTGTCTCCTGCCTGGTGTGAACAACACCATGCAAATGTGAATTGACACACAGTGGGGGGGGTGGGGGAGGGAATGAACTTGCTATGTTTTAAGTCTCCCTTATCTGTGGCGGCAAAGGGGACATAAGGATCCGGCCCATTGGCCAGATCCAGTTCCCTACCCCTGCTTGGTTTACTAGCCACAACATGGATAGCAATGCAGTTTTCAAAACTTGAAGTAGGCGTCACATCGTCTGAATCCCAGTGCCCCTTGTGGTGAACCCTTGCCAAGCCAAGAGGGCACAAAATCACCACACCACCACCTATATTTATATGGGTCCCTACTGAGAAGAGCCATAAAACAACAACTGTAAATAAGAAATATTTAGGCGGGGGGGGGGTGCGCGCCAAATTTTGTTCTTGCCCGGGACGCCATACTACCAACATCCACCCCGGGATGTGGATGAGTGTGACACTGTGAATGTTCTCTTGTGGAAAAAGTAACAGCTCCCAGCGCATGAAAACAACTAGGGCATCAAGGAGCAGGGGCAGCGTTAACTATTCTCCAGGATGATTCTTGCTTTTTAATTGTACATAGGTTTTAATTGTACATACTGTATAATTGTTTTTTGGTGGTGGTGGGGGGTAATTTTCAAGTGGCATTCCCCACCTATAGCCTGAAGAGGAACAATTGAGCCAACCGCCTGAGGACTCTACCACCTCATTCCATTACACATGGGTAGGACAGACGTCCCGGCACCCTTAACAAACTACAGTTCCCAGGATTCTTTTTCCTCTTTCTTTCTTTCTTTTTTTAGAGGGGAAGCCATGTGCTTTAAATGTATGGTGTGTACACAATCCTTATTGGGGGAACTTGAGTTAGAATCCACAAGGCACTTTTCTGCACTGGTATCTCCTGTATTATATACCATGATAAGTACGTAGTATATCGGGAGCATCAGCAGCTCCTGATTTTCCAGATATACCTTCTCCCCCCAGCATTGCCCAGAGAACAGATTTGTTGCAAACTTACTTTTGCATCTGCCCTGGTACTGGACTTCAAGTTCAGGCTGCTCTTTACACCTGGCTTTCAGAAGGGCACACTCATTCTTGTAGGTTTTCCCATCCAAGCCACACACCGGGCCCTTCCATGTGATATTAGAGCAATCTGGAGCACAGACACACCGAGGTTTGTTCTTCTTGTTCATTTTGCATTTCTTCCCAGGCCCACAGTCCACGTTCTCACAGGTTTCTAAAGTGGAAATGGGAAGGGAGCAGGGCGGTGTTGGGGGCGGGTGGAGGAAAAACCCAGAGACATTGCTTTAATGAAACACCCAGAGTCCTCGCCACAGCTTCACAAACCACAGGCTGACCCAGAAAACAAGGAAGGTTACCCCCTCTCCCCTCGCCGTAGCAAAAGGCCATAAAATAAAAACACAGGATCTTCCCATCTGCTGAGCTTTAAATGTGACGCACAAGTCTGTATCCACTCCACTCCTTCCCAAATGCCCCTTATTCTGGTGCAATAGGCACAAAATCATGTCTGTGTACTCCCCAGTTATTAACCTGCAATAGCAATCATTGGGCAGTAGCAACAGACATTAGACCCCCCCCCCGAAAAGGTGGAACATGCTATCCATTTAAACGCCTGATGGCATGCCAAAGGAGCTAATCCCCAACGAGAAACTGCATGCGCAGGACGAGCAAGTGAGATGCATGTCAAGGATTGCTTCTTTGAGGAAATCTGCCTCAGCTCCTCCCTTTCTCCAGTCCATTAGAACCATAGAATTGTAGAGTTGGAAGGGGCCACGAGGATCATCTAGTCCACCCCCTGCAATGCAGGGATCTTTTGCCCAACATGGGGCTCGAACCCTGAGATTAAGAGTCTCATGCTCTACTGACTGAGCTATGCAGACATTTAGAAGACATCTGAAGGCAGCCCTGTTTAGGGAGGCTTTTAATGTTTAATAGATTATTTTATTTCATTTTTCTGTTGGAAGCCACACAGAGTGGCTGGGGAGGCCCAGCCAGATGGGCGGGGTATAAACAATAAATTTATTATTATTATTATTATTATTATTATTATTATTATTATTATTATTATTATTATTCTCTGCTCATCCAGCACCCCTGACCTTTGTTCTCTACCCTCTTTCATTGGGGAGGTCATTTAAGTTAAATAGCCCAAGGTTGCACGTGCCTCTCTGAAAAGCCCTGGCTGCGATCCATTTCTTTTAAAAATTATTATTCTAGAATAATCCTGCCCAAGATACTTGGGTAAGTGAGTTGCTACTACACCTTAGTTCTTCATAAAACAGCCTTCGCCATCCTGGCACCCTCCTTATGTTTTGGACTACAACTCCCATCTGCCCCGGCCAGTGCAGGAAGGCACCAGGTGAACAAAAGTTGCTGTGGAACTTTGCACACTGTTGCCAGTAAAAGAAAGTTCATAGTGGTTGCCACCTTCCTCTTCCTCAAACACCATGTCTCTCTCTCCCCCCCCCCCCTATGTAACCAGAGCTCAACTTGAGTCTTCATCACAGCAGGTTTTGGACTCTGGTGGTCAGTAAGAGGAACAGGGGTGTTGTTGTTTCTGGCAGGGCCCCCATGGCCATAATAGCTGTGTGGCAAAAAGCTGCTCCCAGCATGAAGATGAATTGACTGGGAAAGGGTGGCCTGCCAAACTTCTGCTTGTTGTGCAGCTGTTAGAGGCACAGGGGGAACTGCTGGCAAGCCTACCTGCGGAATTTATTTCTGCATAAATCTAGCTGCCCCTAAACACATCTAGAATTAGCTCGAGGCAGTCCTGGAGCCCCAGGAACTCTCCTTCAAAAATAAAATAAAATAAAATAAAATAAAATAAAATAGCCACATCTATTATAAGGAGAAGCTGTTATGGTCAATGCATTTATTTTCTTGTAGAGAAAGAGACACTGGATGGCAGACTGCCTAGAAACACCAACCTGAGATCTGGAAGCCCTCTCTGTTACTGTAGGGCTTTCGCTAGTCAACAAACGGCAAGGCAAATGCACTCTGTACCCAGCTCAGGGGCACTTTAATCTCTTCTGCCTTGCTACATATATCACATGGTTAGTTAGTTATTCAGCATGTAACCCGCTCTTCACCAGATGATCTCAGGGTGGAACATGATTGAGCCCACGGCACTGAAAACAGATGCCTGGGCTCTGAGCCTTGGCACAAATTATGAAGCCCTAGGCTGTGGTGGGTGGGGTGAGAAGTCCCCTCCTTCCTAGGAAGGGGAGGCAACTCAGTTTTAGAGCTTTCTATGCAGAAGAACTCAAGTCCCACCTCTGACTGCTTCAGGGATAAGAAGGATTCTCAGGTTGCAGGACTGGGAAAAATGTTCTGCCTGTGTGACCTTGGAGAGAGAAGCGCTGCTGGTCAGAGCAAACACTACTGGTCAGTGTGGACCAATGGTGTCTGACTCAGCACTGTGCAACTTAACAGTTTCATTCACGTTACGCTGGACACAGGTACAAAGCTGTCACACAACTCATTGAATGTAACACGCTGGCGTTATATATGCTGGCGAAGAAATACAGTCCTTTCCTATTTTTATTTTTAAGAGGCCCCCACCTTTGCAAGGGATACAGTTCGGGGCACCCCCGCTGAAAATCATCCACTTGAAAAGCACGTGATCGCTGACGTCCTCCTCGGTCCAAGAAGTGGTAAGCCTGCCGGTTTTACAGCACTCCTCCTTGCTGAGACCATTTTTGTAGAGGACCTGGCAGCGGCCGTTCCTGGCTTGCCGGAGCCAGCAATTCCCAGCTGCATTCAGAGAGAGAGAGAGAGAGAGGAGACCCAGCCATATCAATGTCAGTTACCAGTGACCCAGACACAACACGTGCGGCTTTCATTGACTTTTACTAGACTGTTTACTTTTTATTTGTCCGGTTTCATAACCTGAAGCTTCTCCTCTGGACCAAATGGAAGCGCTATTCCAATAACCTGATCAAGTCAATTTGACGTCTTACTTTTCCATATGGAGAAAGCGCTGTAGCTTTGGAGGGTAGGGTGGGGGCCCGAAAAGACTTAATTGCACGTGACAGGGGTTCGAAATAGATCTCAGGAATTATTATTTTTTTTAAAAAAAAAGAAGGAAGGAAGGAAGGAGAAGATCGTAAGGAAAAAATGACGCTTATTATCTCCCCCTCATTTGTCCATCCCACACTCCACCCCCCCCTTGCTTAATCAATACATAAAAGTTAGCACGCACACACAACAGACGGGGAAAATTCACTATAAGTCTTTCCCGTTCCTCCACCCAAAGTATAGGATTTGGCAACGGTGGTAGCAGCGATGATAAAACCGTAGTCTTTCGAAATCATCAAACTTTGCTGATTTCATCAATAGAAGAAATAGATGGCTTGTAGTGGAGGAGTGAGTGACCGAAGTGTGCACGCGTACTGCTAAACGCAGCAGGAGGGAAGCAGAGAAGAATCGGATTAAGCTACACAAGTTTACACGGGTTTACTAGAGAAAAACAATTGGGGGGGGGAACATACGCGTACACACACACACACACACACACACACACACACACGGTTACCCACAACAACCTTGCGGCTGTCTGCTGCTGCTGGATCCGAACCAAGAATACTGATTTGACCTGTAGCCCCATTCTCTGAGAATGAAGAATTTTGGGGAGGGGGGTGAGTTCCTCGTGAACCACCAATGTGACTCCTCCACACACTCAGTGGCAATCGATTCTGCTTCTTTATCCATATGGGAATTTTGCTTCTTTATCCATATGGGAATTTTGCCAGAGCAAAGAATTCAGAAGGAAATCACACACACACACACACACACGACTAACATGGTCCCAAGCCCCAAATCTATCCGCCTGAAAACTTCAAAATGGTAATGGCAATAATAATTATCGTATTATAGCTGCTGTCAGTCTAAGGTTCCAATATAGCACCAAGGGAGGCATAATCATTAACAAAGCAAACAGAAATAAATACCCCATGTCTAAACTGTAGAGGTATCCTTATAACTCCTCAATCCACATCTAATCAATACTCAATACTGGAGTGGAGATGGGGCGAAACGCTTTTAGTTGTAACTACGTGGTTACATTGTGGGTTTTTAAAAAATCACCCTAAGATATCCTTTGCCAAAGTTCACAGAATGGCATAAAACTGGAGGAAAGCAGGGGCACATAAAACAATTATCCAAACTTGAAAAAAACTCCTTTTCCTCTAGGAGTGTGAACTATAATAATGAATTCCTTTTGGAGCCCATATTCCCATCCTCGTCGCGCCAAGATGATTTTAGCAAATTAAACAGCAACCTTACCAAAAAGCTGCAACAACAAAAACAAAACTGCACAGCCTCTGCCTCTCCCTTCCTCCCTCCCTCTCCCTCTCTCAGAGCGCGCGCGGGAGCACACACAGATTCACACATGTTCAAAACCAGACCTCCGTGGTGGTCGAACTCAGAAAAGTTCTTAGCTGCTGCAGCGGCTCATTTAAGCTGCAGCGCGTTAGGGATGCAAGATAAAAGCTATTGAGAAAGGGACTACGGTAGAGCTAATGATGATGAAGGTAATCAAGATTTTAATGATGATTGCGCCTAGCTTCTCTGGCTGATGCACCCGGCCAAACGCGGATCGCCCTGTCACCTCTGCGCCGTTTGTGCCAAGGAGCCCGCGCAGAGCGATCCTAAGCACGTTTCCGCTCCAAAAAGTAAGTCCCAGTGCGAGTTGAACGGACTTGTTTATTTATGTCCGAGACGGCAGCCGTAGACATGCAAAATCCCAGACATGTCTGCTCAGAGGCATGCCCCGTTGAGTTCCACAGTCAGCTCATCTGACGGGAGTCTCTGGAGAAAAGCGTGGGGGAAAGAAGGCAGAAAGGGTAGACAGACAGACTCTCTCTAGGCAGACGGATGACAGAATAGGCACATCTGCACATTAAAAAGGCGTAAACGCGCATCTTACCCTGTGCTGTTTGATCTTCCATGAAGTGGCAGAAAAACAGCAGGAGAAAAACCATGCCCGGGAAGATTCTCTGATTTAACATCCTTAGTTATTTCCCTCCAGCGGAAAGAGAAGACGCAACCTCTCAAGTGGCAGGAGGAAGACGAGGGAAACGAAAGAGCACGCCAGACAGACAAGCCTGCTTATTGAATGAACGTCAGGCTCCGAATGCTGCCTCTCTTTAAATCTATGGGGTCTTAGCTCTGCGGTGGGCGGTCTCCTAATGTGTGTGTGTGCGCGCGCGAGAGAGAGTGAGTGAGTGTCTGTGTGTGTTCGGAGGGGGGGGGAGAGTGTTGGAGATTTTTAAAAGTTGAGTGCGAATCAGTGTGAAACCCTTTCCAATGATCCGACCCCCCCTTTTTTGGGGTGCGCGCGCGCGCGGGCACACACAGACACGCGCGCCCATCTAGTCTTTACGCTCCGCAAGCCAGGCACTCCACTCGCCACACTGGCGGTTAGACCGACCCTACCTACCCAAAGGGACTCGCCTCACCTTTCTTACTGTCTGCGGTAGCAGGAAGGAAGGAGCGTTCGTTGTTGTGGTTTGTGTGCGTGTGTCTAAAGCTAACAACCTCCGTTTCTAATAGCCTTAAAAGAAAAAAAGAAGAAGCAAGCTTATAAAGATTGAGGGAAGAAGAGCACCCCTCCGGCTCCAATAAGAAACCAGGGCGCAGGGAAAAGAAGGGGGGAGAGGGGCGCGTTTAGACAGGAGACGCTACTTCTTAGGGAGTCTGTTTCGAAAGCCTATTTCGCTGGTTTGCAGCGCCTGCTTTTCCCACCCTAGTTGCCCCTTCCCAACCCAACCTGGCCGGGTGGTGGTGGGGAAATATGCGAGTTGCAAAACAGCGATTGCGTTTGGAACGGAAGAGAATTGTGTGTGCAGAGATATATGCATGCAAGGAGGTGCAGCTGAGCTAGACGGCGACTGAGCAGTCACGAAGTTTCCACCCGAGAGAAAAAGGACGAAGCCTTGGCGTTGTCCTCGTTGTCTGTCTCTCCTGCGCCCCTCTCCATGGAAGTGTTTGGAGTGGGGGTGTTGCACAGTCTCCCCACCCCTCCCGCCGTCTCCCCACCACCAGCCCCGCGCCCCAGATGTTGTGGCTACTCATAAATCTCTAACCCTCACACCTCCAAACAGTAGTTAAGTGTCTGGCGCGCACATATTTCGCCCTCTCTGGGACTCGTCAAAAACAAATCAAAGTTTAATGCCCGGTTCAATACCCAAGTGTGAGTCTTTTCACTTGGGGGCGTCTGGAGTATTTGGAGTTGCAATGGAAGGTGGTGGCGGCGGTGGAGAGGAGGAAGGAGAAGGAGAAGGGACTGGCGATGGGGAGGCGACGTAGGCGGTCCCTTTTCCCGAAGAATAAAATAATAAGCCATCCTCCTCTACGACGGGGGAGGCGGAGAGACGGGACGGACGCGATTGCAACAGGCCTAATGAACTTTTGCAGCGTTGCTAGTCTATTAAGCGCTGTCTGGCATTCTTCTCGGCTTCTTTCAAGAAGAGTTGGCGGACTCATTTATAATAACATTTTTTGGCACCGCTGAATGAAACTGAGTAGGCGATATTTCCTTTTATACCAAACGATTACTTAACGGGAAAAAAATGGGGAGTGTTGATTCAAAAAGCCGCCTCTTTAAAAAACAGCAATAAAAAAACACACACCCAACACCCT